>NW_027362771.1:503162161-503660297 GCF_046119375.1 Phyllobates terribilis | reverse complement strand
CACCCCCCCGTGCGCGTCTCTCACCCACCCCCCCGTGCGCGTCTCTCACCCACCCCCCCGTGCGCGTCTCTCACCCACCCCCCCGTGCGCGTCTCTCACCCACCCCCCCGTGCGCGTCTCTCACCCACCCCCCCGTGCGCGTCTCTCACCCACCCCCCCGTGCGCGTCTCTCACCCACCCCCCCGTGCGCGTCTCTCACCCACCCCCCCGTGCGCGTCTCTCACCCACCCCCCCGTGCGCGTCTCTCACCCACCCCCCCGTGCGCGTCTCTCACCCACCCCCCCGTGCGCGTCTCTCACCCACCCCCCCGTGCGCGTCTCTCACCCACCCCCCCGTGCGCGTCTCTCACCCACCCCCCCGTGCGCGTCTCTCACCCACCCCCCCGTGCGCGTCTCTCACCCACCCCCCCGTGCGCGTCTCTCACCCACCCCCCCGTGCGCGTCTCTCACCCACCCCCCCGTGCGCGTCTCTCACCCACCCCCCCGTGCGCGTCTCTCACCCACCCCCCCGTGCGCGTCTCTCACCCACCCCCCCGTGCGCGTCTCTCACCCACCCCCCCGTGCGCGTCTCTCACCCACCCCCCCGTGCGCGTCTCTCACCCACCCCCCCGTGCGCGTCTCTCACCCACCCCCCCGTGCGCGTCTCTCACCCACCCCCCCGTGCGCGTCTCTCACCCACCCCCCCGTGCGCGTCTCTCACCCACCCCCCCGTGCGCGTCTCTCACCCACCCCCCCGTGCGCGTCTCTCACCCACCCCCCCGTGCGCGTCTCTCACCCACCCCCCCGTGCGCGTCTCTCACCCACCCCCCCGTGCGCGTCTCTCACCCACCCCCCCGTGCGCGTCTCTCACCCACCCCCCCGTGCGCGTCTCTCACCCACCCCCCCGTGCGCGTCTCTCACCCACCCCCCCGTGCGCGTCTCTCACCCACCCCCCCGTGCGCGTCTCTCACCCACCCCCCCGTGCGCGTCTCTCACCCACCCCCCCGTGCGCGTCTCTCACCCACCCCCCCGTGCGCGTCTCTCACCCACCCCCCCGTGCGCGTCTCTCACCCACCCCCCCGTGCGCGTCTCTCACCCACCCCCCCGTGCGCGTCTCTCACCCACCCCCCCGTGCGCGTCTCTCACCCACCCCCCCGTGCGCGTCTCTCACCCACCCCCCCGTGCGCGTCTCTCACCCACCCCCCCGTGCGCGTCTCTCACCCACCCCCCCGTGCGCGTCTCTCACCCACCCCCCCGTGCGCGTCTCTCACCCACCCCCCCGTGCGCGTCTCTCACCCACCCCCCCGTGCGCGTCTCTCACCCACCCCCCCGTGCGCGTCTCTCACCCACCCCCCCGTGCGCGTCTCTCACCCACCCCCCCGTGCGCGTCTCTCACCCACCCCCCCGTGCGCGTCTCTCACCCACCCCCCCGTGCGCGTCTCTCACCCACCCCCCCGTGCGCGTCTCTCACCCACCCCCCCGTGCGCGTCTCTCACCCACCCCCCCGTGCGCGTCTCTCACCCACCCCCCCGTGCGCGTCTCTCACCCACCCCCCCGTGCGCGTCTCTCACCCACCCCCCCGTGCGCGTCTCTCACCCACCCCCCCGTGCGCGTCTCTCACCCACCCCCCCGTGCGCGTCTCTCACCCACCCCCCCGTGCGCGTCTCTCACCCACCCCCCCGTGCGCGTCTCTCACCCACCCCCCCGTGCGCGTCTCTCACCCACCCCCCCGTGCGCGTCTCTCACCCACCCCCCCGTGCGCGTCTCTCACCCACCCCCCCGTGCGCGTCTCTCACCCACCCCCCCGTGCGCGTCTCTCACCCACCCCCCCGTGCGCGTCTCTCACCCACCCCCCCGTGCGCGTCTCTCACCCACCCCCCCGTGCGCGTCTCTCACCCACCCCCCCGTGCGCGTCTCTCACCCACCCCCCCGTGCGCGTCTCTCACCCACCCCCCCGTGCGCGTCTCTCACCCACCCCCCCGTGCGCGTCTCTCACCCACCCCCCCGTGCGCGTCTCTCACCCACCCCCCCGTGCGCGTCTCTCACCCACCCCCCCGTGCGCGTCTCTCACCCACCCCCCCGTGCGCGTCTCTCACCCACCCCCCCGTGCGCGTCTCTCACCCACCCCCCCGTGCGCGTCTCTCACCCACCCCCCCGTGCGCGTCTCTCACCCACCCCCCCGTGCGCGTCTCTCACCCACCCCCCCGTGCGCGTCTCTCACCCACCCCCCCGTGCGCGTCTCTCACCCACCCCCCCGTGCGCGTCTCTCACCCACCCCCCCGTGCGCGTCTCTCACCCACCCCCCCGTGCGCGTCTCTCACCCACCCCCCCGTGCGCGTCTCTCACCCACCCCCCCGTGCGCGTCTCTCACCCACCCCCCCGTGCGCGTCTCTCACCCACCCCCCCGTGCGCGTCTCTCACCCACCCCCCCGTGCGCGTCTCTCACCCACCCCCCCGTGCGCGTCTCTCACCCACCCCCCCGTGCGCGTCTCTCACCCACCCCCCCGTGCGCGTCTCTCACCCACCCCCCCGTGCGCGTCTCTCACCCACCCCCCCGTGCGCGTCTCTCACCCACCCCCCCGTGCGCGTCTCTCACCCACCCCCCCGTGCGCGTCTCTCACCCACCCCCCCGTGCGCGTCTCTCACCCACCCCCCCGTGCGCGTCTCTCACCCACCCCCCCGTGCGCGTCTCTCACCCACCCCCCCGTGCGCGTCTCTCACCCACCCCCCCGTGCGCGTCTCTCACCCACCCCCCCGTGCGCGTCTCTCACCCACCCCCCCGTGCGCGTCTCTCACCCACCCCCCCGTGCGCGTCTCTCACCCACCCCCCCGTGCGCGTCTCTCACCCACCCCCCCGTGCGCGTCTCTCACCCACCCCCCCGTGCGCGTCTCTCACCCACCCCCCCGTGCGCGTCTCTCACCCACCCCCCCGTGCGCGTCTCTCACCCACCCCCCCGTGCGCGTCTCTCACCCACCCCCCCGTGCGCGTCTCTCACCCACCCCCCCGTGCGCGTCTCTCACCCACCCCCCCGTGCGCGTCTCTCACCCACCCCCCCGTGCGCGTCTCTCACCCACCCCCCCGTGCGCGTCTCTCACCCACCCCCCCGTGCGCGTCTCTCACCCACCCCCCCGTGCGCGTCTCTCACCCACCCCCCCGTGCGCGTCTCTCACCCACCCCCCCGTGCGCGTCTCTCACCCACCCCCCCGTGCGCGTCTCTCACCCACCCCCCCGTGCGCGTCTCTCACCCACCCCCCCGTGCGCGTCTCTCACCCACCCCCCCGTGCGCGTCTCTCACCCACCCCCCCGTGCGCGTCTCTCACCCACCCCCCCGTGCGCGTCTCTCACCCACCCCCCCGTGCGCGTCTCTCACCCACCCCCCCGTGCGCGTCTCTCACCCACCCCCCCGTGCGCGTCTCTCACCCACCCCCCCGTGCGCGTCTCTCACCCACCCCCCCGTGCGCGTCTCTCACCCACCCCCCCGTGCGCGTCTCTCACCCACCCCCCCGTGCGCGTCTCTCACCCACCCCCCCGTGCGCGTCTCTCACCCACCCCCCCGTGCGCGTCTCTCACCCACCCCCCCGTGCGCGTCTCTCACCCACCCCCCCGTGCGCGTCTCTCACCCACCCCCCCGTGCGCGTCTCTCACCCACCCCCCCGTGCGCGTCTCTCACCCACCCCCCCGTGCGCGTCTCTCACCCACCCCCCCGTGCGCGTCTCTCACCCACCCCCCCGTGCGCGTCTCTCACCCACCCCCCCGTGCGCGTCTCTCACCCACCCCCCCGTGCGCGTCTCTCACCCACCCCCCCGTGCGCGTCTCTCACCCACCCCCCCGTGCGCGTCTCTCACCCACCCCCCCGTGCGCGTCTCTCACCCACCCCCCCGTGCGCGTCTCTCACCCACCCCCCCGTGCGCGTCTCTCACCCACCCCCCCGTGCGCGTCTCTCACCCACCCCCCCGTGCGCGTCTCTCACCCACCCCCCCGTGCGCGTCTCTCACCCACCCCCCCGTGCGCGTCTCTCACCCACCCCCCCGTGCGCGTCTCTCACCCACCCCCCCGTGCGCGTCTCTCACCCACCCCCCCGTGCGCGTCTCTCACCCACCCCCCCGTGCGCGTCTCTCACCCACCCCCCCGTGCGCGTCTCTCACCCACCCCCCCGTGCGCGTCTCTCACCCACCCCCCCGTGCGCGTCTCTCACCCACCCCCCCGTGCGCGTCTCTCACCCACCCCCCCGTGCGCGTCTCTCACCCACCCCCCCGTGCGCGTCTCTCACCCACCCCCCCGTGCGCGTCTCTCACCCACCCCCCCCGTGCGCGTCTCTCACCCACCCCCCCGTGCGCGTCTCTCACCCACCCCCCCCGTGCGCGTCTCTCACCCACCCCCCCCGTGCGCGTCTCTCACCCACCCCCCCCGTGCGCGTCTCTCACCCACCCCCCCGTGCGCGTCTCTCACCCACCCCCCCCGTGCGCGTCTCTCACCCACCCCCCCCGTGCGCGTCTCTCACCCACCCCCCCCGTGCGCGTCTCTCACCCACCCCCCCCGTGCGCGTCTCTCACCCACCCCCCCCGTGCGCGTCTCTCACCCACCCCCCCCGTGCGCGTCTCTCACCCACCCCCCCCGTGCGCGTCTCTCACCCACCCCCCCCGTGCGCGTCTCTCACCCACCCCCCCCGTGCGCGTCTCTCACCCACCCCCCCCGTGCGCGTCTCTCACCCACCCCCCCCGTGCGCGTCTCTCACCCACCCCCCCGTGCGCGTCTCTCACCCACCCCCCCGTGCGCGTCTCTCACCCACCCCCCCCGTGCGCGTCTCTCACCCACCCCCCCGTGCGCGTCTCTCACCCACCCCCCCGTGCGCGTCTCTCACCCACCCCCCCGTGCGCGTCTCTCACCCACCCCCCCGTGCGCGTCTCTCACCCACCCCCCCGTGCGCGTCTCTCACCCACCCCCCCCGTGCGCGTCTCTCACCCACCCCCCCGTGCGCGTCTCTCACCCACCCCCCCGTGCGCGTCTCTCACCCACCCCCCCGTGCGCGTCTCTCACCCACCCCCCCGTGCGCGTCTCTCACCCACCCCCCCGTGCGCGTCTCTCACCCACCCCCCCGTGCGCGTCTCTCACCCACCCCCCCGTGCGCGTCTCTCACCCACCCCCCCGTGCGCGTCTCTCACCCACCCCCCCGTGCGCGTCTCTCACCCACCCCCCCGTGCGCGTCTCTCACCCACCCCCCCGTGCGCGTCTCTCACCCACCCCCCCGTGCGCGTCTCTCACCCACCCCCCCGTGCGCGTCTCTCACCCACCCCCCCGTGCGCGTCTCTCACCCACCCCCCCGTGCGCGTCTCTCACCCACCCCCCCGTGCGCGTCTCTCACCCACCCCCCCGTGCGCGTCTCTCACCCACCCCCCCGTGCGCGTCTCTCACCCACCCCCCCGTGCGCGTCTCTCACCCACCCCCCCGTGCGCGTCTCTCACCCACCCCCCCGTGCGCGTCTCTCACCCACCCCCCCGTGCGCGTCTCTCACCCACCCCCCCGTGCGCGTCTCTCACCCACCCCCCCGTGCGCGTCTCTCACCCACCCCCCCGTGCGCGTCTCTCACCCACCCCCCCGTGCGCGTCTCTCACCCACCCCCCCGTGCGCGTCTCTCACCCACCCCCCCGTGCGCGTCTCTCACCCACCCCCCCGTGCGCGTCTCTCACCCACCCCCCCGTGCGCGTCTCTCACCCACCCCCCCGTGCGCGTCTCTCACCCACCCCCCCGTGCGCGTCTCTCACCCACCCCCCCGTGCGCGTCTCTCACCCACCCCCCCGTGCGCGTCTCTCACCCACCCCCCCGTGCGCGTCTCTCACCCACCCCCCCGTGCGCGTCTCTCACCCACCCCCCCGTGCGCGTCTCTCACCCACCCCCCCGTGCGCGTCTCTCACCCACCCCCCCGTGCGCGTCTCTCACCCACCCCCCCGTGCGCGTCTCTCACCCACCCCCCCGTGCGCGTCTCTCACCCACCCCCCCGTGCGCGTCTCTCACCCACCCCCCCGTGCGCGTCTCTCACCCACCCCCCCGTGCGCGTCTCTCACCCACCCCCCCGTGCGCGTCTCTCACCCACCCCCCCGTGCGCGTCTCTCACCCACCCCCCCGTGCGCGTCTCTCACCCACCCCCCCGTGCGCGTCTCTCACCCACCCCCCCGTGCGCGTCTCTCACCCACCCCCCCGTGCGCGTCTCTCACCCACCCCCCCGTGCGCGTCTCTCACCCACCCCCCCGTGCGCGTCTCTCACCCACCCCCCCGTGCGCGTCTCTCACCCACCCCCCCGTGCGCGTCTCTCACCCACCCCCCCGTGCGCGTCTCTCACCCACCCCCCCGTGCGCGTCTCTCACCCACCCCCCCGTGCGCGTCTCTCACCCACCCCCCCGTGCGCGTCTCTCACCCACCCCCCCGTGCGCGTCTCTCACCCACCCCCCCGTGCGCGTCTCTCACCCACCCCCCCGTGCGCGTCTCTCACCCACCCCCCCGTGCGCGTCTCTCACCCACCCCCCCGTGCGCGTCTCTCACCCACCCCCCCCGTGCGCGTCTCTCACCCACCCCCCCCGTGCGCGTCTCTCACCCACCCCCCCCGTGCGCGTCTCTCACCCACCCCCCCGTGCGCGTCTCTCACCCACCCCCCCGTGCGCGTCTCTCACCCACCCCCCCGTGCGCGTCTCTCACCCACCCCCCCGTGCGCGTCTCTCACCCACCCCCCCGTGCGCGTCTCTCACCCACCCCCCCGTGCGCGTCTCTCACCCACCCCCCCGTGCGCGTCTCTCACCCACCCCCCCGTGCGCGTCTCTCACCCACCCCCCCGTGCGCGTCTCTCACCCACCCCCCCGTGCGCGTCTCTCACCCACCCCCCCGTGCGCGTCTCTCACCCACCCCCCCGTGCGCGTCTCTCACCCACCCCCCCGTGCGCGTCTCTCACCCACCCCCCCGTGCGCGTCTCTCACCCACCCCCCCGTGCGCGTCTCTCACCCACCCCCCCGTGCGCGTCTCTCACCCACCCCCCCGTGCGCATCTCTCCGTGCGCATCTCCCATTCCCCCCACTCCTAGTTAATTGTATTTAAAAAAAAATAAAACTTGTTATACTTACCCCCATGCGATCCCTGCAGAATCCTGGCGCTCGTCCAAATCGCTGACACCAGGTTCTCCTGACTTCCGGCCATGTGACGGCGCCGTCACATGACCGGAAGTCAGGGGAATCATGAAGTTGCTGCCGCAGCAGCGCAGCGCTAAGATGTCCCGGACCCGGCGCTTAGCATGCGGCCGGGGGCCCCATGAGGAGAGAGACGCACAAGAGGGGGGCTCCGAGGGGGCTCCTACCGGCCGGGCCCCATACTGGAGTCAGGGCAGTCATGCCCTGATGGCGGCCCTGCTGGAGGCTGGAGGGGCCCCCTCTCCCCGTGGACCGGCTGAAAAACCCCAACGGCCCGGTCCTGGTCCGCGGACCGGCGGTTGGGGACCTCTGTTCTAGGGAACAAATGGATCGGCCGTTGGAAATCAACAAGCCTGATCCTTCCCTGACATATGTTGGTGACGCGTCGGGAGGCCCCCGTGCACATTACTGTTGGCCGATATTGGCAATTTCGGACTGCTTCATTCTAATCCGTCTGGCGGCCTTTAAACTAAAGTTCACCATTTATCTAATGTGCATGGAGCCTCCCGACTCTCCCTCGATAGGAGATGATGAGGACAGATGGATTTCATCCGCCTGGTCTTTGTGTTCCCTGGGAGATAAGACTCTGTCAGAGGGGTCTATCGGCAGCTTGCGCCCCTCTTTCTACCAATAACACATTGGGCAGAGCGCCTGGAGAGCTGTGTATGCGATGTGTATGGCCAGCGGACGTGGTGTGTGCCGTATCCCCGCTGTGTTTCTTGGCTTTGTCCTCTGTATGTCTCAGACATGTGTAATGGTTCCTGGGGATACACGCTACAGATAATTGCAGGTATTGTTGACTTGGTCTTAGAAGGGCAGATGTGTACACTGAGCAGCACATTCCCATGAATGGGACACAACATACTTACAGTTATATGAAAAAGTTTGGGCACCCCTATTAATCTTGAGCTTAATGTTTTATAAAAATTGGTGTTTTTGCAACAGCTATTTCAGTTTGATATATGTAATAACTGTTGGACACAGTAATGTTTCTGCCTTGAAATGAGGTTTACTGTACTAACAGAAAATGTGCAATCTGCATTCAAACAAAATTTGACAGGTGCATAAGTATGGGCACCCTTATCATTTTCTTGTTTTAAATACTCCTACCTACTTTTTACTGACTTAGTAAAGCACTTTTTTTGGTTTTGTAACCTCATTGAGCTTTGAACTTCATAGCCAGGTGTATGCAATCATGAGAAAAGCTACTTAAAGTGGCCACTTGCAAGTTGTTCTCCTGTTTGAATCTCCTCTGAAGAGTGGCATCATGGGCTCCTCAAAACAACTGTCAAATGATCTGAAAACAAAGATTATTCAACATAGTTGTTCAGGGGAAGGATACAAAAAGCTGTCTCAGAGATTTAACCTGTCAGTTTCCACTGTGAGGAACATAGTAAGGAAATGGAAGAACACAGGGACAGTTCTTGTTAAGGCCAGAAGTGGCAGGCCAAGAAAAACATCAGAAAGGCAGAGAAGAAGAATGATGAGATCAGTCAAGGACAATCCTCAGACCACCTCCAGAGAGCTGCAGCATCAACTTGCTGCAGATGGTGTCACTGTGCATCGGTCAACTATACAAGGCACTTTGCACAAGGAGAAGCTGTATGGGAGAGTGATGTGAAAGAAGCCGTTTCTGCAAGCACGCCACAAACAGAGTCGGCTGAGGTATGCAAAAGCACATTTGGAGAAGCCAATTTCTTTTTGGAAGAAGGTCCTGTGGACTGATGAAACCAAGATTGAGTTGTTTGGTCATACAAAAAGGCGTTATGTATGGCGGCAAAAAAACACAGCATTCCAAGAAAAACACTTGCTACCCACAGTAAAATTTGGTGGAGGTTCCATCATGCTTTGGGGCTGTGTGGCCAATGCCGGCACCGGGAATCTTGTTAAAGTTGAGGGATGCATGGATTCCACTCAGTATCAGCAGATTCTTGACAATAATGTTCAAGAATCAGTGATAAAGTTGAAGTTACGCAGGGGATGGATCTTTCAGCAAGACAATGATCCAAAACACCGCTCCAAATCTACTCAGCCATTCATGCAGAGGAACAATTACAATGTTCTGGAATGGCCATCCCAGTCCCCAGACCTGAATATCATTGAACATCTGTGGGATCATTTGAAGAGGGCTGTCCATGCTCGGCGACCATCAAACTTAACTGAACTGGAATTGTTTTGTAAAGAGGAATGGTCAAAAATACCTTCATCCAGGATCCAGGAACTCATTAAAAGCTACAGGAAGCGACTAGAGGCGGTTATTTTTGCAAAAGGAGGATCTACTAAATATTAATGTCACTTTTCTGGTGAGGTGCCCATACTTATGCACCTGTCAAATTTTGTTTGAATGCAGATTGCACATTTTCTGTTAGTACAATAAACCTCATTTCAAGGCAGAAACATTACTGTGTCCAGCAGTTATTACATATATCAAACTGAAATAGCTGTTGCAAAAACACCAATTTTTATAAAACAATAAGCTTAAGATTAATAGGGGTGCCCAAACTTTTTCATATAACTGTATATAACCAGTGTGTGGACAACTGCTACTATAGTGTAGAATGAAAATTGTCCCCTGGACTGAAGTGAGGCTGCCATCTATTCTGGTTCCTCTTTCACAGGCACCGTATCATATGTGACCTTTGCCCGTCGAGTCACAAGCTGTCTCTGGGCATCTGCCGGCTGTTTTACAGTTGTGGACATGCGGCCACCCGACCTCACATTGTGATCTATGCAAAAAAAGCTCCGCACCCAAATGGGCACGACAGCTGCCAGCTGTTGTTGTTTCAGTCAATGTCGGCTGCTGTGAAATGTGGTCATTGTAAAAAGTGAGACTGAGACAGTGCTGCTGTTTGCAGAATATGGCAGATGGCTTAACCCCTTCCTGACATTCACTGTATATGTATGACGCATGTCTGGTGCGGGAGGGCTGGGCCGGCCCCATACCCAGAAGATGACGTCTAAACTAAAAAAGAAAAAGCTATATAAGTTTAGATTTGCCATAATTGTACTGTCCTGGAGATCAATTTTACCTCACAATCAATACTGTTACAACAAGACCAAAGAAACTATGTCAGAATTATGTTTTTTATGCCATTTCACTGCACTTAGAATTTTTTTTTTACCAATTTTAGTACATTATATGGTAAAATGAATGGTTTAGCTACAACTCCTCCTGCAGACTAATAAAACCTCATGGCTATGTCCACAGTGATTAAAAGTAATTGCCTTTTGAAGAAGGCGAAGAAAAAATGAAAGCACAAAAATTGGAAGAAGTGGGAAGGGGTTAAGTACAGGCAGTGAATGCAGACATTTCAGTAAGTGCACCAAGTGCCAGGAGGCTGCTGTAAAGTCACTGAGACGTGACTGACTACAGGAGACCACAGCACTAATGTCAATCACATTTACTTGATCCCAGCAGCAGTGATGGGGGAGATGTGCCCGCTGAGCCCACACTATGGGGGGCACGCCCTGGGTTGTAGAGGTTTTCAGCTGTGTCCACTGAAGACAGTCTGATCCTCACAGGCCACATTACCATAAGAGATATTTAGTGTAAAACTGTGGGCAGATGGCACAGGATCACTCCTCTAAGTGATGGTCAGCACTCACCTCCTCCCCCTCTCTGCACAGTCGCTTCTCTATCTCTGTCAGAGCGGGCGAATGAGATGCATTTTATTTAACATATAGGACTGTGTTCACATTGGTTTAATAACCTCTTTAATGTGTGTACCAGAAAAAGGTCCTTTCAATCAAGGCTATATGAGAAGAAACTTGGCACGCTAATGATATGGGATGATTTTTTACTGCAATCCACACATTTCATATACTTGTTTCTTATTAAAGTGAACCTGTCACCAGATATTTGACACATAATCTGCAAGCAGCATAATGTAGGTGTAGATACCCTGATTCCAGCGATGTGTCACTCAGAGATGCTTAGTGTATCTTTATAAAATCACTGTTTTATCAGCAGGAGATTATCACTAGAGGACTACATGGCTTGCTGCCAAGTTGTCCAACCGCTCTACTCTACTACTACCTCTACTGATTATCAGCTTTCTGCCTATGCACAGTGTTCACACAGCTGCCAATCAGTGGTGTGGGCGGGGTTATACAGGGCTCCGCATTGAGAGCACTGCTATAACTGCAGCAGAGAAAACGATGATTGTATCAAAACTGCAGCAAGCAGCCCAGTAAGTGACAAATCATTGGAATGAGGATCTTTGCCCCTGCATCATGCTGCTCTCAGATGGAGTAGCAAAAACTTGGTGTCAGATTCACTAGCGAAACTGATCCAAAAGTTAAAGTGAATCAGTGGAAACCGGTAATGGAGAAAGTACATTTATAAGTTTCTTACTAATGTGTTGTCTCCATATCCGGTATCCACTGGTCCACTAGCGCCTCTGCCTAAATCACCTGTGACCGAAACGTAATAGGAAATGTGTGGGTTGCATTGAAAAATAATAATTTATACATCATTTGAGTACCAAATTTCTTTTCATATCGTACTTCGAGGTGGGATTCTACTTTGGTGTCGTCGTCTTGTTTTATCTGCTGTACCGGGTGCCTGAGGGACATCCATCGTGAGGGACATCCATCGTGAGGGACATCCATCGTGAGGGACATCCATCACCCAAGGGCTGATGTGGTATCTGATCAACAGATGTCGGTTTCCCACTTATGGATTGGGCACAGTCTAGTGCCCTAGTCCATTTTTAGCACCCTGACCTGTAATAACATGAAGACGCTGTATTGGGCTCTTAGGAGATGTTTGGCATGTGTTCTTTCATAGGGTATAAGGGTATGACGTAGCCATAGCCCATCAGCTTCTCCCGCCGCTCCACTACCTCATGCTTGGATGACTCCGCTTTGCCCGACCTGAAAGTTTCCTAGGTGCAGACTGGAGATGATGTAAATGTCTGCTCTACTCCTTGTCTTCATTCTTGTGCAAGTAGTAACAAGCCGGTGAGACTAATCTCCATCCATGGTTTAAAGACTATGATTCTTGTGATTACTTGTCTCATATAATAATTACAGTTCATTAATGTTGCTTCAATTTCTTATTAGTAAAATCTTTCATGAGGACGGCCATATTGGAAACACATTCTTCCTGTTGTGCCCATGTAACAGCAGGAAGTTTTGTGCTTTTTGGCAACTCTGATCAGTGGAAGTCTATAGACTTTCTCCAGTCTTCAGGCCTTGCAGGTTGTTACAAGGTGCTGCATAACGAGCCTAACCTGGGTGTATTGTGATCGTAATCTGCTTTATTTCAGCCTCCAGCAGCTCACTTAAGCTCATCATTTAAAGTTAGCCTTTAATTAGAGATTAAACATGGCTGACCCTTCGCTTCCCTTAACATCTGCTGTCAGGGAAGACCTGAGACACAACAGTACAAAAAAAATGTTTGTCAATAGTAGTCTCTTTCAACATTCATCTTATGAATATGGGCAACTTATATCCTCTGGAGATCCTGTCACAGTCTACACAGCAAAGCTAACAAATGACTTGCTATTCTGTGTTCCCTGGTGGCTACTGAGAAAACCTGAATAGATTAAAGGTTTTTTTTATTTATTTTTTTAAGGGGGTGGTTGGTCATACAAAAAAAATGAAATGCCCCAAAATATAATATAAGGCCAATTTTAGATAGTTATTTTCTAATTCTGTATTCCATGTAAATACACATCCGTTATTTCTCCAGAAGTCTCTTTGCCTCCATGTGAGATCGTACGTGGTTTGTATATATGGACTATAGTTTTATACTGCTTGTAGGGAAATGTTCTGACACTTGGGGGATTGTGTTACAAGCTATGTGCCCACGATGCAGAAATGCTCCGGATTTTTTCCTGAGCATTTCTGCATCTCCCTGGCAGAAAAAACACATGTGGATTGTACATGCGGATTGTACATGTGTTTTCCTGCCAGGGACATGCGGATGTGAAGCGTTCTTCACTTGCATTTCCGCATGCGGGTTGACAAGCGCTTTTCCAAGCGATTTTAGCATCACTTGGAAAGTGCTTGACAACTTGGTCACACTATATAAATCCATGCAACCGGCATGGATTTATATACTTTGACCGAAAGAATGGTAAAAAAATAAATATCGCACTTACCTTCTGATGGCCCCGGTGTCTTTATTCGATGCATTTCTGCTTGCCGGCAGCTCGCGGTACACTGAAATGACCTGCCGACGTCAGTGGTCGCGTGACCCGTCACATGACTAAATGACGTCATGGCAGGTCCTTGAGTCCACTGCCATCTGCCGGCAAGCCAAGACAAAGACACCGGGGGCCATCAGAAGGTAAGTATGATATTTATTTTTTATTTTTGTTCTTTTTTTTTTTTTTTTTACAGGTTCTATGGTACCCGGGTGCGGAGGAGAGTCTCCTCTCCTCCAGACCAGAGTACCATCCGCACATTGAAACGCATGGAATCCGTATGTAGTGATGCAGATTCCATTCGTTCCAATGCAAGTCAATGGCGGCGAAAACGCAATGCTTCCGCAAAATAATTGGTAGTGCTGCGTATTTTTCCGCAATGATAATCCGCAGTGGAAATTTCCGCAGCATGTGCACAGCACATGCGGATTATCATTGGGGAACATAGCAGACCTTCTGCCAAGCGTATGTAAGCATTTTCTGCAGCGGAATTGCCGCTGCGGAAACGCTTAAAAAAAAAACGCATCGTGGGCACACAGCCTTAAAGTTGTTCTAAACTGGAACTTCACTTGGGATATGAGGTTTCCAGCGCCTGCTGACAGTGGCAGAAGCCAATCTCGTGTTTTGCTTATAAAAATGTCTAATTGCGTAATTTGCTTGTGGTTCCCAATAGGAAGTTGAGTCACAGCAATGTGCACATGAAGCTAAAGACGTTGCCTGGTTTCTAGATAGTCGGATTAGTTTCATACTAGTTTTGCTCTTTTACTGTGTTTTCTGTTATGCCCGGTGCTTTATATGGGCCCAGTATGCTGCTGCCTCTTTTATGGGTAAATGGGGTCATTAAAAATGTACTATGGGTAATCTTGAGTAATGCCATCCCACCTGCAATATTGTAGGTGAGTAATCTGTTTCATCCCGGATCACTTTATTATGGGCAGCTGTTGTGATGCCCAGTTTTGTGCAGACAGGAGGTCAATCTCTTAACTTGCTGTGAACGTCAGGATATTGTTCCTCCGTATGTTCCCCATACGTGGTTGTGCTGAAGATGTCCTTTCTGTTGTACTTGATCCTTGCAATGATTAGTCACAGGTCTAAACCTCCCCTGGGTTATTCTGCCTTCCTATAGTTTTGTAAGTTCTGTATGCAGGTTCTCCTGTGTACTCTGTGAGATGCAGCTTTAGTTTCTCTTCTGCCTTCTGCTTGTAATAGGTTTCTCCCTGTTAGCTGTCACAATTAAGAAGCGGGATAGATTGGCTAAAGCTGTATAACACAAAATAGACTAGAACCCTGCTGTGTGAGATTACTGCAATCATATGTCACTGATGTATTACTGCTGCATTTTATATGGTCTGTTTGCAGTACTGTGCAAAAGGTTTAGACAGGTGTGAAAAAAATTCTGCAAAGAGAGTGCTTTCAAAAATACATTTGTTTAAAAGTTTTTTTACAGGTTTTTAACAAAATACAAAGTGAGTGAACAAAAGAGAAATCTAAATCAAATCACCCTTTTGCTTTAAAAATGTCAACAGTTCTTCGAACTCTTGCACAAAGTGAGGTCTTTTTTGGATTGTCAGGTGTGTGAGTAACCAATCATACCAACAGATGATAATATCATCATTTTCATATTTGGGTTAAAATCGTCATTAACAGAAACAGCTGCATAGGAGGCTAAAAACTGGGTGAGGAAGAGCCAAACTCTGCTGCAAAGGTGAGGTTGTGAAAGATGGTCTCATGTCACAGGTTATACGCTATATAGCAAGACTGAGCACAGCAACAAAACACAAGGAAGGAAGTATACTGTATTAGCAACATATCTCCCAGGCAAATATTTCAAAGCAAATTGGGGTTTGAAGCTTTTTTTGACAAAGCATCAAGAAATAGACAATGTTGAGGGTGCAGCGGATGAGACACATAATGTTTCACTTCAAAATAACATGTTCAGTGCCATTATGTCAGAACTGTCAGCAACCAGAGGGACCCAGCTACACCCATATAAAGTTCAGTTGTTTTCATAGAATAGTTGTGTACAAAAGGCCATTCTTTCGACAAGTAAACAGGCCTCAATTATACACAATTTTATTTGTTTGCCAAAAAGGTGGAGATTTGTACAATAATAAGTGTCTGCAGGCAACAGTGAAGCATAGTGGGGGTTCCTTGCAAGTTTGGGGATGTTATTCATTAAATGGTGGTCTCAATGTTGAGAAATACAGGCAGACATGTAATCATCATGCAATAGCACCAGGGAGGCTTCTGGCTCCTAATTTATTCTGCAGCAGGACAAAAAAAACAATGTCATCAAGAACGGTCTTCACTGTAAAGAACAAAATGGAATCCTGACAGTAATGATATGGTCCTATAGAGCCCTGAACCCAACATAGTCTGTCTGGGATTACATGATGAGACTGAAGGACTTGTTGAAGGTTAAATCCACAGATCTGTGGTTAGCTCTCCCAGTTGTATTCTGAGTTCATCAGCAGGCTTTTGGACTTAATGGTGAACTCTGTTTTGCTTTTATAGTAGAATTGATTGAAGGTTCAAGTCCCCTAACAAATATAGTAAAAAGGAGAGGGAATTTTTTTTTTTTTTTTTTAACATTAAAGTCCTCCCCCATCCCCTTTTTTCCCCAGTTAAACATATATATGTTTAGTATCACTGCGTCCAGAAAAGTTAAATGTTGTAAATAGGGGAAGAAACCACACCAGAATTGCGTTTTTGTTTTTTTTTTGGAGGGGGGGGGGGCAGTTTGGTTGCCACAATAATGAAAAAAAAAAGAATAAGAAGCAATCAATCATAGTATGTATCCCAAAATTGTATCAATAAAATCACCAGCTCGGATCAGGTGTCGGAAAATAGTGACCCCTATCAAATATACAACCTATGTAAAAACCTATGTGTGTTTGGTGTTTTGGTAATCAAGCTGATTGGTAAAATCCTGTTTCCTGGAAATTTTTAATGCACACTTAATGTCATTAAAAAAAAAAAAAAAACAATGGTTAAATTGCTGTATATTCACCATATCACAGCACTTGAAATTTTTATACCATTTTTCCTTTACTCTTTATGATAAAATGATGTCATTCAAAACTACAACTTGTCCCATAAAAACAAGCCCTCATCTGTCTGTGTAGAAATGAAAGGTATGGCAATTTGAAAAAGGAGTGGAAAAAAATTAAAACTCAATCGAAAACTTGTCTGTGACTTTAAAGGGTTAAGGGTATAAGTATTCAATATATGAAAATTGTTAATCTTTCGAATGGTTTGTCAAATTTCAAATATTTTCACACACAAACTTGAAGTAAATGTACAATTACCATAAAGTACAATGTGGCATGACAGAACAGTCTCAGAATCACTGGAATATGTTGAAACATCCCAGTTATTACCACATACAGTGACACGTCAGATGTGAAAAATTGCGCGTGGTCACTAAGGGGTTAAGCTTTATATACATAAAACCACAAAATCTCTCATGTGACATGTCCAAAATATTAATTGATGGGGGTCCCTGGTCTTTAGACACTCGCAATCTCTAGAATGAAGGTGAAGAACTCAACTAAGCGCTGTGATCAGCTTTGCTCCACTCGCCACCCAGACGTGAGCAGTGTGGTCTACTGACTTGTATAGTTTCTGTAGGCCCGTAGCCCCCTAACCCAGCCTCTCTGAGAGATGAGCCAAAAACTCAGCTGAAGGGGCCCACTGCTCAGCGGACTTCTTATTCCTCTTTGATGCAGCTGTTGGTGAAGGTCTCAGGACTGTCACCGATCAAAACTTTCATGAGCGGACAAAAGTTTGAGCCAAGAAGAAGTTTACTTACGGTACCATAATGTTACAAACATTGATCATTAGTAGCAAGTGTTGACACAAGATCAGTATAGGAATTTTCTACCGTCCTAGGTAATTTTTCTGTATGAAATGGCTAAACCCGACACTCAGACTTTAGGCAAGATCCTGGATTACTGTCAATCAGAAGTAAACTCCAGGATTAGTACATAGCTGAAAGGCAAGCCGATGGCGTTGGCCATCCAGCAGTCATCAGCTGTGACCCGTGTATGCACATTATGGAAAATATCAGCTCCTACATTGTCCACAGGATTGATCAAAGATCCATTAAGCAAGAGAGTTGGTAGATGTCTGATCTAATCACTAAAGATAATTTAGTGACAAAATGTATAATTGGTGGAGAAAGGTTGAACTTGATGGACCTAGGTCTTTTTTTTTTTTTTTTTTTTCAACCTATGTAACTGTATATTGGATGGTTGTGGGCGGCCTGCTGTACTCATGGGTCATAGATTAACATGGACAATTATAACCTCGTTTATGGTATTTTGTTGGCCAGGATTAGTAAAAAATGACCACAAAGCGAGGAATGCGATAAAATGACCAGAACTACTACACCCCAGCCTCTATAGCACTTCCACTGAGTTGGCATGTAAAAACTCTGCGGAATAGGTCATAAAGCCTGCCATGGCCACTAAGGTGCAGAAGAAGACAGCAGCCAATGACTGGGTGGTCCACGTGTCATCCCTACAGGACTGTTCACAAATATCAGGGGACTACTTGAGTATTCGGGGATTTACTAGGTGAAATAAGGCCGCAGTCAGACGACCATTTTTTGGGGAGACTGTGTGTACAAAACAGACAATGACCAATGTGGGTGAAAGGAAAGGTGCAGGTCAGTACTATTTTTTTCACATGGACTGAGTGTAAGACATTGTGCATATCCCATGTGTTTCTAACGGATCCATTGTAAAGATTATATAGAAATTGATTTGAGCCTTTCACTTTTATTTTTATATTTTATAAAAAAAAAAAAGTCAAAAAATGATAATCCCGATGATATACAGACTGGAAAAATGGAAATACAGAGCACCTTACAGATTTTGTATTACCCGTCTGAACCTGACCGAATTATTTTATTGCATTTTCTGCTATTTGACCATTTACTTAAAAAATTCTGGACAACCTTTTAGGTAAAAGCGTCTCTTCTCCACTTTCCTGCTGAACGCAGTGTTTGGTAAGAAGTATACAGTTCTTGTATGGTCTATTCACATACCTGTCAGCCAAAGTCCCTTCCTACTCCAGTTAGCGGATAGGGCTCCATGTATTAGTGAATTGAATGCAATAAAATTGTGATGCTTTTAAGGCCCTTTTTTATACAGGCCATTAATCAGCCCAGCAGTCATTGGCCTGTGTAATCAGGGCTGCGATTAAGTGGGTGAGCAAAGGTTAGTTTGTCGACTGATCACATCTTCTATGTGGCTAAAACAATAATTGTATATTCCTTAAAATGAAAGCTCAAGTACAGTAAAGTCCCCCACACATTAGACTAAAGTTGGTCGATGAGTTCAGCCAAAAGCCTAATGTGTGCCCCTAATGTGTGCCCCTAATGGGTACACAAAAGCCTAATGGGCCCCTGATGTATGATTGTCAGGGGAGTTGCTTATCCGGCATGCCTGGTTTTGGACTGCTGACCCTCTTTTTTTTCTAAGGATAAGACTCCGCCAGAGATGTCTGACAGCGGCTCTCTGAGAACTCTGGCGCTCTGGGCAGAGCGAGTGCACCATCTTTGGGAGAGTCAGACGAGATCGCTGCCAGCCAAACAAACAGCTGTATATGGGGGCTTATCTACAGCCAATCCACATGGAACGCAGGGGATTCCTGCTAAAGCAAGTCACAGCATAACACTAGACAGAACGCCTGCTTATCAGTGAGGTCCCTGCATGAAGGCATGTCCTAGTGAGATGGCAATTACCGTATTTTTTGGACTACGAGGTGCACTTTTTTCCTCAAATTTTATATATATATATTTATTACACAAACATACACACTATGTGGGGGCAGCGGGGCACAGGAGGCAGCAGTCGCCTGCTGCAGCCTACACTGTCCCCACTGCTAAAGAAAATTAATATTCAGTGCTCCTTAATAGCAGCACACAGTGTATCCGTAGTGCGGCTCCTGCTGCTACCGGGCAATCTCTTGTGCCTTCTATTAAAGGGCATAAATATTCACCCCCTCTCCACACCCATGGATCCCATGCTGGGACTGTGTGTACAGGGAGCAGTGACTTCTGGCAGCTGATCTCTCCTTGTGAGCCGCTCATGGCAGTGACGCCATGCGCGGCTCACATGAGAATAGTGTGGGTAGACAGGACACAGCGCTGGAGGAGAGAGAAGGAAGGTGAGTAGGAGTGTTTATATTCTTTTTTTTTTTATGTGCAGTGTGATGGGGATGAGGGGGGCTGTACACACCAGGATAAGGATGAGGGGGATCATGCATGCCAGGATAAGGATGAGGGGGATCATGCATGCCAGGATAAGGATGAGGGGGATCATGCATGCCAGGATAAGGATGAGGGGGATCATGCATGCCAGGATAAGGATGAGGGGGATCATGCATGCCAGGATAAGGATGAGGGGGATCATGCATGCCAGGATAAGGATGAGGGGGATCATGCATGCCAGGATAAGGATGAGGGGGATCATGCATGCCAGGATAAGGATGAGGGGGATCATGCATGCCAGGATAAGGATGAGGGGGATCATGCATGCCAGGATAAGGATGAGGGGGATCATGCATGCCAGGATAAGGATGAGGGGGATCATGCATGCCAGGATAAGGATGAGGGGGATCATGCATGCCAGGATAAGGATGAGGGGGATCATGCATGCCAGGATAAGGATGAGGGGGATCATGCATGCCAGGATAAGGATGAGGGGGATCATGCATGCCAGGATAAGGATGAGGGGGATCATGCAGGCCAGGATAAGGATGAGGGGGATCATGCAGGCCAGGATAAGGATGAGGGGGATCATGCAGGCCAGGATAAGGATGAGGGGGATCATGCAGGCCAGGATAAGGATGAGGTGGATCATGCAGGCCAGGATAAGGATGAGGTGGATCATGCAGGCCAGGATAAGGATGAGGGGGATCATGCAGGCCAGGATAAGGATGAGGGGGATCATGCAGGCCAGGATAAGGATGAGGGGGATCATGCAGGCCAGGATAAGGATGAGGGGGATCATGCAGGCCAGGATAAGGATGAGGGGGATCATGCAGGCCAGGATAAGGATGAGGGGGATCATGCAGGCCAGGATAAGGATGAGGGGGATCATGCAGGCCAGGATAAGGATGAGGGGGATCATGCAGGCCAGGATAAGGATGAGGGGGATCATGCAGGCCAGGATGGGGATGAGGGGTGCCATGCAGGCCAGGATGGGGATGAGGGGCCACATATAATAGGAAGGGGGGGCATATATACTGTACCAGGATGGGGGATATTATCAGAATTGGGGGATATTACCCCTAGACCAGTGTCAACAGCAGGCCTTCTCCCCCTTAATAGTGCATTGTGACCACATTTTTTGCTTAATTTTTTTCTATTTTCCTCTTCTAAAACCTAGGTGCATCTTATAGTCCGAAAAATACGTTACAGCCGAATATCTGTAGAACGCACTGCATTGGTCATGTTCTTTCTGCATCTTCACAGGGATTGTGCAGTGCCAGATGAAATCTATCCTTTCTTGTGTTTTAGTACCACGTCATGCCGTTATGATACGAGTCTTTCTGATTCCTCTGCTCACAGGTGTCCCTTTTCCCAAGAACTTCATGTCCGTGGCAAAGACCATACTGAAGCGCCTGTTTCGGGTGTACGCTCACATCTACCACCAGCACTTTGACTCTGTTATGCAGCTACAGGAGGAAGCACATCTCAACACCTCGTTTAAACATTTCATCTTCTTTGTACAGGTGAGAGCACAGATGTACCTATGAGAACCTCCCCGATGGTCGCTCGTAGACTTCTATAGAAATGTAAATATTGTTTTATGTGAAGACTTTTTGTAGTGCACCATCAGGATGACCATGGTGGCTATTCCCGGTAATCTATACAGTCTTTGCATACATAGTCACATGGAAGTATATTCTCACCAGCATACCCCCTCTAGCAGTGTTACCAATGATTGGGGTGAATCATAGTGTCATCTATTACCGTATAAAGGCTACACCCTATCTCACCATTTGCCCACGTAATTTAGGCACCTATAGTTAGAGCAACTGATGTCTTCATTGGTTTTCCTATAAAATGGTGGCCAATGACTTAGTAAAAATCTTGCAAACTTAGAGGGATGGTGGCTGTAAATCCGCACTGCCAGGGGTCCAATATGCGATAGGAGACCAGGGGTGTTTTAATGCTTTTTTTTATTTGTCAATGTGTTTTGAAATATTCATACTACATCAGGACAAACCACAATGATGGAGTACAGCTTGCAAAAATGCGACAATAAATGGGCAACACATTCAGGAGGCCAAAAAAAAAGTCCTCTTTGATCACATAACCAAGGTACCACGTCACCGTGTGAAGAAATGTGTGCAAAAGAAAATACTTCATTTTAAGATCACATAAAAGACTACACAAAAATAATGTGTGATATGAAGTAAAAATACTTCGAAACGCGTTGACAAATAAAAACCGCATTAAAACACCCTTGGTCTCCTATCACATTGGAGCCCTGGCAATGTGGATTTACTATATCAACAAGCTATTATTTGTGGGGATTGTGACTGTCACAACCCCATCCGGTGAGCATATCCTATTTTCACTTGTTCTTTTTAAACCAGATAAGACCCTATTGCTCTTTGTTCCAGATTGGACTTCATTAGTAAGAATCATTCATGGCTGTGGGCTTTCCTGTGGGCATTTTTCTGGTCACCGTTCTACCTATTGTGTCCCCCTATTTCCATATAGCTTGCCAGCAGGGCCCTCACTCCTCCTGGAACTGGTGAAATGTGATACGTTGTATTGTTTTTATTGTTTGTACATGTCCCTGCTTAATTGTAAAGTGCTGTGGCATATGTTGGCGCTATAGAAATAAAAACTATTATTAAATCACGCAATAGACTTTCCCAACACCTTCACCCTTAATTGGATAATTGGGAAACATTTAAGTGTTGGCATGCCCTTGAAATTAAAGGGTTACTCTGAGGAAATTAAAATCTATTTACATCAACATAACATCAAAAAATGATAAAAGCTCATATCCATATTACTGTTTTCAGTTATTACTTTGTTCTTTTTAGAACTAATCACTGCAAGCTGATGCTGCTCCTCCCTTCATGGATGCTATGTTGCAGATCCGGGGGCGTGGCTTGTGTGGCCACACCCCCTGACAATCTTCTTTCTGTTCATTTGTACCACAACGTCATGAGCAGTCCACCACCACTTGCCTGCTTATTCACAGATTGTCTTTCACATGTCATGGCTCTTTCCCTACAATCATTCCATGCTCCTTCACCTGTCACATACAAGCTGTGAAGGAACATGCACGGACCAGAACTTTCATGGCTCACACCACAGCTTGTATGGGACAGATCAAGAAGCGTGGAATTGATCGTAAGGGATGCCGAGAGAGCCTTGACATGTCACACACAAGTTGTGAATAAGTGGACGCAGGGCACAAGGAGAATGCTGAGCTCTGTATAACCCTGCCCACATACTTGTTGCTCATTTCTGTTTCTTGTCATTTTTCACACAGGAATTCAACCTGATCGACCGCCGAGAGCTGGCCCCCCTCCAGGAACTGATTGAAAAACTGGGGTCTAAAGACAGATAAATGGTAGAGAAGGGTGGTCTTCCTGTGAGACCTGGTCTCCTCTGCTCACAGTACATAGCAGCTGCAAGCCTTTCATATAACCATTAGCTACCTGAAGGAACCCGATTACCACTGAATTCCCAGAGGAGGTCGCCGTCACCACTGGAAGTCGTCTTTTACATAGAGATTGCCTTGGGTTATTTTTATATGAACTTTTATAGAGATGCTTTAAAGGAACACTCCACTAGATGTGCATGGGCGCTGCAGTCTACGTCACATCTGCTGGTTTTCTGTTGGGGTGCGAGGAGATCTTAATCCCCACCATGTTTTGTTTGTTTTTTTTTGTTTTTTTAGTCTGTTGCTGCAAGTCATCCAACAGACGTGGCCTTTCTATACCACCGTATACTTTTCTGCGTTACTATTCTCTCGCTCTATGTACAGTTTATATTCTGTCGGAGGCTTTTCATGTACAACAAACTTTTTTTTAGTATCTTTTAGTTATGATAGGTTACCGCTTTTGAGTGGATCCCACAATAGATTCAGACTTGGGCAGTAAAGGCCCAAGGATTATATCGAAGGACATTGGGGTAGGGGGGAAATAACTTTTTTTTTCTTTTTTTTTTATTTTGTTCTGCCACTTCAGTCATTTTTGTCTGACTTGCATTTTTATAAGGTTTTAGATGTGATGAGCGGACGTTGTATTGAATACAAGTCTAATATTCCCAATTTTGGAACAAGTTTTAACTTCCTGCAATGAAATCTTATTTTTTTAAAATTTCCTATGATAAAGAAAATGACAGCGTTGGTTTTCTGGGATGAAGTTAACTTGTCTTCTGTTTTATGAAATGAAAAATAAAAGTGCGATCAATGCAAGGAGTGTGGGACACGGTATGAATTGGCATTTTGCATAGCCCATGAAGGCAGTAAAAGGTTTTCAGTTGAAGCGTCACATTAAACAATACAGCTCATGTTTTACGAAAATTGTGCATTAACCTTTCATGTGCTGCATATGAGCCACATAAATGAGTATTTAGGTATTGACATGCCTTAAAGGCTAACTTTTACTTAAATTGTTCTTTTTATATAGTGCTGTCCTGGTCCTGAGACTCCCTCTGGTCGGGCAAAAGACCGTGCAGATCTGCTTTAAGGGAAGATATCGTCAAAAAATAACTTATTGTTTTAAGGGGTTGTCCACTACTAGGGCAACCCCTTCTTAATCTAAATGTTTGGCCCCGATAAAATAAATCTTATACTTTCCTTCTGCGTCGACACTCGTGGTCCAGGGGCTCTCGTGCGGTTGTATGACGCCTGGATCCCAATCAGCACTGGCGTCACTGTCCCCTCCTTCGTACTAATGGAACATGAAATCCAGGCTGCAGCTGATCTGACTTCATGTTCAGAACGTCCGAAGGCGGGGACAGTGACTCCAATGGTGATTGGGCGCTGGGCACCACATGTCGTACAAACGCACGAGAGTCCTGGGACCGCGAGTGCCGACACCAGTGAAGGTGAGTATAAGCTTTATTTTATCAGGACCAAACATTTAGATCCAGAAGGTGTTGTCCTAGTAGTGGAAACCCCCTTTAAATCAGGTTTTTGTGTTAATGTATTTTTTTTCTGCCCATTTTTTATTTGTTTTTTTTACAGAATTTTTATTAAAAATCCTGCAATTCTCATAATGGCACTATGGATTTTTTTTCAACTCCTGTTTCACTAACTTTAGCCACAATGAACAGACTCGTAGCCACTCTTGTATTAAAGCATCTAATGAGCGTGTGCAAAGGTGATTGTGAAGGGAGAGGGGCATCACCTATTGTCATTGTTAGATCCTGTACCAGCTGTGTATGTGTTACCTTTCATTGTAATTCTGCGGATAAAGAGCCTGCTGAAAACTGTTCCTGAAAGGGACAGAGGAAATAGAAGCCTAAAAAAAGCATCTATGGCCAATGTGAAAATTGCAAGATTACTATTTTTTTTTTAATTGAGATTGTGGTATAAAAAATAATGTGCAAACATTTTTTGAGAAAATTACATTTAAAACAAAAAACTGATTTAAACCGTAGTTCATTTTCTAATGGTGACTTTCCTGTACCTCCTGGGTAAGCGCACAGAGTGCGGGCTCAGTAGAAAGTCTGTCCATCAGTGTGTGCGTGATCGATCTATTGATCGATCAATAGTGCTCAGTATAAAGCACGTTTAAAGGAGTTTTCTCATCATTCGTGGGTAAAATTGCAAAGTTCTTAGTAGAAACTTCTCAACTCTTATTGAAAATCCCCTCCTCAAGAACAGTGGAATTTTGTTAGTTTTCTGCTCGTTGCCTAGGTTACCAGCCACCTCTGCTGCAGTACATCAGGGGTAGCCGGTCTCCTAGACAAGGATCTTAACAGCTTATTTACATGTTAAGAAAAATGTGGATTTCTCTGGAATAAGACATCAGATCAGATATCCAGGTATCATTTTATCCTACTTTATATTACCTTAATGCCATATAAAGGCTTGGGAGGGTTAATCCTACTGAAATATGGGGTAGCAAAAGCCTGCTAAAAGATTCCCTTTAAATGAAATCTGAGAGCAGCATAATGTTGGGGCAGAGACCCTGGTAACAGTGATGTGTCACTTATTGGGCTGCTTGCTGGCATTATGATATTATAAAAATCACTGAATGCTGAGCTCATTATAACCCTGCCCACATCACAATCTTTTGTTGATAAAACGGATTTTTATCAAAAATTACATTAAGTAGCCCAATAAGTAACACATCACTGGAATCACAGTCTCGGTCTCTATATTCTACTGCCCTCAGATTAGGTGGCTATAACCTTACTGGATACCCCAATGTAAAATAAAAATGTTACTCTCCTCCTGCACTGACGCTGTTCCAGCGATGTGAGCACTGCAGCCAATCAGCGGCACCTCCTCCAGACATCTGAGGGAAGGTGGAGAACTATAACCCATTAGTGGCTACTGACTTATCAACGTGTTCCCGTGGCATAACAATGTCTCGGGAGACTCGACATCGCTAGTACTGCACCATGCGGGAGGTAGCTGTTTTGATTTTACATTGGAGAACACAGTATTTAAGAAGGGGTTGTCCAAGATGTGGACAACCATCTTAAGGCCCCCCACACACAGAGGAAAGTAATATGGACCCCTCATTTTCAGAACTGACCAGCCATATAGTGTATAGGCAATATAAACAAAAAAAAAAAAAACAAGCGCTGCATGTGTGGATCAGTAGACCATGAGTAATACACGGACTGCTCAGCTGGTTGGGTTGTGTGAGACGGGCACAACACTGAGTAGACTAGGAGTGGATCCCTGACAACTGGCTGCAGCTCCAACCATGAATTCCAAGACTCGTAGGGTCAAAGAATGGAGGAAAACCTCAGCATTGTCTTCATAAAACTTTTCCGATTCTCTTCCTTGGCCATCGTGAATCCACTAATTGCGTTCGCCTTCCACCTGAGTTTTCCCCCACCCTTCCCAATGAGAATAGTGTATAGGAGCCTCCTGCCATTACACCTATATTTGAGGATGATCAGACTTGTTTAATTTCATTGTCCTCATGTGCCCTGGGGATAAGCTGCCACCAACAGAGTTGCCTGACAGTGGTTACTCCACTCTCCCTATAGAAAACACATGCACCCTTGGCCAAAGATGGTGGCTATGGGGGAGTTAGGAGAGGAAGCTGATGGCTGCCCAACTGTATGGCATGTCTTCATCAGTAGAGGTCAGGGAGTGCACACAAGGCCGTTCATTCTGAAATTGTATTCAATCAATTCTAACAAAATTCATCAGGTCTTAAAATGTTGTGTAATCCTAATCTACAATTAAAGGCCTGTCCAATACTATTGTGCCTGGATCTGGATTAGTTTTTACCTGCCTGATGTTAGGTGTAACTATTGACTCGTCATTTATGTGACAATGTCTTCCAGGTGGCTTCTCCGGATTCATCTTATTACATCTGTGCACTGAGGAAAGTAAAATGTTGACTGGACCTACAGTAGCTCCTGAGTGATGATGAAGAACACGGTGGTGCTCCCCTTACTGAGGTGTTGCCGAGGGCAGATTTTTGCTTTAGGGTATGTGCACACGTCTCTTTCAGCTGGATTCCGCCTGAAAAAAAATCATAAAACGCTTAGAAGAATGAACATAAAAACAGTGAGCTGTTTTTCCATAGAAATGCTTATGTTCAGGCTTGTGAGCATCTTTTACCAGCTTCAGGTTTCCAAAGACATCAAGTGGTTAAAAGAAGTGACCTGTCTTCAAGCATCTTAAGCTCTATACTTTACAAGTCAATGGGAAGGCTGAAAGGACGCCTGGTCACCTGGTTTCGCTTCAGAATAGTTTCTTCATTGTTCAAAGTAGTGAAAAAACTATGGAAAAACGCACCAAAAACCAACGGTGTTTAAAAACAACGAAGTAGATGCTCAGAACACTACCAAAAAGAGTTCATTTTAAGGATCCTGTCACCAGACCAAAACCCAGTTAATTTTTCTTATTTTATATTCACTGCCCCCCTCCCCCAGAAGGGCCCCTGTGCAAGGACAGTATATGGGCCCTTTGCAGTCCAATAGCTCATTATAGTGCACCCCTTCATGTGTCTGTGACAGAAGCTACTTTGGAGGTGGAAATGGGCCCCTGTATGGCTTCACAGGTAGCACCAATGATATGTCCACCACTGCGATATACCTGCAAGGACGAGTGCATGATCGGCAGGAATCATGCACTTGTCAGAATAGGACACATCGATCATGGGATGCCATTGCACGTGCTTGACCACTGCTGCATCCATGATCTCACTGGGAGGAAAAACAAAGGTCTCGGGATTGCTTTTCTGGTCGATGTGAGTCCTAGCAGTACAGACCCTAGTGCATAGGTGATAAATATCCACTGTCTGACAGCCCTACAAGTAAAAAAAAAATAGAGGAGCCGTGAGCTCTCTTGCCAAGTCTGTTGAAGTAAATTAATGCATTTTCCATAAAATTCATATTCTGGAACACTTAGAGCTTCACATTGTACTATTAACCTACAACTTGACGTTGTGTCCACAGTGATGTGACCGAGCCAATGGCTAATATGAAACATCACTGCCCCCAAGTAATCACAGCATGAACAGTACCAGGGTGAAGAATGTGCAAATAGGTCCATCTGCTGGTCAGTCATGGGTATAACAAGCTGGCTGATTTGTATTAGGCTACGTCCCCACGATCAGGAACCAGCAGCTCTTTGGATGCAGCGTATTTTCGCTGCGTCCGATCACGCAGGTAAATCCGCATGTGTTCATTGAACACATGCGGAGTTACCACACCCTATACATTCAATTGAGGAAATTTCTGTTGCATCTCCACAACAGAAATTGACATGCTGCGGCTCAAAGCCGCGTAGCTGGTGAATTTACGCGGCGTCAAATAGAAGCACAATGGGCATGGGATTTCTATAAACAAGAAACATTGTCACATTACATTACATACATATACATTACAAACAAACTTTAGCATTTTCCGATTAAGAAAAAATTCTTAAACTGAGAACACACCACCCCCTCATCACCCAAAATCCAACAATTCGCTCCTCGCTTTCTGGTGCGCAACCCAACACTATTTCAATCTTTATTATAGTATTAGTAAGTTAAACAACACATCCCTTGCTTGTAGCAGAGCTGAAGCTGTCGTGGGAACCATGGAAAGGTAAGGATGATGTTGCTTAATTATTTTACTTTTATTGCAGAAGACATTGGCTTCAGCTGGAATGGGCGTGATGGTAAGTATGGTTTAATTTAGAACAATAAAGAATTGTGTGTTTATTTCAATTAAAGGACTTTTTTCTGGGTGTTGTGTTTTTTTAAATACTTTACTAGAAATTCATGGTGGTCATGTCTAATATTGGCGTGACCCCATGAATTTCGGGCTTAGGGCCAGCTGATAATGCCAAGCTGGCCTTAACCCCTTTATTACCCAGTGAGCCACCGCACCAGGGCCCTGGATGAGTTGGGTACAGCGCCAGAAGATGGCGCTTCTATGAACGCGCCATTTTCCGGGGTGGCTGCGGACTGCAATTTGTAGCGGGGGGGGCCCAGAAAGCTTGGGCCTCCCTGCGCTGCGGATTCCAGCTCCCAGCTGCCTAGTTGTACCTGGCTGGACACAAAAATAGGGCGAAGCCCCACGCATTTTTTTTAAAAATTATTTCATGAAATTCATGGAATTAAAAAGGGCTTCCCTATATTGTTGTGTCCAACCAGGTACAAATAGGCAGCTGGTGGTTGGGGGCAGCCCGTCCCTGCCTGCTGTACCTGGCTGGACACAAATATAGTGCGAAGCCCCACGTCAATTTTTTTTTTATTATTTCATGAAATAATTTTTTTAAAAAAGGGCTTCCCTATATTGTTGTGTCTGGCCAGGTACAAATAGGCAGCTGGTGGTTGGGGGCAGCCCGTTCCTGCCTGCTGTACCTGACTGGACACAAATATAGGGCGAAGCCCCACATCAATTTTTTTTAAATTATTTCAGGAAATTCATGCTCTGACAGCTTCAGCTCTGCTACATCGAGATGACAGGCTGGACCGCAGCAGAACGCTGCCATCCAGCCTGTCATCCCGCAGACACTGAGAAGCGCAGGCTTGCTTGCGCTACTCAGTGTCTGGCTGTGACGGCATCCAGATGAGCCGAGGTCATGTCCAATGAACAGCGTGGGAAAATTCTCACGCTGAAGCGCTGAGTGCAGGAGAATTTTCCCACGCTGTCAGTGACGTGCATGAGGTGCGCCGAGTTCATTGGACATGAACTCGTCTCATCTTTATGCCGTCACAGCCAGACACTGCAGAGCGCAAGCATGCCTGCGCTTCTCAGTGTCCGCGGGATGACAGGCTGGATGGCAGCGTTCTGCTGCGGTCCAGCCTGTTATCTCGATGTAGCAGAGCTGAAGCTGTCGTGGGAACCATGGAAAGGTAAGGATGAGGTTGCTTTATTATTTTTCTTTTATTGCAGGAGATCGTTGGCTTCAGCTGGAATGGGCGTGACGGTAAGTATGGTTTAATTTAGAACGATAAAGGAATGTGTCTTTATTTCAATTAAAGGACTTTATTCTGGGTGTTTGTGTTTTCTTTTAACTTTGACTATGGGGTTAGTAATGGGGGTGTCTTATAGACGCCTCTCCATTACTAACCTGGGCTTGATGTCAGCTGGCATTATAAGCTGACATCAACCCCAACCCTATTACCCCCTGCCACCGCACCAGGGCAGCGTGGAAGAGCGAGGCTAAGTGCCAGAATTGGCGCATCCTATGGATGCGCCATTTCTGGGGCGGCTGACGGCTGGTGTTTCTAGCCTGGGAGGGGGCCAATATTCAAGGCTCCCTTCCTGGGCTATTAATATCAGCCCCCAGCTGTCTGCCTAGCCTTTGCTAGCTATTAAATTAGGGGGGACCCCACGTCTTTTTTTTGGGGGGGTCCTCCATTTTAATAGCTAGTAAAGGCTAGGTATTCAGCTGGGGGCTGATATTAGTAGCCTGGGAAGCTCCGTGGGTATTACCCCCTTCCCAGGCTTCAAACATCTGCCCCAGCTGTCTGCTTAACCTCCGCTAGAGACTAAAATTACGGGGAACCCCACGCCAATTTTTTTTAATAATAAATCCTTTATTTTAATACTAAATGACAAGTACAGTAACCAACACTGTCACGTTTCTATCTACCTAATCTATGTGTGATTCTCTATTCTGTCTGTTATAAATTGTCGGGTACAGATGCTGAATTGCCGGCCGGCTTTTTTAAAGAGACGGTGCATGAAAACACTATTATTTTTTTTAATAAATCCTTTGCAGTAAATGACAAGTACAGTAAGCAACACTGTCACAGTACTTCATATATATGTGACTGACATGTTTCTATCTACCTAATCTATGTGTGATTCTCTATTCTTTCTGTTATAAATTGTCGGGTACAGATGCTGAATTGCCGGCCGGCTTTTTTAAAGAGACGGTGCATGAAAACACTATTATTTTTTTTAATAAATCCTTTGCAGTAAATGACAAGTACAGTAAGCAACACTGTCACAGTACTTCATATATATGTGACTGACATGTTTCTATCTATCTAATCTATGTGTGATTCTCTATTCCTTCTATTCTAAATTGTCGGGTACAGATGCTGAATTGCCGGCCGGCTTTTTTAAAGAGACGGTGCATGAAAACACTTATTTTTTTTGATAAATCCTTTACACTAAATGACAAGTACAGTAAGCAACACTGTCACTGTGCTTCTTATATGTGTGACTGACATGTTTCTATCTATCTAATCTATGTGTGAAGCTCTATTCTTTCGGTTCTAAATTGTCGGGTACCGGTGTATGCCGCTGCTGAATTGCCGGCTTTTCATGTTTCACTGTGAGCACTGTTCCCATCGATTTGGGCAATCACTGTAATGCCACAACCACCATGGCTGTGGCATTACAGTGAGTGGCAGACAATCCCTGCATGATTGGTGCTCTAAATAGCTCCAGACATGCAGGACACGCTTTTGGTGCACGAACAGTTATCGAACATAACCTCGAACAGCCGAATTTTTTGCAAATCGTTCGGGTTCGTCGAACAACTCGAACACCGCCCAAAACAGCTCGAATTTGAGATTGGCGAACAGTTCTAGTCGAACACCGCTCATCTCTAGTCTTAACTCTCAGCAAACTCTTGCAAGTCCACCAAATTTTATGTATAAGGAATAAAGCAGGAAGACATCTTGAGCTACCTTTGAACTTATAAGATTCCAAAAACTCCAACGAGTTTTCACTCCTTACTTCCACCTCCAATTACTTCATTACTGATGTCCCCTTCCAAGGCTCAAAGTGCTGGAATTGGGAAGCTAAAAAATATCCCTAAATATGTGGCAGTTCTAATCCCCCTGATCCTTAGGTAACTACAACTTCTCCAATTTAATTCTAGGAATATCCCTTTTTTATACGAAATCCCTGAAAATGTTGTACATTCTGCAAAATTAGTACTTAGGAATCCACCCTGGGGAGTTATGGAGAGTGTACAGAACGCAGGGAATAAGGCACATTTTGATTAGGTTCCTTCTACTTAACGCAGACAAGGATATTTTCCCCCAAACACTAACTTTATCTTAGTCACCATGGGACTAAGATTTAGGGGAATATAATCCTGCGTTTTCCTTGCAATATGAATACCAAGATATTTAAATTTCTGAATCACTGGACTATCTGAAATATTTTCAGGGGCCAAGGTGTCCCTGTTGTCCAAGGAGAGTAGATCTGGGTTTAGAACAGTTGATATTTAGTCCAGAGAATAGCCCAAATCTCTCTATAATTTCCATTATGACGGGGAGTGAAGTATCTAAATTAACAAATAAAAGTAGGTCATCAGCATGTAGAGCGATCTTTACTTCCTTACACCCATATTTAAAGTCTTCTATCCCAGGATTCCTTCTAATAATGCAGGCTAGAGAATCAATTGCTAAAGCAAAAAGTAATTGTGGTAGAGGGCATCCCTATGCAGTTCTAGACTATCAGAGATATTTCCGTTAGCCCTTATTCTAGTGGTCGGGGCCCTATAAAGTTACATTACCCATTTAATGAAATTAGGACCAAAGCCCATTTCTTTTAGAATAGTCCATAGATATCCCCACTCCGCCATCAAAGGTCTTAGTGGCATCTGAGGAAAAAATAGCCCTATATCTCGTATCAACCTGGGACGCTTGTATACAGTATATAGGAATAGCCTGTGTAGATCAATTGCAGTAGACTTACAGGGCATGAAGCCGGCTTGATCAGAATGTGTTTCCGAGCTTATGACAGTATTAAGTCTTGTTGCAAGTATTTTGGCCAGAATCTTGACATACGAAGTCGGCAGTGAGATAGGCATGTATGAGTCCGGTAATTCCTTATCTTTACCCTCTTTGGGTAAAACCACAATCACTGCCTTATATAGGCCCAGACAAAAATGCACTATTAATCACTTCCGAGTAATGCTGCAGTAGTTCCCTCTCAACAAGCTTATAAAGTTCTATTGGAAGATCATCCGATCCAGGGGTCTTATCATTGGACAGTGACCTCACCGCTTGTTGGATTTCTTCCAGCAAGATTGGCAAATCCAAAAAAATCTCTATCCTTAACCTCTAGAGAAGGGAGACCAACCCCTACCAAGTACTCCAAGAGATCATCCTGGGTATATTTGACTCTGTAGGATTATAGTCTAGCATAGAATCCATGCAGAATCTGAAATATTTTAGAGGTTTGAGTAATGACGTTTCCCTCTGTATCCCTTAGTTGATAGATAAAGGCATTCTCCCTCTGTGCCTGCACTAATTTAGCTAATAGTCGGCCAGTAGTTTCTCCTTCCTCATAACATTGTTGCTTCAAAAATATACGTTTATAATCTGCTTGTTCCAATAAGAATGACTAAGTGTTTTTGGGCCTCCTTCCATCATAATGAGTTTTCAGGGCATTTATTTTGAACATAGGCCAGTTCTGTCACTTGTCCTTTGTTCTCTACTTCCACTGCCTTTTACCTAGAGTTATCCTTTACTATCTTTATTTCATTAATTATCACCCTCCTCAAAAAAGCCTTCATGGCCTCCCATACTACATTACAAGGCGCGAACCCCAAATTAGTGTCAAAAAATTCCACTAACTTCTCCTTGATGTTAGTACAGTTAATAACTTAAGCCAGGATGGGTTAAGTTTCCAGCCCAGAGAGTGCTTAGCCCTAAATGAGTCTACCTGTACCTGGAATAATAGGAGGAGAGTGAGCCAATAAGGATTTGGGGGGAGTACTCAATATTTAATATAAAAGGGACCATAAGAGGATTGGAAATAACCAAGTCAATTCTTGAGAGGGTCTAGAATGTCGCAGAGGCACACGAAAACCATCTTTGATGAAGGGAACTTTTCCCTCCATATATCTATTAAGCCCAATTCACTAATAAGCCGACCGAAGTGAGATAAAGTGTCAGCACCTCCAGGAAACCTATCTTTACCAGAATTACAAATATAAGTCACCCATAACTATTAGATATATATCTGGCCAATTAGCAAGTTTACCTAGAATTCTGTTGAGAGGGATGTTAGAATACGGAGGAAGAACATAGATTAATACAATAATACATTCGAAATGAGATATTGTACAAAGCAATCCAACAAACCAACCCTCATCATCTTTAAAAGGAGTCGATGTATTTAAAGGAGATATTCTTATGCACCAAAAGACTAACTCCTCTGGAATAATTAGAATGTACAGAATGCAATGGCGTCATTTGTCATATGTGTCTCTTGCAGGCCTATGATCGCAGGATTAGCTTTCCAAATATACTCAAATATTTGCATGTCTTTTATAATTCTCTCTCAGGCCTCAAATGTTCCAAAAAATAACTGACCATCAAACCCATTTTTTTTTTAAAAAAAAAAAAAAACACAATGTATGCAAATATCACTGACATTGCGATAATTACCATATTAACTACTCTGAAGGTTAAACAGAAACTAGTACATTTTCACACCTAGAGAACCCTTCCCCCCAAAAAAACCAGTCCATTCACCCAAAGTGATATATTCCTACCCTTAAACATAAGGGATGGGGCATAAAAAAAAACAGGTGCCAGTGTCTCTAGGACAGAGTTCAACCATTGCTTCGAAAAACCGCCCAAAAAGTCCAGTCTCCTAGGGGGATCAGAGTTACAACCCGGTTAGCACCTCGGCCCATTATGTCCGGAGGCTTACTTCCGTCTCCATGACCCATGTTTAATTCAGGCCCTCTTGGCCTTCGCATCTGGATGGATCTGACGTTCATGGGTGTCTAGCCATCTTAAGGCATCCATGAGAAACTCAAAGAACGAAGTTGAACCAAGAGCCAAGACTCTCAATTTAGCAGGATAAATCATAGAATATTGTATTCCCAATGCCCTCATTCTCTGTTTAATGCTACTTCCACAGAAAAATCTGGAAAGATTTAAATCTTTTGTCCACCCAGCTGGAATATCTTGCTTTTCCCTTGCCTTACTCAAAATAATGTTCTGCTCTTTATAGTGAGAATTTTAAATAGGATAGGTCAAGAGGGTCTACCCTCTGCACCGGGCCTTGTAGGGACCCTATGTGCCCTCCCCACCGGAAACAAAGGAGTAAGGGTCTCTTTGGCCAAAATATCCAGTAACCATTTTTCAAAAAAACTGTCGGGTCCCCCTTCCACCTTTTCCGGCACCTCAACTAATACGTAATGTTATTACATATCAGGCAATTCTCCAGGTCATTTGCCTTAGCAAATAGTGCCGCCACAGTTTGAGTATGGTTATGAACATCCCTGCAGACAGAGGGGAGAGCATCGTCCAACTCGCTGACTCTGCCTTCAACCGCCGTGGTTCGTTCTGCTCCTTTCTGAACATCATGTCAGATTATGCAGATGGTTTCCTGGATATTGCCCACCTGCCCTGTCAGTGTAGTAAGGGTCAGTGTCTTCCGTGGGCATAACACTACTCAGACAACACAGGTTGAGGGTAAAACAGCGTGGCAATACTTTATTGAACCACAAAGCGGACAATAAAACACACAGAACAGTCCCAGCAAATGCCCAAGATGGTACAACATTACGCAGTCTCACCCTTCTGCACCGCCCGCCTGAGATAGAACAGCCAACTACCTCAACCAGTGGCCCCCCGCTTCTGACGGCCCCCACAGAGGGAAGGTAGCGGCAAGCTTAGGAAGCTGGCAGTCCATTGAGGTACAAGGTCAGGAGACCCGAGAGTCCCACCCTGGCCTCTCCGAGAGTTTTCATGCTGCCAGATGACCGGCAGTTCCAAATCTGGCTTCTCCGAATGTCTCCATGGGTTCCAGGTGACTGGCGGGTCCAAATCTGGCTTCTCCGAATGTCTCCATGGGTTCCAGGTGACCGGTGGGTCCCTCCTGGCAACCCCAAACAACATATCCATGGGGCCCGGTGACTTCCTCGTCCCACCTTGGTCTCCCCAAAATGTATTCATGTCTCTCTGATGGTCAATGGAGCAGATCTGAATCTTTCCAGTCAGGGCCGATACCCTTAGGCTAGAATCATGTAAAGTCCAAATCTGTGTCTCTTTGGGTAATGCTATGCAATCCATCTACTGTCCAGAAGGATGTCTCTCATTCATCTTGTAAATTCTTTCCAATGCTCCTTGATTCTCCTTCCAGCACTACAGACATCCCTATTTATATTTACATCTATGTAAGGTCATCAGTCAGAGGTTGGGGTTAGGGAGGGCATTACTCACATGGCTCAGCTCTCATTGTTTGAGCTAATCTATTTACATAGTTGGTATAGTAAGGGGCTCTTGTAAATAAACCTCTATCTGGCTTTTAGTACAATATGTCATTAACCTAGTAAACAGTTTTTCCAAACAAATAAAAGTTAACATTCAGGGTTATACAAATAGTATGACCTTTTTGATCAGCAAGAGAAATAAAAATACATATATAAGTCAACACAACACAATAGTGTATTTCTCTTGACTTAACAAATTTAATCGTCTGGCTAATTAAGATTTTAAGCTGTATTGTCACAGGTGGCAATACATTTATTGACCGCAGTGAGGACATCCATCAATGAAGGGGATTCCCCTGTGGATACACCATCATGAGCCCCCTTATTTCCCATATTGGATTTTGACACCCCAGGGGTACCCAGTTTAGGAAAGGCCACGTCGGGAGATCCCTCATCTTCATCATCTTGTATTAAGGCTGAGTGTCTGGATCCTGTTGGGGACATTCTGAGACCCCTGCAGATTTATTCCCCATTTCTGGCTATTGGGGGGGCTATTGGGGGTTGTAGTATGTGATTTATGAGCATACTGCTCCAGCCTGGCTGCTACATCTCTGCCAACGTCCCTCTGCCTCCTCCCACAGGACGGGCGCCACCTTGGGAGCTCACAATCTTCCTTTCCCGAAAGCAGGCACAAACATCAGGCACCACTAGGACCCAAGGACTATGGCACACCTCCTGCCGAAAGGATCCAAGGCTCCCCACCGCAGTTGGAAAGCTGATAGTAGACCGCTCCGATCCAGCAGCACCCTGGCACCGGAGGTATGTATACTGCCGCCGAGCCAACTCCTGATCTCATTGCTATGTCAACACAGCAGTGTGGCAGGGGGCAAAAATGGCCTCTGGCACCTTCACCACGAGCTACAAGCCAGGAAACATAAGACCTTACTAGGGCAGTTTTCACGAGACCACCGCACTTTCCTGCAGCACCACTACAGTCCTTCACGCTCAGGCTCTTTCAGGGTGAGTTTTGACCTGACACAAAACACACAACAGGTGAAGACATTAAATCTGAGACTTTTTAAAAGTTTATTTTAAAAGGGAGGACAATTTTATTATTTTTTTTACTATGGGCCTAAATACTTACAGCAGATAGTTGATAACAGAGCCAACTACCTGCTGTTCTACCAGGCGCCGGCCTACAGCGGCCACCGACTGCTCCTGCCGAAATTTCAGCTGATCCACATCAATAGAGCAGCTCTTCTTCTTCTTGTAGGCTGCTCTGTGGACGTCATGCTGATTGACATGACTGCAGAGAGATGGCTGTCCATCAGCAGGACAATGGCAGTCACACCCCAAATAGAATCCGCTGCTCTGTTGACTTGACGTCAGCGGAAGCCACTGAATCTCCGGCAGGAGCGGTCTGCAGAACTCTGTGCGCACTGGGCAGGACAGGCAAGTAGTTAGCAACTACATGCCTGTACTTTGTTGGGCACAAAGTATAGTAAAGTATAGTAAATTAGTCCTGGATAACTCCTTTAATAAAAAGATGCAAATGAAAAACAAGCAAAAAATAAAAAAATAGAGTAAAAGCAATGAGTCAGGACAAAAATGTCACTATTACTAAGTACAGCAGTTTCAAAATTATTCAGCCCCTTTATGATAAGCTGCTTATGTACTTAGTCAAGCAACTTTCGCTTTGGCACACCTGATTTAAAGTCAGACCCCAGCTTCTTCTTGAGGGATCTTAGATCATTCCTTATGATCAATGGCCTCAAATTCACTAATAATCTTGATTTAATGCTGCAACCACCTCCTTCAAATCCTACAAAATATTTTTTGAGCGATTCAAGTAAGGAGATGGTAGGGTTGTATAATTTTGATTGCAAATGTATCTTATCTATCCCACAGACAATCTACTGCAAGTTACTATTTTGTGTATGCAGCGAGGGATGAGCGAACCTGTGGATGTTTGAGTTCGTCAGGTTCAAGCGAACTTTAGTCCAAAGTTCGGTTTGGGTACCAGAACTCTACCTGAACTTGAACCCGTTAGAAGTCAATGGGGACCCAAACTTTGGTCCTGTAAAATGGTTATAGTAAGGGTCTCTCGCTCTGCCTCGCTCCTCGAACTCTAAAACGGACTTCCGGAAGATGTCTGTGTTCGGGACACTATGTGACCGGTACGAAACCCGAACTTTACAGTTGGGGTTTGCTCATCTCTATATGCAGCACCTATGCGACACCATATTTAGAGAGACTGCAAACAAACCCTTTGTGCAGTCTGATCGTGAAGTCAGCTCTTTCTCCTCTGTAAGTTAAAGGGGTATTCCCATCTCCAAGATGCTATCCCAATATGAAGTAGGTGTAATAATAGTAATATTAACAAATATCTCCGATTAGAAATGTAGTATATTTTTTTTCTGATTCGCTATCTCTTGTACGTCATGTCCAGGTATAGCAGGACCTTAGGAATTCATGGTTACGTCCACTGATAAAGTCACAGTTGCTGCTATGTAGCTAGCAAGTGGTCGTAATCATGGATACCTAAGTTCTTGCGATGCCTGCACATGAGGTAAGAGAGATAGAGAATCAAAAATACTATACTACATTTCTAATCGGAGATATTTTCTAATATTACTATTATTACATCTACTACATATTGGGATGGGATCTTGGAGATGGGAATACCCTTTTAATGAGGACGAACGAAAACACAGTATGATTGTAGGCTTAGCCTACACATAAGATCTGCATTGACGCTGTTTACACAAAACAGGAGCAAAGTTCCTTCATTTGTTGCAATGAAGCAGTAAAATAAAACAGAACTGTGCATATTGTGTTACTTCACTTTATTAGAATACCAATTTTATATTCTAGGTAGCAAAACTATAATGTGCAACGTCTGTAGCTTCATATAAATAGATCTCCACTATCCATGGTCACATGAAATATTGCCGGAGCCCCAGTCAGGTCTCAGGAGTACACCCAAGGTGACAATCCAGTTACATATTGAACTTCTCTTCTGCAAGGGACGACTTCAGGGTTTTGGGACAGACGTGAATATCCTGAGCCCGTGCATTGCTTTAATCTCTTCTTGAAGAGCCTAGAAGAAGCGGGAAGCAGAGATGGAAATATGAAACGAAATAACCAAATATAAGCCATATTTTTCAGACTATAAGACGCACTTTTTAGCAAGAAAAACTCTTGCTAAAAAGCATGTGCTCCTTATAATCCGGAGGCAGCTTCTTGTGATGGAGAACGCAGACACAGCAGCTTTCTGATCACAGAGAGCTGCTGTCTCTCCTCCTGCCCCACACTGATCTATGTGATCGGTGCAGAGCAGGAGAGGGAACTGCATGGAGGCTGCACATCTTGACCCAACTATCTCCAGGAACTTTCAGATCGTGTTACTTGCATGTTTTTTTGTCCTGTAGAAGTGTGTATACTTTGAAACACGTAGACAAAATAAAAAACACAAACCCATTTGTGTGTGTCTGGATCTACCATTCTCCCTACCAGTAGCGCGGAATATCCATAACTCCTTTTTATGAGAAATTTCTGGTCTGAGGACCCGTGGTCCTGCAGTAGCTGGGATTCTATGCCTTAATATCATTGTGTGAACACAACCTTACCAGGTTAGCATAACCTTTTTTATATCTATAATTGTCAACCGGATAAGACCCTATTGCGCTTTTTCCTGCTCCCATAAAAGAATAAACAAGGCAAATCCTGTTTTTTTCATCATAATGCCACAGAAAAAGTGGAATAAAATGGTCATATATGAATAATAATGGCATCACTGAAAACATTGTCTCATCATCATCAAAAAAAAAAGAAAAAAAATGCTCTGTCAGCAGAAAAATAAAAACAGCTATAGCTCTCAGAATAGGGTGCAATGCACAGTGCCTTGAAGAGTATTCATACCCTGTGAAATTTTCCACATTACACCCACAAACTTAAGTGTATTTTATGTGATATATCACAGAGTTGCAAGTACTTGTAAAGTGTAAAGGAAATGATCCTTTTTAAATATATTACAACTATGGGCCTAGCTCTTGATGTGAGAGGTCGGGTGGCAGTGCCTCTCCAACACCATTAGCTTCAATTATCCTGCACAGAGCCCGAACCAGCCAAATCCCTTATCAGGAACTGCTGTCTGAGGGTCCCGGGAGTCAGAGGCGAGCTTCTGCCAGACTCAGAGAGTCCAACATGGGCTGCAAAAGGCAGAAGGATGCCGGGGCCTGCAGCAGTGCCTCAGCCCAAGATGGCACCGAGACAGAGGAAGAGGCGGGAAGGAGGAACACAGCCTATGCACGGAGGCTGGAGGCTTCAGCACGGCTGCACAGGTATGCGAGGGGCATGAAGGCAGATGAAGAAGGAAGTGAAGGCAGTGAGAAGCATGGAGATGAGGAGGAAGATGGTGAGGAGCTGCCTGTGCTACATAATGAACAGCAGGAGCAGGGGGATGGTGACACTGTGCTGGCAGCTGAAAGTTCAGATGAGGCAGAGCCGACTCTGCGAGATGTATTCCAGGCTGTCTTATACTGCAAGACTGCTTTAACTGCTCTGACAAAGCAGGTGAACGGTCTGAAAGCCGACATGGGAGGCATTGAGGCTTCTATGCAGAAAGTTACAGCCAGATTGACTGAGGTGGAGGGCAGAGTTGGTGAAACAGAAGATCATTTAACCTCAGTGCAAAAGACGCAGCAACAGCACACTCAGAGGATCACGGTAGTGGCTAACAAAAACGATGACCTGGAAAACCGGTCACGCAGGAACAATTTGCGTATTGTGGGCATCCCTGAAAGAGCTGAGGGTGCTGACCCCACGATCTTTGTTGAAACCTGGCTGCTGGGAAAGTTTGGGTCTAATATCCTGTCGAGGGTGTTTGCTGTGGAGCGTGCCCATCGAGTGCCCATGAGACCCCCAGTGCCTGGAGAGGGCCCTCGTACGATGTTAGCCAGAATCCTGAACTGCAGAGACCGGGACACTATCTTACGTAAGGCCAGAAAATTGATAGATCTTACCCTGGAGGGCAAACGCATTGAAATATACCCGGATTACTCGGCTGAGGTGCAAAAGCTGCGGCTACGGTATGGTGAAGTGAAGAAACAGCTCCGCTCTTTGAATGTGAAATACTCTACAATTTATCCTGCCAAATTAAGAGTGGAAGCCTTTGGAAAGGTCAATTTTTTCCCGTCACCGGTAGAGGCCGCCTCGTGGTTGGAGCGGAACCGGAGCAAATTGAGAGAAGCTGAGGACTCGGCACGGTGAATGCACGACCCTGCTATCCTGACCACTGGACAGGGTTGTGGCTCTGCATTGCTCTGCGAAACCGCAGAGGAGGGGGAGAAACCCCCGCTGGGATCTACGTTTTATAGTTTTATAGTTAATTTGTTTGATTAATGGTTCGGGACTATGCATACTATTGATTATGTGGTGGAGAGACTGCCAATGCTGGAGGAGGACACGGCGCATGTTGATATGCGGTATACTACGATGTTGCTCAGGTTCTTTGAGCTCCCACTCTCACGTTGGGAAGAGAGTGACAAGAGAAGGGTGGGGGGAGGGGAGGTGGATGGGTTGGATTTGCGGGAAAATGGGGTTGCTTATGCTGTTTGACCTGGTATGCTGGGGAACAAAATGGAAAGATGTTACTTGATGATGGTGGATTGTTTTTTCTAATGCACAATGAGTAACCGTACGGTTCGGATTTTAAGTTGGAATGTACGTGGTATATCTGACAGGATTAAGAGGGCAGCAGTTCTGAATCACATCAGATCTTGTGATCCTATGATTGCGTGCTTACAGGAGACCCATCTCACTAGAGATACTAGGCACTGGCTATCGAGAGGGTGGATGTTAAAGACATATCATTCCACTTATTCCTCGTACTCCAGGGGGGTGTCAGTCCTAATACACAAAAACGCTCATTATGAAGAGCTGGCAGTGCAAGTAGACAGTGAAGGGCAGTATGTATGGATTGCGTGCAGATTGTATGGACACAAAATGATTTTAGTGGCTTTATATATCCCTCCACCTTATTCTAAAAAGGAACTTCAAGCAGTAATGGACTTGACGGCCAGATGGGGAGAGGCTCCGATGTTGATTATGGGAGATGTTAACAACACCATGAATGATTACTGGGATAAAGTACGTCCGGCAGGTATGGAAGCTGGACGGGACGGAATGACTGCATTTGGCACCTACGTGGGGGAGCTGGGGCTGGTGGATCTGTGGAGAGTACGAAATGAGGGTAAGAGGACCTTCTCGTGTCACTCGGCTACACACGGAACACTGTCAAGGATAGACCTGGCTTTTGGGGATACTGTTATGGATGGGATGGTTGGGGAGGTGGAATACCTACAGAGGACTCTATCGGATCATAGTCCTATGGTTGTCACGCTTCTAGTGGGATCTGCTCAGGGTCAGAGGGGAGGTTGGCGTCTTCACCCGACGTGGCTTAAAGTGGTGGATATGGGTGGCATAACCAAAGAACTAGAGCACTTCTTCCAAGTGAATGAAGGGAGTGCTGAGGCCACAGTGGTGTGGGAGGCTATGAAGGCATTTACGAGGGGACTCTTTATAAGTGAGATCTCACGGTGTAAGACCAAAACTAAATTGGCAGATCAACAAATAAAGGATGACTTGACAAGGGCAGAGGCAGACATGATTTTGGCGCCAACGAGTGTAGCTCACAATAGACTAAAATTGGCACAGGAGGCAGTTAATAAACTGCACATGATGCAAGCTGAGAGGAAAAGGGCATTTCAGCAAGCCCAATTCTTTGAGGAAGGAGAGAGAGTGGGTCACTTGTTGGCGGTGATATCTGCGGCACAGAGGGAGTCTTCCAGGGTGTACAGGTTGAGAGACCAAACGGGGACGACTCTGACAGACACAAAGGACATATTGGAGGTCTTCAAGGAATATTACATGGCACTGTACAATTCAAGAGTACGGGACACAGAGGGGGCCGTAGAGGAATTTTTGGAAGGCATCTCACTGTCTAAATTGTCTGAGGAAGATAGGATGAGGTTGGATGAACCTGTGAGTATGGAGGAGGTGGAATGTGCAATTCTGTCTATGCCCAATAACAAATCACCGGGTGCTGATGGTCTACCTGGAGAGGTGTACAGGGAGCTGGTGGAACTGCTAGCTCCAAAATTGAAATCTGTGTTTGATGAGGCTTTGGTGAAGGGGGCGTTACCGAGATCAATGGAGGAAGCGGTGATAGTGGTTCTGCCAAAGGAGGGGAAAGACCCCATGGATGCGGAGTCGTATAGGCCCATATCGTTGTTGACAACGGATGTCAAAGTACTCGCTAAGATCCTGGCCACCCGGCTCACCGGGGTTGCGCATACTGTTATTCACGAGGACCAGTCGGGCTTTATGCCCAACCGCTCCACGGCTGTTAACTTGAGAAGATTATTTCTTAATATGCAGCTGCCTGCTGATAATGGTGGCGGGAGAATAGTGATGTCATTGGACGCTAGAAAAGCATTTGATAGCGTGGAATGGAAAGATTTATGGAAAATCATGGAAATAATGGGATTTGGCCCCGCATTCATGGCCTGGGTGAAGTTATTGTACTCATCCCCAAGGGCGGTAGTTAAGGTGAATGGTGAACGGTCCGGGATGTTTGACTTACATAGGGGCACAAGGCAGGGGTGCCCGCTGTCCCCGCTATTGTTTGCGGTGGCAGTGGAGCCCCTGGCGGCCAAAATAAGAGCTGAGAGAGGAGTGGTCGGATTTAATTTTGGGAGGCTGGAAGAAAAAATATCACTGTATGCCGATGACATCCTGTTATTTCTGGAAAATGCAGGAGAGACATTGGGGTGCACGATGGATGTAATTAAACACTTTGGGAGCATTTCGGGACTGGAGATAAACTGGCACAAGTCTTATGTCATGGCTGTAGATAGACCAATAAAAGCGGAGGAGATAGATGAGAGGGGGAAGCAGCTCCAGCTGGTTTCACAATTTAAATACCTTGGGATATGGGTGGCGCTTCCATTGACTCGATTCATGGATCTGAATTTAGTTCCTCTGCTAGAGAAATTTAAAAAGAAAATAGGCGCATGGTGCCAATTGGCTTTGACGGTGACGGGTAGAACTAACCTGATTAAGATGGTCCTTATGCCACAACTAATGTACGTTTTGCACAACTCACCGATATGGCTACCAAAAAAACGGTTTCAGGGTATTGATTCTATCTTCAGATCCTTGATATGGGGCAAGAGGCAGGCAAGGATTAAATTGGGAACGCTGCAAAATGGGAAGGAGGAGGGAGGATTGGCCGCACCCAATCCCTGGGTCTATTTCTTGGCAGTACAGGGCCAGCATGTCAGGGGATGGAGAGAACCCGATTGTGGAGGGGCAGCTTGCCGGGTGCTGGTACATGTGTCGGGGAGACGCCCACTGGTCCAGGCGTTAGAGGATGGTACCTTTAAGAAATTGGGAGCAATATATCCTACCTTAGGCTTGACTCAGAAGGTATGGGACACTATTAAAAAGATCAGGGGGGTGGACGGGCTGACTAAGTACTCACCGGTGTTGGGCAATGAACATCTGCCGGAACTTAATAAGCTGTGTCAAATGGGCAATTGGAAGGCGCAAGGAGTGAGATATGTGTGCCAGCTGCAGAGTGGAACGGACCTGAAGACCTTTGAGAAATTGAGAGAAGAATTTGATTTGCCTTTGGTGTGGGGATTTCAATACTATAGGCTTCGACATGCTTGGAGGGCACAGTGTGGATTGGGAGCCATGACGGTTCAGGGTGACATTGTACTAGACTCTGTGTGCATGAAGGGAGGGACGAGGGGAGTCATATCGAGCCTATATCATGACCTACTGCACTCCTATCTGGGGGGAAATCACTTCATTGCAAAGAGTAAATGGGAAAGGGAGGTGGGTACCCTCACAACAGAACAATGGGAGGCAATTCTAGAATATGTCCCGAAGATCTCTCTAAGCGAGCAGGCACGGATCTCCCAATTATACATAATACATAGGACATACAAAACACCGCTGCGCCTGTACAAGGCGGGCTTGAGGGGAGATTCCAGTTGCCCTAGATGTGGCACGGACCAGGCCGGACTGCTACACATACTATGGTCATGCCCGCGGCTAGTGGCTTATTGGTTGGTCGTTGTTAACAAAATTGAGAGGGCTTATACATGTACAATTGACAGAAACCTGGTGCTGTGTGTTTTGGGGGAGGAGGATGGAATACCTGTCTCAGAACATTACAAAGTGGCGATAGCGCGATTGCTATATGTGGCACGCAAACTAATAGCACGAAAATGGACAGATTCGGAACCCCCCACTTGGAGGGAATTTATTGCTCTGACACGTACGGTAATGCATTTAGAGGAAAGCATTTACAGGCGGAGGCATGGAGAGAGAACTTTTGGGAAAATATGGTCCGCATGGATGGCGGTAATATGATTGTCAATGTTCCCAGGTATGCCCGGCATAAGGAGTATTGGCGGGAGGGGGGAGGGGGGAGAGGGTTTTGACTGTATTACTACACGTTATGTGAATTGTTATATGTATATTGATAACTGTTTGCTGTAAATTTTTGAAACCTAAATAAAAATAATTGGTTTAAAAAAAATATATATACAGTACAGACCAAAAGTTTGGACACACCTTCTCATTTAAAGATTTTTCTGTATTTTCATGACTTTGAAAATTGTACATTCATACTGAAGGCATCAAAACTATGAATTAACACATGTGGAATTATATAATTAACAAAAAAGTGTGAAACAACTGAAAATATGTCTTATATTCTAGGTTCTTCAAAGTAGCCACCTTTTGCTTTGATGACTGCTTTGCACACTCTTGGCATTCTCTTGATGAGCTTCAAGAGGTAGTCACCGGAAATGGTCTTCACTTCACAGGTGTGCCCTGTCAGGTTTAATAAGTGGGATTTCTTGCCTTATAAATGGGGTTGGGACCATCAGTTGTGTTGTGCAGAAGTCTGGTGGATACACAGCTGATAGTCCTACTGAATAAACTGTTAGAATTTGTATTATGGCAAGAAAAAAGCAGCTAAGTAAAGAAAAACGAGTGGCCATCATTACTTTAAGAAATGAAAGTCAGTCAGTGTGAAAAATTGGGCAAACTTTGAATGTATCCCCAAGTGCAGTTGCAAAAACCATCAAGCGCTACAAAGACACTGTCTCACATGAGGACCGCCCCAGGAAAGGAAGACCAAGAGTCACCTCTGCTTCTGAGGATAAGTTTACCCGAGTCACCAGCCTCAGCATTCGCAGGTTAACAGCAGCTCACATTAGAGACCAGGTCAATGACACACAGAGTTCTAGCAGCAGACACATCTCTTCAACAACTGTTAAGAGGAGACTTTGTGCAGCAGGCCTTCATGGTAAAATAGCTGCTAGGAAACCACTGCTAAGGACAGGCAACAAGCAGAAGAGACTTGTTTTGGCTAAAGAACACAAGGAATGGACATTAGACCAGTGAAAATCTGTGCTTTGGTCTGATGGGTCCAAATTTGAGATCTTTGGTTCCAACCACCATGTCTTTGTGCGAAGCAGAAAAGGTGAACAGATAGATTCTACATGCCTGGTTCCTACCGTGAAGCATGGAGAAGGAGGTGTGATGGTGTGGGGGTGCTTTGCAGGTGACACTGTTCGGGATTTATTCAAAATTGAAGGCACACTGAACCAGCATGGCTACCACAGCATCTTGCAGCGGCATGCTATTCCATCCTGTTTGCTTTTAGTTGGACCATCATTTATTTTTCAACAGGACAATGACCCCAAACACACCTCCAGGCTGTGTAAGGGCTATCTGACCAAGAGGGAGAGTGATGGGGTGCTACGCCAGATGACCTGGCCTCCACAGTCACCAGACCTGAACCCAATTGAGATGGTTTGGGGTGAGCTGGACCGCAGAGTGAAGGCAAAAGGGCCAACAAGTGCTAAGCATCTCTGGGAACTCCTTCAAGATTGTTGGAAGACCATTTCCGGTGACTACCTCTTGAAGCTCATCAAGAGAATGCCAAGAGTGTGCAAAGCAGTCATCAAAGCAAAAGGTGGCTACTTTGAAGAACCTAGAATATAAGACATATTTTCAGTTGTTTCACACTTTTTTGTTAAGTATATAATTCCACACTTGTTAATTCATAGTTTTGATGCCTTCAGTGTGAATGTACAATTTTCATAGTCAAGAAAATACAGAAAAATCTTTAAATGAGAAGGTGTGTCCAAACTTTTGGTCTGTACTGTATATATACATTACAACTATAAATCTGAAAATTGTGACGTGCATTTGTATTCAGCTCCTGTAGTCTGATACCCCTAAATAAAGTCCTGAGTGACCGGTTGCCTCCAGAAGTCACATAATTAGTGAATTGAGTCCCCCTGGGTGTAATGTATTCTCAGTATAACTACAGCTGTTCGGTGAAAGCCTCAGAGGTTTGTGTGAGAACATTATCTATTCCAGACTTTTGAGCTCCAAATGTTAAATTGCGCCCTTTCCCTTCAGTGTATCCAAACATTAGTTTCCAACCATATACTTGATAAGGTCTACTCAGGAAAAATTACACAACTCATTTTGGGGTTCATTTTTTTTCTTCCCTTCTAATTTGCATTAATTCCTGTGAAGCACCTGAAGGGTTAAAAAACTTCCTGACTGTGGCTTTGAATACTTTGAGGGGTGCAATTTTTTTAATATAGGGTCACTTTTAGGAGTTGTCTGACATATAGGCTCCTCATTAGAAGTTGTACAACAAACTGTGGGGAACAATTTCTCCTCTTACTCCTTGTGAAAATGAAAAATTTGCGGCAAAAACAACATTTTGGTGGGAATTTTTTTTTCCCCCATTTTCACAGCCCAATGTTATAAAATTCTATGTTAGCACCTGTTTTTCCAAGATGCTTATCGCACCCCTAGATGCATTCCTTTAGAGGTGTAGTTTTTAAAATACACTGTGTGCAGAATTATTAGGCAAGTTGTATTTTAGAGGATTATTTTTATTATTGATCAACAACTATGTTCTCAATCAACCCAAAAGACTCATAAATATCCAAGCTTAATATTTTTGGAAGTTGGAGTGGGGTTTTTTTTAGATTTGGCTATCTTAGGAGGATATCTGTTTGTGCAGGTAACTATTACTGTGCAGAATTATTAGGCAACTTAATAAAAACCAAATATAATCCAATCTCACTTGTTTATTTTCACCAGGTAAACCAATATCAGTGCACAAAATTTAGAAATAAACATTTCTGACATGCAAAAACAAAAACCAAAAAAAATCAGTGATCAATATAGCCACCTTTCTTTATGATGACACTCAACAACATTCCATCCATAGATTCTGTCAGTTGCTTGATCTGTTTTCGATCAACATTGCGTGCAGCAGCCACCACAGCCTCCCAGACACTGTTCCCAGAGGTGTACTGTTTTCCCTCCCTGTAGATCTCACATTTTATGATGGACCACAGGCTCTCTATGGGGTTCAGATCAGGTGAACAAGGGGGCCATGTCATTATTTTTTCTTCTTTTAGACCTTTACTGGCCAGCCACGCTGTGGAGTAGTTGGATGCATGTGATGTAGCATTGTCCTGCATGAAAATCATGTTTTTCTTGAACGATACCGACTTCTTCCTGTATCACTGCTTGAAGAAGTTGTCTTCCAGAAACTGGCAGTAGGTCTGGGGGTAGAGCTTCACTCCATCTACAATCCGAAAAGGTCCCACAAGTTCATCTTTGATGATACCAGCCCATACCAGTACCCCACCTCCACCTTGCTGGCGTCTGAGTCGGAGTGGAGCTCTCTGCCCTTTACTGATCCAGCCTCTGGTCCATCCATCTGGCCCATCAAGAGTCACTCTCATTTCATCAGTCCATAAAACCTTTGAAAAATCAGTCTTAAGATATTTCTTGGCCCATTCTTGATGTTTTATCTTATGTTTCTTGTTCAAAGGTGGTCGTTTTTCAGCCTTCCTTACCTTGGCCATGTCCCTGAGCATCGCACACCTTGTGCTTTTTGATACTCCAGTAAAGTTGCAGCTCTGAAATATGGCAAAACTGGTGGCGAATGGCATCTTGGCAGCTTCACGCTTGATTTTCCTCAATTCATGGGCAGTTATTTTGCGCCTTTTTTGGCCAACACACTTCTTGCGACCCTGTTGGCTATTTGCCATGAAACGCTTGATTGTTCGGTGATCACGCTTCAAAAGTTTGGAAATTTCAAGACTGCTGCATCCCTCTGCAAGACATCTCACAATTTTGGACTTTTCAGAGCCCGTCAAATCTCTCTACTGACCCATTTTGCCAAAGGAAAGGAAGTTGCCTAATAATTAAGCACACCTTATATAGGGTGTTGATGTCATTAAACAACACCCCTCCTCATTACAGAGATGCACATCACCAGATTTACTTAATTGGTAGTTGGCTCTCAAGCCTATGCAGCTTGGAGTAGGACAACAGGTATAAAAAGTATTAAAGTGATCAAAATACTCATTTGCCTAATAATTCTGCACGCGGTGTAGTGTCACTTGTGAGTGGGTGTTTTGCAATTTTATCAACTTGTGGACTCTGCAAATGTGACATGGCATCCGCAGTCTATTCCAGCTAAAGCTGTGCTACAAAAGTCAAATAGTGATGGTGCTCATTCCCTTCTGTGCGCCCCAACAGTAGATTCCAACCACATATGGGATATCGTTCTACTAAGGAGGAATTGCACAGCAGATTTTGGGATTCATTTTTTTGCTGTTAATTTTCTTTTTTTTTTCTTTCCATTTTGCATTAACTTCTGAGGAAATTTCATTCAAAATAAAAAATAAAAAATGCTGTAAAATATTTTTATCCTTTTCAACATCCTACCATCAAAGAAAAGACATAAAAAAAAAAGACACCGACATATGATATGTTATCTATTAAGTAGTTTGTGTGGCTTGACTGTTTGATTTTAGATCATAAACATTCAAGGTTTGCAAATTGCAAATGTTTTAACATTTTTTTATTTTTTTTTTTTTACAAATTTTAGACATTGACGTGAATAAATGCAAATCTCATGGACCTAAAATTACCACAAACATAAAGTCCAATGTGTCATGAGAAAAAAATCTCAGAAGAGTTATTATTACCACATAAAGTGACACTGGTCAGAACTGAAACATTTGTCCGGCTCTGGCTTAGACAGGAAGGGGTTCACAATCTGGTGAGTTTTCTACCTCAGTATTTCTATATATTTTTTTCTGGTTAGCCAATAAAGGTGTCACTTCAACAATATTTTTGTCATTTTTGAACATAAAAGTATTTACATCGATTTCCTCAGTATTTGTAAGCCGAGAGGAACAATCAGATGAAAAGGATCACAGAAAAAAGTCACCACTTCTGGATTTTTGACCCACTCCTGGTTTTGGCTTTCAAATACTGAGGTAAAAAAACTGACCAAATACTGATCGTGTGAACGTTGCCCAAGAAAGATAACACTCACTTCATTAACCATCTTATGCTGCTGCACTGTGCGCTTCTCTTTGAATTCTTCGGATTCCACATGGATTTCATACATCGCTCCGCATCCTCCTGTGATAAACGAGACCTGGATCAATTCATTATCATATACACCACACAACTATTAGGCCACGTTCACACGTTCAGTGTTTGGCAAGTTTTTTACCTCAGTATTTGTAAGCCAAAACCAAGAGTGGAACAATCAGAGGAAAAGTATAATAGAAACACTTCACCACTTCTGTATTTATCACCCACTCCTGGTTTTGGCTACAAATACTGAGGTAAAAAAACTGACCAAATACTGAACGTGTGCACGTGGCCTTACATAGGAATTGTATCATCCTATTCTCTTTCATTCATTAGCAGCCAGCAGAGATCCAAAAATTATGAGGACCTGACACAGAGTCCTTTTTATTTTATTTTTTTGAGACTGAAGATCCATCCTGGCTGGTTGCCGTTTACAGCAGGAGGTTTGTTACAATTTATCTAGCTCTGATTTCAGCCAAAGACCAAATGTGAATAAGGCCTCATTCAATCGTACGTTTTCCACCTGCGTTTTGCAGATACAACTCGTACCTATCACAGTCTATGTGGCGGTTCACGAGTCCGCGTCATTTTGCAGACCAAAACAAGGAGAAATGTCCGAATTTACTAATATGGGTCCGTGGGGGAATAAAAATAAAATGGACAGCACTCAGATGCCGTCCGTGTGCTGTCCGATTTTCATTTTGCTTGATGGGAGAAGCCTGAGAAAACTTCTAGTGGACAAAAAAAAAGAAAACGAGAAAAATTTGATGTTAATAAATGACACCGACCAAACACTGATGGAAATCTGTCTGGTTTTTACGTGAATGAAAATCACTTACATCTGAATGAGGCCTAAAGGAAAAAGGAATCGGTCATTCTGGATTTCATTAGGAAAGTGTCTGCCGCGGGTTATTCTGAAATAAGTTTACATACTTAGCTAGGACGAGCGTGTCATTTTTTGGGGTGGAGTCGGGTGAAAATTTTTTTCACATTCCAGAATATAACGATATAATAGATAAGCGTGTGGGGGCGGCCATTCATATTAGATGACCATTGGCCGAACCCTCCGATGTCAACTGGGGCTGGACAACTATTTCTGTGTATAAGGACATCCCAGAGGTGTCTGTGAAAGCTTAACGCTCCCATATACATTGTGTCAAAGTTGAAAAAACTACTTGATTTTGGCGCGGTCACCCGACAATGTGTATGGGGGCCACCAGGCTCGACCCCAACAGATGTTGGGGACAGAAGGACCTGGCTTGTTGAATATCAGCGGCTGATCCTTTTGTTCATCTTAGGCTACGTTCAGTATTTGGTCAGTATTTGTAAGCCAAAATCAGAAGTGGAACGATCAGAGGAAAGTATAATAGAAACACATCACGCTTACAAATACTGAGGTAAAATACTGACCAAATACTGAACGTAGGAACGTGGCCTTAGACTTCTGGCAGAGGAGTCTGACAGCGTCTCTCTCGTAGAGAACATAGGAGCTCTAGGTGAAGTTACAAGAGACAGCGGTGGGCTGATGGCCACCTAATGTGTTTATTCTCAATTAAAAACACACATACTGGGGGAGCAGGGAGAAATGGTGGATTTTGGTGACCACCTTACCCCCTGGTAGGATATCTGGGGTAATTGGTAACAATAGTAATGCCCGCTCCTGGCCAGCACCATATCGTATGTAGCAATCTCCCAAAGCGGTACAATGGCTGATTATTACTCTACTGCGGTTTTCTATTCTTCACTTGGTGTTTCCTTGAGGACATTATGCTGGGACGGAATAACTAAGAGATCTACTGGATCCCAAGTCGTTGTCCTCACTCACACTCATTGTACATCACTCTTTATTACCAGAAATATCAATCACATTCACAAAGGAGGCGAGAGGAAACTTGGTCTTCAGCACGTGCGTGATCCGGTCTTCTGCTTCAGTCTTTGAGGTAAACGATCTTCTGAGGTTGCAGAGGACACAAGTCTATCCGGAAGGAAAGTCAATTATATTCCTATAATTAACAATTTAGAACATGTACCAGACATAAATATCACGCACATGGCCGTATACACCATGCGCAGAGATGTAACACGTCTCCATAATTAGTAACAGTAATGGGAAACTAGGTTTAAGGAAGTTGTGCACTACTTTAAACTACCCCCCCCCCCCCAATGTATCCCCCCAGGGGCCCTAATCCTTTTTGCAAATACCTTACATTGCTGTTTTTTTTTTTTTGTAAATACCTTACGTGGCCGCTCACAGGCATCATGTGACCCCGCGCTGACGTCACGACAAGTGAGGCGTGACTCAGTGCTGAGGTCCCCGCGGTGGCTGCTGGGTTGTGAGCGGGGTTACCCTTCGCGTCACACCCAGCATCCACCGTGCGCTTTCCCAATGAATGGGGAGAGGCAGAGAGCACGGTGGATGCCGGGTGTAACGCGGATGGTAACCACGCCCACAACCTGGCATCCACCTGGAACCAGGAAGAAAAAGACCCCCGGCTGCAGCCAGCACTTGTCGAGACATCAGCGGATGTCAGTGCCGGCTGCAGCCGGGGGTCACGTGATGCCTGTGTGCAGCCAGTGATAGCGACACTCACAGGCATTATCTGCAACGGAAGGTATTTACAAAAAGGCTTAGGGCCACCGGGGGGATACATTGGGGGGGGGGGGTAGTCTAAAGTAGTGGACAACCCCTTTAATTTTTTAGATGTTCATGTAAAGAATACACCAGTCCCAAAGTATTCAGGATCCATTTGTGTGAACTCATCAAACATTGTGCACACATTACAAAAGATTTGGCACAAAATCCGCCAATACAAAAAAAAAAAAAGCACTAGTTAGCAACGGACTAAAAATATTTTTAAAAAAGCAAACGATGAATTGGGGCCCATGTGACAGGTTTCCTAACAGACGAGGGTAGAGATTGCCCAGAGTGGAGAACATCTTTAAAGAGAACCAGTCATGTCAAACAATAAATATTAAACTACAGATATGGGGTTAATCTGCAGGCTAATTATGTTCTGAAACTGCTCGGTGCCTGAACTGAGAGCCCCACTGCCAGTAGGAAATTCACTTTATTCCTCCTGTCAGCCTCTGACTGTCAGTCATAGCAATGTGGCCGACTCAGCTTCAGTCACCGCTAAGTGCAATGTGAGCGGCAGCTGTAACCGTGCCCCGACACATGCGGAGTCCGCTGTCAGTCAGTACCATGGATGCGGTTACAACTGCTGCTCACTGTGTACTGAGCAGTGACTGAAGCCGTACCAGTTGCACTCCAATGACTGAAAGCCTGAGGGTGCAGGTAGGAATAAAGTTAATCTTCTCCTGGCAGTGGGGCTCTCGGTGCAATCGCAGGGCAGGTACAGAATGCTATTAACATGCAGATTACAGTACCAGCATTTTTTTTACATGACAGGTTCCCTTTAAGCAGCATTTACACTGCAAGACAGTTGTGGAAGACACTATCAGTGTAAACAGGCAGCCGATCAGCCAATGAACAAGCGCCAATTATCTTCTTTTTTTTGTTTAAATGGTTTTTATTAAGGGCAATTTTACATAATGGGGAATAAAAACAAAAAGCGGATAAAATACATAAGAATAATGAAAAAAAATAGAAGAATATTAGCTAGGAAATGAGAAAAACAAGCTAAACCTTAACCTATCTAAACTAAAGGAGAAGGTAACGAAAGGGAAAGGGAGTGGAAAAGGGGAAGGAAAAAAGAGGAATAAAGGGAAGGGAGGGGAGGGGAAAAGGGGCAGGGAAGGAAAATAGTCCATGGAAACGGGGACAGAAAAGAGGAGAAATAATAGGGGGAAGAGGTTAAATGGGGAAAGAATAAACTGGGAAGGGAGAAGGAAGGAAAGGAGGGGGGAGAACTAAATAATTATCTGAGAAGTGCTTAACTCGAATAATACTATGTACATTATAGTAGACCTAAAACACATTTCATGTTTTAGAAAAAAAAAACAAAAAAAACTGGCTCTCTAATTATCTTTTGTGCGGTTCCAAAGATCATCATTCTCGGCTGTGAATCGTCCTGTGTAAACGCACTGCCGAGACCTATGGATTTGGTTTGCTTTGGTCTGTCTGTGTAAACAGCCATTTAAATGACAGTTGATGGTACCGTGCTGCCAGTCAGGCCATGTAAGTGGGCCCTAAGGTTACGTTCCCACAATGAGCATTTGGTGCCATTATTTTCAGCTACATATGGAAAAAAAGTGATAAAAGCAATACACTCACCTGACCCCGGGGTAAAAGTCAGGATTATACATAGGTGGAATCTGAGAGTTGCACTACATGCCGCAGGATGAGCAGCGCTTCCGCCATTGTTTGGGGATTTTTCCAATGTAGTAATATGACAGTCACTTTACTGCACCGGTCAGTATAGCTGGCCATCAACACCATCGCTGTATGTCAGCCTGCAAGGCCTATAATTATTATTTTCTGGGGTGGGAAGGGTTAATGGTTCCATAAAGAGCTGTGTAACACACTCATATACCTGCATTCACCTCCCAGCTCTCTGCTTGCGGACAGTGTATGGAAACCTGCAGAGCTAATATTCCCATCCAGTCTAGGCAATCTGTCAGCTCAACAGTCTGCACTGATACACTGCAGCGGAAAGCAGAGAGGACACACTGTAACAGCCCCTCTGCTGTGAGCAGTGGTGTGTCCTCCGCATCCCTCCCTCCTGCTCAGACACTGCGCTACTCACCCTGGCCCTGGAGAGCAGGGCTCCGGCCGCCCACATGGTGCTAATGTGCAGGCGACTTATTCAATGTCACTACTGTCCAGCCATAAGGACTATTGTGGTCGGCGCTTAGCAATGACGTCATCCGATGCACCGGCCGCCCATTATTGATACTGGCACTACCAAGTTTTACTACAACCAATTTTTTTTGGCCAACGTGCAACGGAATAAACGACAGACTAAAGCTGTGACTGTATTATTTTCTTACAAGTCTTGCTCCCCTCTTCACTGTTATGTGGCTACTAGATATAAGAGGAGGCGAGGAAAAGGGGCGTCATCAGCAGCGGCTGCGGCAACCTGATCTAGGCGCAGTGTTTTATTGTGGCCACCAGAGGGAGCAGTGCAGGGAACTCTACAGGAGTATGTGACTATATAGTGAGGGTGACAGTATATAGTGACGAGGGTGACTGTGTATAGTGAGGGTGACAGTATATAATCATGGTGGCTGTGTATAGTGAGGGTGACAGTATATAATCATGGTGACTGTGTATAGTGAGGGTGACAGTATATAATCATGGTGACTGTATAGTGAGGGTGACAGAATGTGATCATGGTGACTGTATAGTGAGGGTGACAGAATGTGATCATAGTGACTGTGTATAGTGAGAGTGACTGTAAATAATCATGGTGACTGTGTATAGTGAGGGTGACAGTATATAATCATGGTGACTGTATAGTGAGGGTGACATTATATAATCATGGTGACTGTGTATAGTGAGGGTGACAGTATATAATCATGGTAACTGTGTATAGTGAGGGTAACTGTAAATAATCATGGTGATTGTGTATAGTGAGGATGGCGGTATATAATCATGGTGGCTGTGTATAGTGAGGGTGACAGTATATAATTATGGTGACTGTGTATAGTGAGGGTGACAGTATATAATTATGGTGACTGTGTATAGTGAGGGTGACTGTAAATAATCATGGTGACTGTGTATAATGAGGGTGACTGTGTATAGTGAGGGTGACAGTATATAATCATGGTGACTGTGTATAGTGAGGGTGACTGTAAATAATCATGGTGACTGTGTATAATGAGGGTGACTGTGTATAGTGAGGGTGACAGTATATAATCATGGTGACTGTGTATAGTGAGGGTGACAGTATATAATCATGGTGACTGTGTATAGTGAGGGTGACTGTAAATAATCATGGTGACTGTGTAAAGTGAGGGTGACAGTTTATAATCATGGTGACTGTATAGTGAGGGTGACAGTATATAATCATGGTGACTGTGTATAGTGAGGGTGACAGTATATAACCATGGTGACTGTGTATAATAGTGAGGTTGACAGTAAATAGTCATGGTGATTGTGTATAGTGAGAGTGACTGTGTATAGTGAGGGTGTCAGTATATAATTATGGTGATTGTGTATAGTGAGCGTGACTCTATAGTGAGGGTGACAGTATTTAACCATGGTGACTGTGTATAGTGAGGGTGACAGTATATAATCATGGTGACTGTGTATAGTAAGGGTGACAGTATATAATCATGGTGACTGTGTATAGTGAGGGTGACAGTATATAATCATGGTGACTATATAGTGAGGGTGACTGTATAGTGAGGGTGACAGTATATAATCATGGTGACTGTATAGTGAGGGTGACAGTATATAATTATGGTGACTGTGTATAGTGAGGGTGACAGTATATAATTATGGTGACTGTGTATAGTGAGGGTGACTGTAAATAATCATGGTGACTGTGTATAATGAGGGTGACTGTGTATAGTGAGGGTGACAGTATATAATCATGGTGACTGTATAGTGAGTGTGACTGTAAATAATCATGGTGACTGTGTATAATGAGGGTGACTGTGTATAGTGAGGGTGACAGTATATAATCATGGTGACTGTGTATAGTGAGGGTGACAGTATATAATCATGGTGACTGTGTATAGTGAGGGTGACTGTAAATAATCATGGTGACTGTGTAAAGTGAGGGTGACAGTTTATAATCATGGTGACTGTATAGTGAGGGTGACAGTATATAATCATGGTGACTGTGTATAGTGAGGGTGACAGTATATAACCATGGTGACTGTGTATAATAGTGAGGTTGACAGTAAATAGTCATGGTGATTGTGTATAGTGAGAGTGACTGTGTATAGTGAGGGTGTCAGTATATAATTATGGTGATTGTGTATAGTGAGCGTGACTGTATAGTGAGGGTGACAGTATTTAACCATGGTGACTGTGTATAGTGAGGGTGACAGTATATAATCATGGTGACTGTGTATAGTAAGGGTGACAGTATATAATCATGGTGACTGTGTATAGTGAGGGTGACAGTATATAATCATGGTGACTATATAGTGAGGGTGACTGTATAGTGAGGGTGACAGTATATAATCATGGTGACTGTATAGTGAGGGTGACTGTGTATAGTGAGGGTGACAGTATATAATCAGAGTGACTGTGTATAGTGAGAGTGACAGTATATAATCATGGTGACTGTGTATAGTGAGGGTGACTGTGAATAATCATGGTGACTGTGTGTAGTGAGGGTGACAGTATATAACCATGGTGACTGTGTATAATAGTGAGGTTGACAATAAATAGTCATGGTGATTGTGTATAGTGAGAGTGACTGTGTATAGTGAGGGTGTCAGTATATAATTATGGTGATTGTGTATAGTGAGCGTGACTGTATAGTGAGGGTGACAGTATTTAACCATGGTGACTGTGTATAGTGAGGGTGACAGTATATAATCATGGTGACTGTGTATAGTAAGGGTGACAGTATATAATCATGGTGACTGTGTATAGTGAGGGTGACAGTATATAATCATGGTGACTGTATAGTGAGGGTGACTGTATAGTGAGGGTGACTGTATATAATCATGGTGACTGTATAGTGAGGGTGACTGTGTATAGTGAGGGTGACAGTATATAATCAGAGTGACTGTGTATAGTGAGAGTGACAGTATATAATCATGGTGACTGTGTATAGTGAGGGTGACTGTGAATAATCATGGTGACTGTGTGTAGTGAGGGTGACCGTATATAATCATGGTGACTGTATAGTGAGGGTGACAGTATATAATCAAGGTGACTGTGTATAGTGAGGGTGACTGTAAATAATCATGATGACTTTGTATAGTGAGGAAGACAGTATATAATCATTGTGATTGTATAGTGAGGGTGACTGTGTATAGTGAGGGTGACAGTATATAATCATGGTGACTGTGTATAGTGAGGGTGCCTGCAAATAATCATGGTGACTGTGTATAGTGAGGGTGCCTGTAAATAATCATGGTGACTGTGTATAGTGAGGGTGACAGTATATAACCATGGTGACTGTGTATAGTGAGGGTGACAGTATGTAATCAAGGCGACTGTGTATAGTGAGGGTGACTGTAAATAATCATGATGACTTTGTATAGTGAGGAAGACAGTATATAATCATGGTGACTGTATAGTGAGGGTGACTGTGTATAATAAGGGTGACAGTATATAATCATGGTGACTGTGAATAGTGAGGGTGACAGTATATAGTAATGGTAACTGTGTATAGTGAGGGTGACTGTGTATAGCGAGGGTGACTGTAAATAATCATGGTGACTGTATACTGAGGGTAACAGTATACAGGGTGGGCCATTTATATGGATACACCTAAATGAAATAGGAATGGTTGGTGATATCAACTTCCTATCCGTTGTTTCAGATGCTGCACATCTTGTATCTTGGTGGTATGGTGTGGTATATGGGGTACAAAGATATTGGGGCCATTCTTCATCAATGGAAACCTCAATGCCACTGGATATCTGAAATTGCTACATGATGATGTGTTGCCCTCTTTATGCACTGAAGATGGCACGTTCCCTGAGTTTTTCCAACAAGATGGTGCACCATCACATTATGGGTGTCAGGTCCGAGCATTCCTACATGAACAGTTTCCTGGAAAGTGGATTGGTCGTCGTGGGCCAGTTGAATGGCCACCATGGTCTCCCGATCTGACCCCCTTATTCTTTTATCTTTGGGGTCATCTGAAGTCAACTGTCTATGCTATGAAGATACGAGATGTGCAGCATCTGAAACAACGGATACTGGAAGTCTGTGCTAGCATTTCTTCTGTGGTGTTGCTATCAGTGTGTCAAGAGTGGGAGAAGAGGGTTGCGCTGAAAATCCAACACAATGGGCAGCACTTTGAACACATTTTATAGTGGTCATAAACTTGTAAAAAACTCATGAAAGAATAAAGTTATGTTAAAACCAAGCACACCATTGTTTTTCTTATGAAATTCTCAATAAGTTTGATGTGTCACATGACCCTCTTCCCATTGAAAAAAAAAAGTTGGATCCAAAATGGCTGACTTCAAAATGGCCGCCATGGTCACCACCCTTCTGGAAAAGTTTTCCCCCTCCCATATACTAATGTGCCACAAACAGGAAGTTGATATCATAGAATCATAGAATCATAGAATGGTTGAGTTGGAAGGGACCTCCTGGGTCATCTGGTCCAACCCCCTGCTCAAAGCAGGAGTCACTAGATCATCTCAGACAGATGTCTGTCCAGCCTCTGTTTGAAGACGTCCATTGAAGGGGAACTCACCACCTCTCGTGGCAGCCTGTTCCACTCATTAATCACCCTAACTGTCAAAAAGTTTTTTCTAATATCTAATCTGTGTCTCCTCCCATTTAGTTTCATCCCATTGCTTCTAGTCTTTCCTTGTGCAAATGAGAATAAAGATGATCCTTCTACAATGTGACAGCCCTTGACATATTTGTAGACAGCTATTAAGTCTCCTCTCAGTCTTCTTTTTTGCAAGCTAAACATTCCCAAATCCTGCAACCGTTCCTCATAGGACATGGTTTGCAGACCAGTCACCATTCTGGTCGCTCTTCTCTGAACTTGCTCCAGTTTGTCTATGTCTTTTTTAAAATGTGGTGCCCAAAACTGTACACAGTATTCCAGATGAGGTCTGACCAAAGAGGAGTAAAGACCGATAATGACTTCACGTGATCTAGACTGTATGCTTCTGTTAATACATCCCAGAATTGTATTTGCCTTTTTTGCTGCTGCATCACACTGTTGACTCATGTTCAGTCTATGATCTATTAGTATACCTAAGTCTTTTTCACATGTACTGTTGCTTAGCTCTATTCCTCCCATTCTGTATATGCTTTTTTCATTTTTATTGCCCAGATGTAGTACTTTGCATTTTTCCCTGTTAAAAACCATTCTGTTGGTTGCTGCCCACTGCTCCAGTTTATTTAGGTCTTTTTGAATCCTCTCTCTCTCTTCTCTAGTATTAGCTATCCCTCCTAGCTTTGTGTCATCAGCAAATTTAATCAGTTTACCCTCAATTCCTTCATCTAAATCATTGATAAAGATGTTGAACAATACAGGTCCCAGGACGGAGCCCTGTGGTACCCCACTGGAGACATTCATCCAGCTGGATGTGAAGCCATTTACAACCACCCTTTGAGTCCGATCACTAAGCCAGTTATGAATCCACCTAACAGTTGCCTGGTCCATTGCATACTTGGTCATTTTTTCAATAAGGATGGTGTGAGATACTTTGTCAAATGCTTTGCTGAAGTCAAGATATACTATATCTACAGCATTTCCCTGATCCACCCAGTCAGTGATTCTGTCATAGAAGGAAATTAAGTTAGTCTGACATGACTTGTTAGTTACAAACCCATGCTGACTCTGGTTAATCACTTCATTCTTATCCATGTACTTACATACATGTTGTTTAATAATTTGTTCAAAGATCTTTCCTGGTATAGAAGTCAGACTCACCGGCCTATAGTTCCCTGGGTCCACCTTCTTCCCCTTTTTGAAGATAGGAACAACATTTGCTCTTCTCCAGTCTTCTGGGACTTCTCCTGTTCTCCAAGAATTTTCAAAGATTATGGAGAGTGGTTCTAAAATTTCTTCTACGATCTCCTTCAGTACTCTGGGGTGTAATTCATCTGGACCTGGAGACTTGAACTCATTTATGTTAGCTAAATATTCCCTCACAATCTTTCTGTTTACAGATAACTTTGATTCCTCTATTCCTTTAAAAGGACAGTGAAGATCAGTTGATGTTACATTTTCTTTCTGAGAGAAAACAGATGCAAAATAGGAATTAAAAAGTTCGGCCTTCTCAACATCCTCTCTTACCATTTCTCCATTTTCATCCTGTAAAAATCCTATATCATCTTTGACTTTTCTTTTACTTTTGACATACCCCCAAAATCCTTTTTTATTGCTTTTGACATCTCTTGCAAGCCTTAATTCATTGTCAGCTTTAGCTAACCTGATACGTGCCCTGCAGGATCTGCAGACTACATTATAATCTTCTTTAGATATGCCTCCCTCTTTCCATTTAATAAACATTTCTTTCTTTCTTTTTAGCATGTGTTTAAGTTCTGTGTTCATCCATCCTGGTTTCCTTAAATGCTTCCCATTCTTCCTACTTTTCGGGATTGTTAACGATTGTGCTTTGAGAATCTCATTTTTAAAAATTTCCCATCCTTCCTGGACATTTTTGTCCTTAAGGACATCCAGCCATTGGATCCCTCCTATTCTCTTTCTGAGTCTCTTAAAATCTGTCTTTCTAAAATCTAACCTTGAAGTTTGAGTCTTCACATGTCTTCCTCCTCTAGTTATCCAAAATTCTATAATAGCATGATCGCTGCCTCCTAGGGTCCCAGCCACCTTTACCTCCTCAACCATTTCCTCCCTGTTTATAAGGATTAGATCCAAAGTAGCAGATCCCCTTGTTTTCTCCCCTACCTTTTGGAAGATAAAGTTGTCAGCAAGAGAGGATAAGAATTTGCTTGACCTGTTAGTTTTACTTGAGAGAGATTCCCAACAAATGTCTGGATAGTTGAAATCTCCCATGACCACTACGTCATATTTTTTGGAGAACTTGGTCATTTGATACATAAAGAGTTCATCCATATCTTCAGCTTGCCATTCCCATTTAATTTAGGTGTATCCATATAAATGGCCCACCATGTATAATCATGGTGACTGTATAGTGAGGGTGACTGCGTATAGTGAAGGTGACAGTATTTAATCATGGTGACTGCGTATAGTGAGGGTGACAGTATATAATGGTGACTGTGTATAGTGAGGGTGACAGTATATAATCATGGTGACTGTGTATAGTGAGGGTGACAGTATATAATCATGGTGACTGTGTATAGTGAGGGTGACTGTGTATAGTGAGCGTGACAGTATATAATCATGGTGACTGTGTATAGTGAGGATGACTGTGTATAGTGAGCGCGACAGTATATAATCATGGTGACTGTGTATAGTGAGGGTGACTGTATAGTGAGGGTGACAGTATATAATCATGGTGACTGTGTATAGTGAGGGTGACTGTGTATAGTGAGCATGACAGTATATAATCATGGTGACTGTGTATAGTGAGGGTGACTGTATACTGAGGGTGACAGTATATAATCATGGTGACTGTGTATATTGAGGGTGACAGTATATAATGGTGACTGTGTATAGTGAGGGTGACTGTGTATAGTGAGGGCATAGGCGGATTATAATGAGGGCCCGGGCGGGGTGTCTATGTCCGGATTGCCCTCATTATATGTGCGGGCCGCCGCCGCGGCACATACCGGCATCAGTGGCGGGAGGGGGGGCCCGGACCGCTCCCCCAGCAGCGGCGCACGGCCGCTATTTCTTCATCGGCCGGGCCAGCACTGCAGCAGTTAACTTCCCTGTGCTGGCCCGGCCGCGTCACTGCTAGGAGACACGGCCCTGTGCGCGGCCGTGTCTCCTAGCTGTGACGTCATGCAGTGCGCCCCGGCCTGCACTGCTACTTACCACCGGAGAGCCTGAGGACTGGAGCCGAGCCGGGAGATGGTGAGTCTGTGTGTGTGTGTGTGTGTGTGTGTGTGTGTGTGTGTGTGTGTGTATATATATGTATGTATGTGTGTGTGTATGTGTGTGTGTGTGTGTGTGTGTATGTGTGTGTGTGTGTGTATGTATGTATGTATGTATGTGTGTGTGTATATATGTATGTATGTGTGTATATGTATGTGTGTGTGTATGTATGTGTGTGTATATGTATGTATGTGTGTGTGTATGTGCAGGCAGATATCATTGTGTGATGTTTGTTTATATGTATTTTTGTGTTTCAAATGTGTTTATGCGTGTATGTATATCTGTATATGTTTGTGTGTGTGCGACTGCGTGCGGCCTCCTGCTGAGTATAGATGGCGCCGTGCGGCCTCCTGCTTTTTCTGGGGGGGGGGTGCCGTGCAGCCTCCCACTGTGTATAGATGGCACCGTGCGGCCTCCCGCTGTGTATAGATGACGCCGTGCAGCCCCCTGCTGTGTATAGATGGCGCTGTGCGCCCCCCTGCTGTGTATAGATGGCGCCGTGCGGCCCCCTGCTGTGTATAGATGGCGCCGTGCGGCCCCCTGCTGTGTATAGATGGCGTCGTGTGGCCCCCTGCTGTGTATAGATGGCGCCGTGCGGCCTCCTGCTGTGTATAGATGGCGCCGTGCGGCCTCCCGCTGTGTATAGATGGCACCGTGCGGCCTCCCGCTGTGTATAGATGGCTACGTGTTCTCAATATTGAGTCACACAATTAATGTAAGGCTATGTGCCCACGATACAGAAATGTTCCGGATTTTTTTTTTAGCTTTTCTGCATCTCCCTGGCAGAAAAAACGCATGCGGATTTTAGATGCGGATTGTACATGCGGATTGTACATTCGTTTTTCCTGCCAGGGACATGCGGATGTGAAGCGTTCTTCACAAGCATTTCTGCATGCGGGTTGACAAGCGATTTTAGCATAACTTGGAAAGTGCTTGACAACTTGGTCACACTATATAAATCCATGCAAACGGCAACCGGCATGGATTTATATAGTGTGACCGTAAAAGAATGGTAAAAAATAAAAAATATATACTTACCTTCTGATGGCCTGCCGACGTCAGCGGTCGCATGACCCGTCACATGACCAAATGACGTCACGGCAGGTCCTTTTCAGACCATCGCGAGCTGCCGGGGAGCCAGGACGCATCGGATAAAGACACCGGGGGCCATCAGAAGGTAAGTATAATATTTATTTTTTATTTTATTCTTTTTTTACAGGTTCTATGGTACCCGGGTCCGGAGGAGAGTCTCCTGTCCTCCACACCCGGGTACCATCCGCACATTGAAACGCTTGGATTCCGCATCTACAGATGCAGGGATGCAGATTCCATGCGTTCTAATGCAAGTCAATGGCGGCGAAAACGCCGCGCTTCCGCAAAATAATTGGTAATGCTGCGGATTTTTCCGCAATGATAATCCGCAGCGGAAATTTCCGCAGCATGTGCACAGCACATGGGGATTATCATTGGCGAACATGGCAGGCCTTTTACCAAGCGTTTTTAAGCATTTCCGCAGCGCAATTGCCGCTGCGGAAACGCTTAAGAAACGCATAGTGGGCACACAGCCTAAGAAAAAAATATTATAATTAATATTGTGGCAAATTAATTTCACGTGAACTATCACAGGGGATCATGTGACATGTCACGTGATAAATCAGGTGTGTGTTGAGGGGGGGGTGTCTGGGGGGGGGGCCTTCTAAACTGCCCGGGGCCCTTGCTACTCTTAATCCACCCCTGAGTGAGGGTGACAGTATATAATCATGGTGACTGTGTATATTGAGGGTGACAGTATATAATCATGGTGACTGTGTATAGTGAGGGTGACCGTATATAATCATGGTGACTGTGTATAATCATGGTGACTGTCTACTACCCATAATTCTGATATGAGACATCAGCTGCAGTCTATTTTTATGAACTGTCCTGGAATTTCTGGACGGTTGGCCACCCTGACGGAGGTGCTATAGGTCAGACCCCCACAAATCAGATATTACAGTCTAGCTTACGAAGGAGGGGGAATATAGACACTGTCACACATGTCTGTCAAGGTTTATCTCCAGCTGGATTCATGCATTGTGAAATCCACCATGCACTAGCCCTCTGTCCACTGACTCCATACACATAAGCAGAGGTGTAACCTGAAGCTTGTGGACCCAATGCTAAAGCCACCCACCAAGCTCCACTCACCTAAAGTCAGATGTTAGGGGAAAGAATGATGGGGCATGTTGGAGTTCAACATGCAGGATCCTTTATTGCCTCAGGAGATAATCTGCTGCCAGATTTATTCGTCAGCTGCTTATTTTTCTTCCGCACCTAAAATTCTAGCACACAGGGCTGAGCGTTCATATAATTCATTCGATTTTATTGGTAAAGAAGAGCATTGTGTGCAGGTAACTCACACAGTGTATATCTTCTCTACTCTGGATCCTATTTTACCTATCTGAGAAGTAAGAACAAGATCAGATTATCAGCTGCCAGAGGGGGAAGGAGATCTATTCTGCCCAATACTGACACTCAGCCAAACAAATTAGCAGCACCAAGAGTGACAGAGAAAAGCAAATAATGAAGAGAAAGTTATTTTTTTATTCTAGGAACACTGTAAATTACTGTGAACAGTTAATAGCAGGATTTCTGGACTCTTTCCCTTTCCAGCACTGTCTGCAGAGGCTCACGCTCTTTCCCTTTCCAGCACTGTCTGCAGAGACTCACGCTCTTTCCCTTTCCAGCACTGTCTGCAGAGGCTCACGCTCTTTCCCTTTCTAGCACTGTCTGCAGAGGCTCCCTCTCTTTCCTTTCCAGCACTGTCCACAGCGGCTTTCTTCCTTCCCTTTCCAGCACTGTCTGAAGAGGTTCCCACTCTTTCCCTTTCCAGCACTGTCTGCAGATGCTCCAGCTCTTTCCTTTTCCAGCACTATCTGCAGTGGCTCCCACTCTTTCCCTTTCCAGCACTGTTTGCAGAGGCTCCCGCTCTTTCCCTTTCCAGCACTCTTTGCAGAGGCTTTCTTCCTTTCCTTTGCAGCACTGTCAGTAGAGGCTCACCCTCTTTCCCTTTCCAGGGCTATCAGCAGAGGCCCACGCTCTATCCTTTTCTAGCACTGTCTGTAGAGGCTCCTGTTCTTTCCCTTTCCAGCACTGTCTGCAGAGGCTTCCACTCTTTCCCTTTCCAGCACTGTCTGCAGAGGCTTCCGCTCTTTCCCTTTCCAGCCCTTTCTGCAGAGGCTCACACTCTTTCCCTTTCCAGCACTGTCAGTAGAGGCTCCCACTCTTTCCCTTTCCAGCACTGTCTGCACAGGCTTCCGCTCTTTCCCTTTCCAGCACTGTCTGTAGAGGCTTCCACTCTTTACCTTTCCAGCTCTGTCTGCAGACCCTCTCGCTTCTTTCCCTTTCCAGCACTGTCTGCAGAGGCTTCCGCTCTTTCCTTTCCAGCACTGTCTGCAGATGCTCCCGCTCTTTCCCTTTCCAGCACTGTCTGCAGATGCTCCCGCTCTTTCCCTTTCCAGCACTGTCTGCAGAGGCTTTCTTCCTTTCCTTTGCAGCACTGTCAGTAGAGGCTCACCCTCTTTCCCTTTCCAGCACTATCTGCAGAGGCCCACGCTCTATCCTTTTCTAGCACTGTCTGTAGAGGCTCCTGTTCTTTCCCTTTCCAGCACTGTCTGCAGAGGCTTCCACTCTTTCCCTTTCCAGTACTGTCTGCAGAGGCTTCTGCTCTTTCCCTTTCCAGCCCTTTCTGCAAAGGCTCACACTCTTTCCCTTTCCAGCACTGTCAGTAGAGGCTCCCACTCTTTCCCTTTCCAGCACTGTCTGCACAGGCTTCCGCTCTTTCCCTTTCCAGCACTGTCTGTAGAGGCTTCCACTCTTTACCTTTCCAGCTCTGTCTGCAGACCCTCTCGCTCTTTCTCTTTCCAGCACTGTCTGTAGAGGCTCCCGCTCTTTCCAGCACTGTCTGTAGAGGCTCCCGCTCTTTCCAGCACTGTCTGCAGAGGCTTCCGCTCTTTCCTTTCCAGCACTGTCTGCAGATGCTCCCGCTCTTTCCCTTTCCAGCACTGTCTGCAGAGGCTTCCGCTCTTTCCTTTCCAGCACTGTGTGCAGAGGCTTCTTCCTTCCCTTTTCAGCACTGTCAGTAGACGCTCCCTCTCTTTCCTTTTCCAGCACTGTCAGTAGAAGCTCCCGCTCTTTCCCTTTCCAGCACTGTCAGTAGAGGCTCCTGCTCTTTCCCTTTCCAGCACTGTCAATAGAGGCTCCTGCTCTTTCCCTTTCCAGCACTATCTGCAGTGACTCCCACTCTTTCCCTTTTCAGCACTGTCTGCAGAGGCTTCCGCTCTTTACCTTTCCAGCACTGTCTGCAGAGGCTCATGCTCTTTCCCTTTCCAGCACGGTCTACAGAGGCTTCTGCTCTTTCCCTTTCCAGCACTGTCCGTAGAGGCTTCCACTCTTTCCCTTTCCAGCACTGTTTGAATAGGCTCCCGCTCTTTCCCTTTCCATCACTGTCTGCAGATCCTCACGCTCTGTCCTTTTCCAGCACTGTCTGTAGAGGCTTCCGCTCTTTCCTTTCCAGCACTGTCTGCAGATGCTCCTGCTTTTTCCCTTTCCAGCACTATCTGTAGAGGCTCCTGTTCTTTCCCTTTCCAGCACTATCAGTACAGGCTTCCGCTCTTTCTCTTTCCAGCACTGTCAGTAGAGGTTCCCGCTATTTCCCTTCCCAGCACTGTCAGAGGCTCCTTCCCTTCTCTGTTATGTATGGACCACTCCTTCTTATCTTCCCTATACAAAATACTCCTACTATTTGTCCAGGCCTCCTGCTCACTACAGAGGTAAGTGTATCTGTGTGCAATCTAAGCTGTGTATCTAAAAAAAACTATATATATTTTATACCCATTTCATATCAATTATATATGCTGCACATTTCTATTTCTCATCTAAGTCCTGCACATTAACCCATTGTAAGTATATGGAATTCGTCCATATCACAAATGACTCTTAGGGCCCAATTCATTATTGCATTCGCTCCATTTTTTGTTGTTGAGTTTTTAGTGTTTTGCTGCTTTTTCATTTTCTTTTTATTTTGTACCACATTAATCTTTCCATTTTAGCTTTTTATGAAGTCTATTTTATTTTTTGTTTGCTTTTTTTTTAAATGTTCACTATTGTGGGTGGAGTTAAGAGTTTACCGATGTTTTCGCGTGATTCATCATTTACCACTTTTTGAAAAATCACTAAATTCGTCACAAATTTCTTCTTATCTTCCTCCTGGAGTAATTTTATTTACTCCAGATTTTTTTTTTTGCACAATTTTTTACAACATTTTGTGAACTGTGCAACTTGCTGTGCTGGAAAGTCGCAAAAAAGAGTAACGCCCAGACTTAATAGTTTTTCATATACTTTGCACAAAATATATGAACCGTGTCTGTCATTTTGAAGAACTTGACAAAAGAAAACAGCAACGAGTAACACAAGGCAAAAAATGTAAATCATGAATCAGGCCCTTCGTAACCATAATGGATTACATTTTTACCGGAGCGATGACAGATATAACAAGTCTAATGGAAGCATTACAGTTAGAAGAGCTAATAATGAGCGATCTTAGGAACACCCATTCCTGACTATCTAAATGCGGTTGCAATCACAATAAAAGCGCAAAGCTCTCGTTCGTCGGGTGCAATGATTTCTGTTGACTGAACAATCATTATCGTCAGCACATTGCCCCGTGTAAACAGGATATGAGCTGCCAATAACATGATATTCTATGGGTTCACGACGATCATATTAATGATCGTTCCGTGCGCATAGCAGACTCGTCAGTCTGTCAAGACAGGCCAGTAAACGACTGCTGATCAGCTTACGTATGTAGTTCGGCCTGTGTAAAAGGGGCATATCACTCTTTTTATAGTACAGTACATTTTATTATATTTAGGTCTTATTTCTTTGAAAAGCTTGTGCTCGATTGTACACCAATTAGTTTAACCCAAATTTTCCAGTAATAAATATATGACAATATATTAGCTGCATATATAGTAGGACTGTTTGGCTTTAGTATAACATTAACAATATAATATACTGTATATGTGTACTGCATGTCAGAAATATGTATATGTACAGTACAGACCAAAAGTTTGGACACACCTTCTCATTTAAAGATTTTTCTGCATTTTCATGACTTTGAAAATTGTACATTCACACTGAAGGCATCAAAACTATGAATTAACACATGTGGAATTATATATTTAACAAAAAAGTGTGAAACAACTGAAAATATGTCTTATATTCTAGGTTCTTCAAAGTAGCCACCTTTTGCTTTGATGACTGCTTTGCACACTCTTGGCATTCTCTTGATGAGCTTCAAGAGGTAGTCACCGGAAATGGTATTCCAACAATCTTGAAGGAGTTCACAGAGATGCTTAGCACTTGTTGGCCCTTTTGCCTTCACGCTGCGGTCCAGCTCACCCCAAACCATCTCGATTGGGTTCAGGTCTGGTGACTGTGGAGGCCAGTTCATCTGGCGTAGCACCCCATCACTCTCCATCTTGGTCAAATAGCCCCTGCACAGCCTGGAGGTGTGTTTGGGGTCATTGTCCTGTTGAAAAATAAATGATGGTCCAACTAAACGCAAACCGGATGGAATAGCATGCCGCTGCAAGATGCTGTGGTAGCCATGCTGATTCAGTATGCCTTCAATTTTGAATAAATCCCAAACAGTGTCACCAGCAAAGCACCCCCACACCATCACACCTCCTCCTCCATGCTTCACAGTGGGAATCAGGCATGTAGAGTCCATCCGTTCACCTTTTCTGCGTCGCACAAAGACACGGTGGTTGGAACCAAAGATCTCAAATTTGGACTCATCAGACCAAAGCACAGATTTCCACTGGTCTGATGTCCATTCCTTGTGTTCTTTAGCCCAAACTTGTCTCTTCTGCTTGTTGCCTGTCATTAGCAGTGGTTTCCTAGCAGCTATTTTACCATGAAGACCTGCTGCACAAAGTCTCCTCTTAACAGTTGTTGTAGAGATGTGTCTGCTGCTAGAACTCTGTGTGGCATTGACCTGGTCTCTAATCTGAGCTGCTGTTAACCTGCGATTTCTGAGGCTGGTGACTCGGATAAACTTATCCTCAGAAACACAGGTGACTCTTGGTCTTCCTTTCCTGCGGCGGTCCTCATGTGAGCCAGTTTCTTTGTAGCGCTTGATGGTTTTTGCAACTGCACTTGTGGAAACTTTCAAAGTTTGCCCAATTTTTCGGACTTGACTGACCTTCATTTCTTAAAGTATTGATGGCCACTCGTTTTTCTTTACTTAGAATATGTATTATGGCAAAAAAAAAAACAGCTAACAGTCTATTCAGCAGGACTATGAGTTGTGTATCCACCAGACTTCTGGACAACAAAACTGATGGTCCCAACCCCATTTATAAGGCAAGAAATCCCACTTATTAAACCTGACAGGGCACACCTGTGAAGTGAAGACCATTTCCGGTGACTACCTCTTGAAGCTCATCAAGAGAATGCCAAGAGTGTGCAAAGCAGTTATCAAAGCAAAAGGTGGCTATTTTGAAGAACCTAGAATATAAGACATATTTTCAGTTGTTTCACACTTTTTTGTTAATTATATAATTCCACATGTGTTAATTCATAGTTTTGATGCCTTCAGTGTGAATGTACAATTTTCAAAGTCATGAAAATACAGAAAAATCTTTAAATGAGAAGGTGTGTCCAAACTTTTGGTCTGCACTGTATCTATAATGCATTTATTGTGTACACTTTACGGAAGCATTATTTTTTATATTTTTTCTACTGTATTGAAAAAAAAGTTTGTACTGTACAGGGCAGCCGTATGTGTACGTTATGTTGACTGAGTGGTGGCAATTAATGATGGGTGAGCACTAAAATGCTCAGGTGCTCGACCCGAGCAACGAGCCCAATGTAAGTCTATGGGAATCTCGAACATTTTTCAGGCGGATCCCCCCCCGGCGGTCCGCAGAGGGCCTAAAAATTGCCCAAATCGATGGGAACAGTGCTGAAGTGACATGGGAACAGCATGGGGAAGACCCCTGGAAGCATTTCTGACTCCCAGGTCACTGCTGTCAGCAATGTTGTCAGAGGTATTACGCCACTTTTACGGACTCACAATAAAACATACAAAAATGAAACCAAAATGGATTTTCCTGGGAAATATGTTAAGGAACATCCTTTCCAGGGTAATGACTTGTATATAAGGCAAAATAAATAACCAAAAACAAAAATACTTCTCCACACCTTGGGCTATGTTCACATGTAGCGTTTTTGATGCGTTTTTGCACTTTTGCATTGCTTTCAGCCGTGACAAATGCATTCACCGGGAAATGTCATTTTAACATTTTACAACCTTATCTGGCCATGTGGTGTGTGAAACATCATCAGACACATCCTGTTTCATTTATGATGGAGAGACTCTGAAAGTCACAAAGCCTATTTTTATAGGGCCATCAGGCGGCCAGCAGTCGGCTCTCGCTATTCTTAGAGAGCCATCAGCCGGCTATGCTTTGTTGTTCCCATTACTAAAGAGTGGGTCTCCTATACTGTTATTGCGCATGCAGTGAGTGGCAGGTCTGCCCAAAATTTGGACGCACCCCAATACCCCTTTGAAAATTTGGACGCACCCCGATACCCCTTTGAAGAAACTTAGAGGAGGGCCTCCTGAAAACAATGTTCCCATTATTAGGAAGTGGGTCTCCCATACTGTTTGCCTATGCAGTGAATGCAAGGGCTGCCAAAAATTTGGACCTCCTCCAATGCCCCTTGGAAGAGACGTAGAGGAGGGCCTCCTGAAAAAAAATGTTCCCATTATTAGGAAGTGGGTCTCCTGTAATTTTTACGGGCATCATAAACACCCTTTAAAAAATTATGTGGGTGTTGCATCACGGACCACAGTCACCCTGGTGATATGGTGGTGGAGGATAAGGATGAGGAGAAGGAGGAGGACAAGAGCAAATAGCCAAAATCAGGAAGCGTATACCCATGTGTGGGTGTGAAAAGGTGCATGGGAATACACCTCCCAAAAAAAGACATTGGATTTGAGTTTATGTTATGCTGCTATCATTCGGTGGTGTTGAGAAGTCTGGCCCAATCCAGCCCTTGTTCATTTTTATAAGAGTCAGCCTGTCAGCATGTTCAGTTGACAGGCGGATGTGCTTATCAGTTATAATTCCACCAGCGGCACTAAAAACCCGCTTTGATAAAACGCTAGCGGCAGGGCAGACCAGGACCTCCAAGGCGTAGAGAGCCAGTTCATTCCTCGTATCCAGCTTGGATACCCAATAATTATAAGGCACAGCGGAATCACGGACGAAGTTGGTACGGTCGGCAAAGTACTCCCTCAGCATCTTCCCAAACTTTGCACTCCTTGTGAGAGTACCACGCGCCTCAGGGCCTGTGCAATGGGAGGGGCTGAGAAAACTCTCCCAGAACTTTGACAGTGTTCCTCTGCCTCTGCTGGATTGGAGTTGTGTCTCTCTCACCTGTACTCCTTGGTTGTCCAACGAACTGTGACCTCTGTCACCAGCGTTTTCAGATGGGAATTTTTTTAATAGTTCCGCAACAAGGGCCTTCTGATACTGCCCCATTTTTGTAGACCTGTCCGCCTCGAGAATAAGAGATAGAAAGTTCTCATTGTAGTGTGGGTCTAGAAGTGTCACCAACCAGTAATGACTGTCACCCAAAATTTTGAGAACGCGAAGGTCACGGGAAAGGCAACTTAACATAAACTCAGCCATGCATGCCAGACTACTAACAGGCAAGACTTCCGTGTTCTCACCAAGAGGACGACTGACCATGCTATCCTCCTTCTCCTCATCCTCCTCCTCCCTATCCTCAGGCCATCCACGCTGAACCATCTATAGCGCATGAAACTAGCTATTGTTTTTCCTCCTTCTCCTCCTCTTCCTCATTTTCACCCAACCTACGTTGCGATGAGATGAGGCTGGGCTGTGTGTAATCACCCTGTATGGTTCCTTGCTCCATCTCATCTCTGCTCCGCCTGCAATACATCCTCTTTGATTGTGAGCAGAGAGCGTTTCAGAAGACAGAGAAGTGGGATGGTGACACTAATTATGACATCATCGCCGCTCACCATCTTGGTGGAGTCCTCAAAGTTTTGGAGGATGGTACAGATGTCTGACATCCAGGCCCACTCCTGAGGTCTTATGTGTGGAGTCTGAACTGAATACAGACGGCTTTGTTGATGCTGATAGTCAACAACTGCCCTCTTCTGCTCACAAATCCTTCCCAACATCTGTAATGTAGAGTTTCAATGCATGGGGACATCACACACCAGTCGCTGAGCCGGAAGCTGAAAACGCTGCTGAAGCACGGCAAGGGCAGCGGAAGCTGTAGCTGACTTTTTAAATGGAGATGGGGTATCTGCGCTGGTCTAGGTGATTTAAAATCGCTAAGAAAATTTGCCAATCTCCTGACGGCTAAATTTCTTAAGAAAGGATATGACCCATTACTCCTGACCAAGGCCAGAAAAGAGACTTATAAAACTCCCCGAACAGAACTAATGGCTACCAAAGAAACCAAAAGTGACCAAAATAATAAAAAATTTAATGATTCCAACATTGATATCCCTATAATCACCACCTATAATTCCAATACCCACCTCATAAGGAAAATTATCCAGCGGCATTGGAATATCCTTAAGGATGATAAGATAGTAGGGGACCTGATCCTCCCTAGACCCAGATTCATATTTAGGAGAGCCAGAAACTTGGGCAACCTAGTAGCCCCATCCTTCAAAAATCCTTCATCCATTACCTTACCAAAAAGCCTATCTATAAACCCAGTGGGCTTCTTCCCATGCAGTAAATGCACAGTATGCAAAAATCTACATACTAAGAAACAAAATAAAATATCCCATGGAGATATAGAGTTTCCAATCAAGGACTTCATCACATGTACCACTAAGGGAGTAATTTACGGACTCAAGTGCCCCTGTGACAAGTTATATGTGGGTCGTACAATACGTCCCCTAAATAGAAGAGTGGGGGAACACATACGTGATATACGCAACAAATTTGCCAACACCCTCTCTCCAAACATTTTGCAGATAAACACGGGGGCTCGATTAAAGGCATCCAAATTACAGGCATCCAAATCGTACAAAAACATTGGCGACAGGACCACTACATTAACCAAATGTCCCGCACTGAGAGTGGCTGGATTTTTAAACTTAATTCACTAAGACCAAAGGGTCTTAATAGTGAGATTGAACTTTTTGCATTTAAATGAATATTATTACTGAAAATCATTGATCTCAAGCAATAATATAAGGATCTAAGCAACGTCTCCAGCAGCAGGGAGTTACCATGGTTTCCTGTCAACAACCAAGGTGATCACAAGAACCTAATTACTGCATCCACCTATTATCTAGTAACACATGAGGACCGAGTACTTACCTATTTAAGGAACCACTCAGCACTGAAGGACCATCCCTGACGAAGGATTCCGTGCAAATCCGAAACGCGTAGGAAAGGTCCTCAGTGCTACCCGTACCTGCTCCATCGCGAGATCTCGCGGGATCTGACGTCATGTACCACGTGACCAGACGCCCTGCCACTCTCCGCGAACAGGAAGTAGGTACCCCTGTACACTCGCTGCTACCGGAGCCTCCGGCCGGGACTCCGTGTGCAGCGCAACAGAACCTGGCTTCACAGCCCTCACCATCAGGTCAGTACCTAACGACTCACTCAGTACCTCCAACGAGGGAAGCTCCAAGAAGTCACGTGCCTGCAACACCAGCAGCCACCTTCGCTACACCAGGTACACCAGTACTAACTCTTCAACGCTACAGCAAAGCTCTGCTTTCATCTATGCCTGTTATGATTTTAAACCATAATTGGAATTACTCCAAGCTCACCAGCCTCAATACGCATTGGTCTATAGAAACCAGGTGATACACAGGTACTCAGTCCTCTTTTCATACGCAGAGCTACTTAATTTATCTATATCTCCCTATATCCATCTATACCCGATACCTATACCCAATTGCCATATTCTATATCTCGACCAACCAGGTAGGACAGCGAACAGCCACGTGACCCTCGCTGGACCCGTACTTTACCAGCTTCCCTCTACACCTTAAACACTAAGGTAATTCCCCCATCACTGGCAGTCTGTCCACAACTCTTGATCCTCTCCCTCAAGCACTATTTTGTCTCCACAGACCCGTACTCCAGACCGACCCTTTGGGTCTATAAACGCTAAATCCACGTCTATACCATATTAGGTAACTAGTCCTTCCCTTATCCCAACAAGGGTACTAAACTCCTAGGAACAGGCCTATTATTAACCCTCTCCCTCTCCTTCCCTCCTAGGTTCCTATCACTTACCTCAAGTCACTAATTTTACCAATCCCTGAAGCAAACTCCAAGCAAGATCCTCACCAACTATTCCTAAGCATCATCTTTTACTGTGTTCTTATATTGTTTTTAGGGGGCCAGCCACCCCCACAGCTCTATCTAAATCAATATCAGTTTTTATGCCTTGTACCTATACCATTTTAACTATGAATTAATAAATATCCACATTTTAATTATCTGTTCTCAGTCAAATTTTCTTAGCGATTTTAAATCACCTAGACCAGCGCAGACACCGGATCTCTGTTTTTATTTACCTAGGCAGCCTTTTTGGTTCACTGTAAGTATCAGCTGCAGGTCAAGGTCGAGAGTCCAATAGCGCCCCCTATCAGTGCTTTATCGACTTTCTAAATGGAAACACAGGCAGCGTAGTTTGACAAGCAGATCCGGCAGCTCCAGGTAGGTTTTGAGAAACCGCTGAACCACGAGGTTAAGCACATGGGCCAGGCATGGTACATGTGTGAGCTCGACTCGCCTCAGAGCCACCACCAGGTTCCGACCATTGTCACACACAACCATGTCTGGCTGTCGGTTCAGCAGTGTCAGCCACAAATCTGCCTGCTCTTTCAGAGCTGTCCACAACTTCAGCATTGTGCGGTTTGTCACCTAAGCATATTAGCTTCAGCACAGCCTGATGCCGCTTGGCTGAGGCAGTGCTGCCGTGCTTCCAGCTTGTGACTGATGTGGTCATTTCGTTGATGGAGGCTGAAGAGGAGGAGGAGGATGAGGTGCAGGAGCTGTAGACTGTGGGGGCAACCCTGATTGACCTAGGTCCTGCAATCCTCGATGTCGGGAGGACCCTACTGGGTCCCGGCTTCCATTATGTTAACCCAGTGTGCAGTCAGCAAGATGTACTGTCCCTGCCCACAAGCACTTGTCCACGTGTTCGTGATTAGGTGGACTTTCCCAGTAACTGCATTGTTGAGGGCACGGCTAATGTTGTGGCACACGTGCTTGTGTAATGCGGGGACGGCACACCGGGAGAAATAGTGGTGGCTGGGGGCCGAGTGCCAAGGGACGGCCGCTGCCATCAGGTTGCAGAAAGTTTCCGTCTCCATGAGCCTAAAAGGCAACATTTCGAGCGCAAGCAGTCGCGAAATGTTGGAATTTAGTAGTGTGGCCTGTGGGGCACTGGCTGCGTTTTTGTGCTTGCGTTCCAAGGACTGGGGTATGGACTACTGAACGCTGCGCTGGGACAAGCACGTGCTTGCTGATTGTGCTAGTTGAGAGTGTGCAACGACAGGTGCAGGGCAGGAGGCGTCTTCGCATGCACCATGGACAGGGGATTGGCTTGCATGCAAAACAGCGGAAGAAGCAATGGTGCCACCCGCAGACATTGTTCCTGGACCCTGGGGTTTGGCCCACAAAGTCGGGTGCTTTGCTGCCATGTGCCTGATCATGCTGGTGGTGGTCAGGCTGGTAATTTTGCTACCCTTGCTGCTGCTGGCCCGGCAGGTGGCGCAAATGGCCTTTTTGGGGTTATCCGCAGTCTTTAAAAAACAACCAGACTCGGGAAGACCTAACATGGCTGTGGCATTACAGTGTGTGGCAGACAATCCCTGCATGTTGATTGGTGCTCTAAAGAGCGCCAAACATGCACTGAGGGGACCTGAGCTCCCGCCGAGCAACCCAGTAAATACTCGGCAAGCGCCGAGCATCTCGAGCAGTGAGATGCTCGGGCGAGCATCGCGAAGTAACGAGCATGCTCCCTCATCACTAGTGACAATATCTATTATTCAGTTCAATTAATGACAGTTTTATTGTGTATATCAGTATATATATATGGCGGTGTTATTTATGCGTATGTCATTGCAGCACTATTTATGTGTAGTAAATGATAGTACCACATAGGTGTAAGTTATTATTTGGAGTACATTACAACATACAGTACTGTGATGATCCGACTTTAAGGTGTCTTCTACTACACTGCTCAAAAAAATAAAGGGAACACTTAAACAGAATATAACTCCAAGTAAATCAAACTTCTGTGAAATCAAACTGTCCACTTAGGAAGCAACACTGATTGACAATCAATTTCACATGCTGTTGTGCAAATGGAATAGACAATAGATGGAAATTATTGGCAATTATCAAGACACACTCAATAAAGGAGTGGTTCTGCATGTGGGGACCACAGACCACATCTCAGTACCAATGCTTTCTGGCTGATGTTTGGATCATTTTTGAATGTTGGTTGTGCTTTCACACTCGTGGTAGCATGAGACGGACTCTACAACCCACAGAAGTTGCTCAGGTAGTACAGCTCATCCAGGATGGCACAACAATGCGAGCTGCGGCAAGAAGGTTTGCGGTGTCTGTCAGCTTATTGTTCAGAGGCTGGAGGCGCTACCAGCAGACAGGCCAGTACACCAGGAGACGTGGAGGGGGCTGTAGGAGGGCAACAACCCAGCTGCAGGACCGCTACCTCCGCCTTTGTGCAAGGAGGAACAGGAGGAGCGCTGCCAGAGCCCTGTAAAATGACCTCCAGCAGGCCACAAATGTGCATGTGTCTGCACAAACGGTTAGAAACCGACTCCATGAGGGTGGTATGAGGGCCCGACGTCCACACATGGGGGTTGTGCTCACAGCCCAACACCGTACAGGACGCTTGGCATCTGCCACAGAACACCAGGATTGGCAAAGTCGCCACTGGCACCCTGTGCTCTTCACAGATGAAAGCAGGTTCACACTGAGCACATGTGACAGACGTGACAGAGTCTGGAGACGCCGTGGAGAGCGATCTGTTGCCTGCAAGATCCTTCAGCATGACCGGTTTGGCAGTGGGTCAGTAATGGTGTGGGGTGGCATTTCTTTGGAGGGCCGCACAGCCCTCCATGTGCTCGCCAGAGGTAGCCTGACTGCCATTAGGTACCGAGATAAGATCCTCAGACCCCTTGTGAGACCATATGCTGGTGCGGTTGGCCCTGGATTCCTCCTAATGCAGGACAATGCCAGACCTCATGTGGCTGGAGTGTGTCAGCAGTTCCTGCAAGATGAAGGCATTGAAGCGATGGACTGGCATGCCCGTTCCCCAGACCTGAATCTGATTGAGCACATCTTGGACATCATGTCTCGCTCCATCCACCAACGTTGCACAGACTGTCCAGGAGTTGGTGGATGCTTTAGTCCAGGTCTGGGAGGAGATCCCACAGGAGACCATCCGCAACCTCATCAGGAACATGCCCAGGCGTTGTACAGAGGTCATACAGGCACGTGGAGGCCACACACAATACTTAGCCTCATTTTGACTTGTTTTAAGGATATTACATCAAAGTTGGATCAGCCTGTAGTGTATTTTTCCACTTTAATTTTGGGGGTGACTCCAAATCCAGGCCTCCATTGGTTAATAAATTTGATTTCCATTGATGATTTTTGTGTGATTTTGTTGTCAGCACATTCAACTTTGTACAGAACAAAGTATTCATTGAGAATATTTCATTCATTCAGATCTAGGATGTGTTATTTGAGCAGTGTAGTAACTTGCCATGGAGAAAAATTAAAATCCATACAGACATCTCCGGAGAGGGGACATATCGCCCTCACTTCGAACATATGGAACTAATTATAACTAGGGAAGAATCTAATTAAAACAGGGAAAGTAAGAGAGAGAGCTGACACTTCCATCTCCATTTAAGTAGGGGCCCCCTGCAGTGACTAGGTAATTACAGCAGGGAGATTTGCTGGGAAGAAGACACCAAGACTGAGATTTGTTTACACAGAGACAGGGAAGTACCCTACCAAACCAAAGAGCTTCCTCTGATCAATGCATGGGTCCCTACACGTTTTGGAGCCAGTGGTCAGTGATGAATATTGGGGACTGCATTGATCCGATATTCATAGGATATATTTTTGGCGTTGTAGAGAAGGAAAGAACACAACACATTCACCCACATAACTGTAAGGCCATTCTGACCCCTCCAACTTAACGGCTCGGTGGATGGTGCAATCCATGCAATGTTTAATATTTATAGACTGATAACATTACAATAAGAAATATGATCTACCACATGGGACATCCAGAGGCAAAGATATCCCGTAAGGTGGGGATCTCATGGAATTCCGAAGGACCTAGCACATCCCACAAGCAGCCCCCATGAGAGCTCACCAAGGCAAGGTATGTGGGCGTAGCCTTGAGCTAATAAAAATAAAATCTTGGGTCTTTGTCTTTGTTCATTCTGGAAGACATAGCTCGCTGTGAGAGTGTTCCATTTTCCCAATCAGAGTGCTTCCCTCCATAAAGAGAAGAAGCATTCCCTCAACATCAGGTTTAGTAGTTCTCTTTCGTTATTCCTTTTTATTTTAATGTAATTGCATGTATCGTATTGTTTTGTTCCTATTTTGTATCATCTTTGTATGTTTTTTTTCATAAACACTGCCGACCTTTCCAGATTAAATATATAAAATTTAATAGCTCTGTTCCTCTTGCTCTGTAAACCGCACCCCTGAAGCCATACGCTACCTGTAACGGGCGTCCAATCAGCCTGTGTAAATGATTGGTGTTGGCAGCTAGTCGTGGTTCTTTTTTTCACTATTGTGGAGCTGGCAGTGACCATACCAGAGTACATATATATTTTCCATTAACTGGAATTGGAGGTGTATATACCATACGCTCACTGTTAGTTCCCCAATAACTGGCCAGGTAGTGGAGGTAGCCGCGGCCTCGTAGATCACTCAGACAATTGCGTAATTGTCCTGACGGGCTGAAGGCAGTGGAGTAGCGTCTCCCTGACAAACTGGTGACAGTGGTGGGATCTTTGTGAGCTCTTCAGTATCATCTGTGACAAAGTGGTAACAGTGGTGGGATCTGGGCAACCCCCCCGGCTATTATCAGTGACAGAAATTTCCCCAAGTTCTGTGTCCCATTGGTGTGGCATGACCCGTCTCTATTGCCGGTAGACCATTGCAATTCTAAAGAGGGTAGTTATAAAGACATTACGGAAGAGTACACCAAAATCTACACGTCTTGTGTCTTGTGTGTTAAATCAAAACGCAGAGTTTGAGTGCAAAAAATAAATATAAAATTTATTGAAACACCCACAATATTTTAGTTATCAGTAATAATACATTTCACAAACAGGTTGCTTGTGAAAATTATAATAAAATTAAAAAAAAAAAATACTCATACTTGGAATTTTTTTTTAGGCATCCTAAATAAAAATAAAAAAAAATACAGAACACAATAATGGGATCAAAAGACAATAAAAGTAAATACAAAAACAATGGAAAAAAAATATACAAAATAAAATTATCAGCGTCAATTTACTGTACTAGTCATATCTGCAGTTTAATACACATTAATCCTAGAGCCTTCAGATATCGTAAAATCTACCATTCATCAGACCAACCCCCAAAATAAACTGAATTTTCAAGTAACCACAGTCACAAGTTGAGATATATTCAAGTGTGGCCTACAAGCCTAGCTCCATTGGAGAACGTTGTAGCCAGTGAATTGAAAGACATGAAATCAAATACATCAAACATCTATTTTCTAGCTAACTATACTGCATTCATTTATGCCACAAAACCACGAGGGTTTTTTTTTTGTCTTCTGTTTAACCCTTTCCTGCAGAACTGATTCAACACTGGAAAGAATGAATGGAAATACATAAAGATAAAAAGCTGACAGAGTTATAGCTAAAATGTACAAGCTTTCCCATTTGACATTTAGGCATAATAAAAAGGAGAAACTGTTATTAAAAGATGAATGCATGTATCTGTATTATAGCATCTGGATATGAATCCCTGAACTATTAGACCGTAATGGTGGCAAAATCTCTATTCATGTTATCCCTGATAAGGTCACTGAAAAAGAAAAATTACTCCCAAGATGCATTTTGCACGCTACCAAGTAATACCCACAGTTAAGATTTTTCATCCCTCCAACTAAGACATATACATCAACTGGTAATTATAGACTACAAAATTTTCTACTTTGTAAATGTTTTTTCCCAGCAATATGCGCTCCTGAAGGATGATGATGGAACTTGATATTCGGATTCAAAGAATTTTTATTTCAAACTAAAATACAACCGGTTTCGACTTCTTTGAGCCTTCCTCAGGTATAACATCATGATGCATGATGTTATACCTGAGGAAGGCTCAAAGAAGTCGAAACCGGTTGTATTTTAGTTTGAAATAAAAATTCTTTGAATCCGAATATCAAGTTCCATCATCATCCTTCAGGAGCGCATATTGCTGGGAAAAAACATTTACAAAGTGGTATTGCCTATGAAAGCTCTGTCCAGTGCTCTCATCAGCTCCCAGATTTCTGCAGCAAACTGAATGGAAAGAGGAATGGAGTGATCCACTGATTGGATTTACATGCTTTACCTCAAGATACCAAATAGGTGAGTGGATTTATACTGAGTATATACCCTTGGAATCTAACTACTACACTTAGAAGCCTGCGCTTCCTATTTTCTCTCCCTACAATCCCCTCTTGTTTCATACAAAATTTTCTAAGCACCATAGGCATGCTAAAGACATTTAAAGGGGAGCCTTCACAAGGTCAGAAGTGGCTAGTTTTTGTTCTTATTTTATTCCTGTTGTTCCTCTAATCTATATTTATTTTTTATTTTATTTTAATTCCACCATAAGATGCCAGAAATATGGAAATTTTAATTTTGTGCTTATTTTTATGATCCTTACTAGGGGGCGTGGCTCACAAGATTCTCTGGGGGCGTGTCTCCAGGCTGTTCTGCATTATTACCCTATGATTCTGTGGGGGCGTGTCTCCAGGCTGTTCTGCATTATTACCCTATGATTCTCTGGGGGCGTGTCTCCAGGCTGTTCTGCATTATTACCCTATGACCGATTCTCTGTGGGCGTGTCTCCAGGCTGTTCTGCATTATTACCCTATGACCGATTCTCTGGGGGAGTGTCTCCAGGCTGTTCTGCATTATTACCCTATGACTTATTCTCTGGGGGGGGGGTGTCTCCAGGCTGTTCTGCATTATTACCCTATGATTCTCTGGGGGCGTGTCTCCAGGCTGTTCTGCATTATTACCCTATGATTCTCTGGGGGCGTGTCTCCAGACTGTTCTGTATTATTACCCTATGATTGATTCTCTGGGGGCGTGTCTCCAGACTGTTCTGTATTATTACCCTATGACTGATTCTCTGGGGGCGTGTCTCCAGGCTGTTCTGTATTATTACCCTATGACTGATTCTCTGGGGGCGTGTCTCCAGGCTGTTCTGTATTATTACCCTATGATTGATTCTCTGGGGGCGTGTCTCCAGACTGTTCTGTATTATTACCCTATGACTGATTCTCTGGGGGCGTGTCTCCAGGCTGTTCTGTATTATTACCCTGTGACTGATTCTCTGGGGGGGGTGTCTCCAGGCTGTTCTGTATTATTACCCTATGACTGATTCTCTGGGGGCGTGTCTCCAGGCTGTTCTGTATTATTACCCTATGACTGATTCTCTGGGGGCGTGTCTCCAGACTGTTCTGTATTATTACCCTATGACTGATTCTCTGGGGGCGTGTCTCCAGGCTGTTCTGCATTATTACCCTATGACTGATTCTCTGGGGGCGTGTCTCCAGACTGTTCTGTATTATTACCCTATGACTGATTCTCTGGGGGCGTGTCTCCAGGCTGTTCTGCATTATTACCCTATGACTGATTCTCTGGGGGCGTGTCTCCAGACTGTTCTGTATTATTACCCTATGACTGATTCTCTGGGGGCGTGTCTCCAGGCTGTTCTGCATTATTACCCTATGACTGATTCTCTGGGGGCGTGTCTCCAGGCTGTTCTGCATTATTACCCTATGACTGATTCTCTGGGGGCGTGTCTCCAGGCTGTTCTGTATTATTACCCTGTGACTGATTCTCTGGGGGCGTGTCTCCAGGCTGTTCTGTATTATTACCCTATGACTGATTCTCTGGGGGCGTGTCTCCAGGCTGTTCTGTATTATTACCCTATGACTGATTCTCTGGGGGCGTGTCTCCAGACTGTTCTGTATTATTACCCTATGACTGATTCTCTGGGGGCGTGTCTCCAGGCTGTTCTGCATTATTACCCTATGACTGATTCTCTGGGGGCGTGTCTCCAGACTGTTCTGTATTATTACCCTATGACTGATTCTCTGGGGGCGTGTCTCCAGGCTGTTCTGCATTATTACCCTATGACTGATTCTCTGGGGGCGTGTCTCCAGGCTGTTCTGTATTATTACCCTATGACTGATTCTCTGGGGGCGTGTCTCCAGGCTGTTCTGCATTATTACCCTGTGACTGATTCTCTGGGGGGGTGTCTCCAGGCTGTTCTGCATTATTACCCTGTGACTGATTCTCTGGGGGGGGTGTCTCCAGGCTGTTCTGCATTATTACCCTGTGACTGATTCTCTGGGGGGGGGTGTCTCCAGGCTGTTCTGTATTATTACCCCATGAGCCACGCCCTTTGAAGACCATAAAAAAATTAGCACAAAATAAAAATGTCCATATCTTTGGCACCAGATGGCAGATTTAAAACAAATAAAAAACAGAACGCTCAGGGGTGGAGTGGGGATAAAAGAAGAAAATTAGACCACTTCTGACATCTTGAATTATAAATTATAGATCTGTTAATTTTCCCCAGAAACCGTGCCACCTAAGGCAATGGGCCAAGACTAGTTTTGCAGTTCAGTCCCATTTTCCTGAATTTCCCACAGTCCGTCCATACACAAGAGCGGCGCTGTTTCTGGGAACAAAAAGCAGATACTTTTTTTTTTTTTTAATCCTGGAAATCCCCTTTAAATTCCTAGTAACCATATCTGTGTTAATCACAGCAGCAATAATATAATTTTTGCCTCCCTGGTTTTTGAGAATAGGTTTTATACTATAATTTAATTACAACAATAAACTGTGAATTTAATTAAAAATAAAACGTTGCAAGCCATTAAAAAAGAGAAACTCAGGTCAAACCTGTAAAACCTCTCATAGGCAAAAAAAAAATGTAACTATTGTAGGCAACTATGGCATGGAAATTGACATTTTCTTACTGAATATCATGGTTACATGCACTCATCATTGGACTACTTGTAGCTTTTATGAACAAACTGCAGTGAGGTATACTTCAAAAAAATTATTATAGTAATTTCCGTGGGAAAAAAAATAGTCATTACAAATAAATTATGTGCACCCTTTTTCCAAAAAAATAGCACCATATATAAAAAGAAAAAATGTTCATCACCAGACGTACAAAGCTTATATATTACTTAAGCATTATAACCAAATAGAGAAACATGACACCAATGATATTATATTATAGAAAAAGATATAAAAGAAAATATGTGATATTCATCTTATAACAGTAAAAGAAAATCCATATCACTGTTAATGTACTGTACCTGAAATTACCAATTTTGCCTATTCACCAATGCTGCAAATCTGTCCGTTGTCACTAAAGCTGGCCAACAATAAGATAAGGGCAATCTCATCCCATCAATATTGGTGGAGATGGCCGAAAAAATAATCTGCATGATTCTTCTCGAGTGTCCTGATGGCAGACATTGGGGAAGAAAAAAAGGATTGGGCATGTTGTATTTCATCATACCCGAACCTTTGTTTCAGTGAGAGACAAGCCAGAGGAATCTCATTGTCAGCTTATTGTTGTTCTTCCGTTAAAATAAACATACAAGAAACCAAATTGATCACCCAGTCTGTAGACCATGAACTTGTGTGTAGGACCAACCGTACTGCAACAAAACTGACAATTTAGTCCTGGAATTACATGACTTATTGCTGAGTTCAGAGGCTAAAATATGTAAACATCTAAAGTAGCTGCATTCACAAAACTTCTACCATGTCAGAAAGATCAGTGGTGGAGAATAAAATTGAGAGGCAGAGGGGTTCAGGCGGCGAGTGTTGCTCTCCTCGGAGGCTAAAGCCAGGCTTCTATACTTTTTATTGAGTCCTTCTTCAGTCTCAGAGGATACCAGCAATGAGCCGAGCTCTTCTGTCCCTCCGTTTTAGTAAACACTGCGGATCTCAGCACACGGATTCCCACCAAATGCAATTTCTGACATGTTGAAAGTTTTGTGACGCTGTAAATACACCTTAAATATCTTAGATTATACATTTAAAACCCATAAGACTCCTTAAAATTTGCTCCGCAATCTGAGAATATATGTTAAAAAGATCATTTGTAGAACTGTCACTCAATAAGCGTCTGTAGATACCAACAAAACCATCTGATACGACTACCGACTTGTAGAGTGAAGAGCAAATAGTTCTAAAGAAATGTGACGTAGGTTGTGTTCCCCAACCAGGGGTCTCCTGACCCTAGCTCAACAGCTTCATAGGCAAATATCAGCCTGTCGAGTTTGGGTCAGGAGACCAGTGACCGGTCTGTGAATCGGACCGAGACACTGATGTGTGAATCCAGCCTAAATCTGGAATCCCAATGGAATAGGATATCAGGCCCATTCATATAAGATTTATTCATACTGTGCGAAAACTGAGAGAAGATTCTGAAAAGATTCAAAGTCTAAAAACCAAAAAGACCTAAAAGATTCTACTCCATTTTGGCCTTAAAATAGAAACTGTACTGTTACAATAAGGCCTATTGCGGTCAGTATTTTTTATGTAAAAGGGTCTGTGCAAAGTTTGGACCACTGGGATCCTCAGTGATCTTGTGAACAGGGCTCTTCACCTCAACTCCATTCATTCACTAAGGGACTGCCAGAGCTAACCAAGCACAGCACTCTGCCATCTCCGGCAGTCCCATAAAAGGTATGCATGCTCAGGCTCTTCTACTTTTCAGATGGGGCTCCACAGAGTTCTCTTCTGAATTTGTGAGGATCTTAATGGTCGGACCCCAGAGATTGAGAAGTTATCCCCTATCCTTTGCGAAGGGGGCAACTTCCAAACTTGGCACAAACCCTTTAAGAATGGTCAATTACTGTGTAGTTAATATGGTCACTACAATATTGTTGTCCATTGTCAGTGTAACTGAATAGAACTGCAGATGACCGCTGACGTATGGAAGCCAACAATTATTCTCTAGTTGTTAGTCACATTAGACCTTAGAACAGTGTTCTCCAACTCCAGTCCTCAAGACCCACCAACAGGTCATGTTTTCAGGATTTCCTTAGTATGGCCCAGGTGATTAAATTATTGCTTGCGCAAGTACTGCAATTATTACCTGGGCCATACTAAGGAAATCCTGATAAACATGACCTGTTGGTGGCTCTTGAGGACCGGAGTTGAGGAACACTGCCTTAGAGAGTACATAGGTTTATAACATCAAAGGGTCTAACTTGTTTTTGAGACATAAGTGAAAGCAATTTCTGACAATTGTCTGCTTTTACGTGAAAAACTGGGGTAGAAAGATAAAACCTAAACTTAAAACCTTAAAATGGCCTTAATGGATATAGCTAAGAAGAGGAGCCATGACCAGAAGTGTAACGTTAATGCACAAATTTCTTATTGGGCCCCTAACTGTCAATGCAGCATTTATAGGTCAGGTCAGACAGACCTTTTGGGTCTCCTTCAAGCTACAATGTCCAAAAGCAACTGTTCTCTGCACCTCCTGTAGTTATACCTTTGACTTTTTCGTTATCTAAATTTCTGCTAATTCAAATTTTTTCTTGTTATCTAAAAAATATGAATGAATCAGAGAAACATTCGAGAAAATTTCCCTTCCACCTTTTCTGTTCCCATTTGAGGACAAAAAAAAAAAAAAAAAAAAAGAAAGTACACTTGTATCACCTGAACATGCAGAGAATGCAACCTTGAAATCTAAATTAAAAGGGTTAGCGCTAATTAATACCATTCATTATCCAAGTGATAATTCAAAAAATATTCATGGTGACAGACCATTATAGTCTAAAATTTGTTATAGTCACTTTTTTTTTTCATTTTAATTTTTTTTTTTAGTCTACTGTCCTACATACGGTGCTCCAATTTAACATATAATACACACACACACACATATATATATATATATATATATATATATATATATATATATATATTTGCATTAAATTCGAGGGTATCAAACACATAACGAGAGGCCCGACCAGCGAATCATATTAACCAAATTTAGTGCAACCACCAACAAAATACAGACAGAAACATGTCTAAATAGGATAGATTTAATACCAAAGACACCAGTGAAAGCAAAACTTCCAGCAGTTTCTCTCCAGACATATTATTACAGTTACAGAGTCCAACCTTGAATCATTACACTTATACAAAATGGATATCTATAGTCAACACAAAATGGGTTTATTCATGTATATATCATATACATCATTGCATGCAAACAGTTGTTTGCCAGTGCTTTGAATTAGGGTGTGGGGGGGGGGGGGTCACATACATTATACTTAGAATTTATAACACTATAGAGGTCCATCAAAAGTTTTTTTTTTTTTTTATTTGAAGAATTGGGAAAATGCTGATTAGTAAAGAATATTTAAAAAGTTGAGCTGCCAAGTTATGCATAGCACAGAGTATGATATAGGCAGAATTAACCCCAACCACATCCAGAACTATGGTCCTTCTCTGGCAGGAAAGGGTCAAAGCAAAGTCTGAGGTAGGACAGATGTAGTGTAACACAAAGCCACAATATTTTTCAATTTTAATTTTTTTTTTCTGATTAAAAAATACGTACAATCCTAGTTTTGTTCAAGTCTCTCGTCACTATGCATTAAAATCTTCAATGTTTGCTAGTAAGAAAAATTACAAGTTTAAGTCCTATGATTTTATTTTTTATTTATTTATTTTTTTTTTTTTTATCAGGTATCGATTGACTTCAGCACCAATGGAAAATGGGGGGAAAAAAAAAATACAGAGCTATATTTAGTAAAATAGGACAAAAATACATCATAGACATATACAAGTGCATTACAGCACTAAATAAGTATCTTCCACCACAGAAAGAGACCGCTCTTCAGTACATTAGAAGTCTACATCTGCCAAGACCCCTAAGCTGGCCACTTCATCAACCAGTTATTTATCAAGTCATATAGTTATAATTAAGGCTGATTACATAGATGAGGTGTACAGCAGTACAGGGCATGTGGGTTCATTTACCAGTCTTCACATTAGGTGGTCATCAACAGATTCTTTTTTTTATTCTAGAAAAGTATTAAAAGGGAATTTGTCACCAGGTTTTTGCTATCCCATCTGAGAGCAGCATTATGTAGAGGCACAGACCCTGATTCCAGCAATGTGTCACTTACTGGGCTGTGTGCTGCAGTTTTAATAAAATCACTGTTTTCTCTGCTGCAGATCTAGCAGTTCTCTAAATGCTGAGCTCTGTATAACCCCGCCCACATCACTGATTGGCAGCTGTGTACACTGTGCATAGGCAGGGGGCGGGGTTATACAGAGCTCACAAATATGGCGGCAGGTTTACTAGTCCATCAGGAGGAGATTATCAAAACTACCAGAAGCAACCTAGTAACTGACATCACTCAAATCAGGGTCTCTGTCTCTACATTATGCTGCTCCCAGATTAGGTGGCAAAAACCTAGTGACAGATTCCCTTTAAATCCTAGAAGTACATCGGCACACAAGTATAAGAAAACTCCACTTATTCTGTTTTATAAATTTCATCAGGGGAAATATATAGGCTTGGAAAAAAAAGCTTTGGTCTAATGTTTTGCCATTATATATTTAAGTTAGAATTAACCTATATACAGTTTATTGTCTCTTCTAAGATAGACTGCATTCAGAAACACATGGGTTATTGCAGAGCCGTACCGAATAAGAATTTTGTGGGTTATAAAATACATAAATTTTAATTTTTTACATAAGTCCATTTCATGGATAAGCAACATTACATTCCAGATGAATAGCCCAGTAGTTAAAATAGCACCTAAAATTTCAAGCAAATTTGTTAGGTCCCCATACTGAGACCTGAAATAGGATATAGGGAGAAATGCTGAGCTCAGAAATATATACTTTTCTGTTTGATTTGATATTTTAAAAGGTAAACAGTTGTTTAAATTCTGCCATGATTAAGTCCTGCTTGCACCGCCTACTTATAGACAAAGCCGATGAGTCCTGGTTCCCAGACCTACACAGAGAAAGCTTGTGAGTCCTTCTTCCCTCACACACTGAAAGAAAGTCTGAGAGTCTGGCTTCCCCCATCTACACAGAGCCTGAGAGTCCAGCTTCCCCCACCCACACAGAGCCGGAGAGTCCAGCTTCCCCCATCTACACAGAGCCTGAGAGTCCAGCTTCCCCCACCTACACAGAGCCTCAGTTCAGCTTCTCCCACCCACACAAAGTCATAGAGTCCGACTTTTCCCACCTACGCAGAGCCTGAGAGTCCGGCTTCCCCACCTACACTGAGTCGGAGTCCGGCTTCCCCCACCCACAGAGTCTGAACCCAGTTTCTCTCACCCTCACAGAGTCTGAACCCGGTTTCTCTCACCCACAGTGTTTGAACTCGGTTTCTCCCACCCACACAGTGTCCAATTCCAGCTTCATCTGCAGCACCCATTGATTGACAGCTTTTTTTGTATGAGTTTTTAAACAGGAAGAGGTGTCAATCACAGCACAATTAGTTTTCTGTTGAGTTAGTATTTTATAATAAAAAGCTTTCTAAATGTTGGTGGGACTTACAGAAAAATCCTCAGAGTCTGGTTTTCCCCACCTACTCAGACAAAGCCTGGGAGTCCTGCTCTCCCCGCCGGCTCAGCGAAAGCCTGTAAATCCAGCTTTTCCCACCTAGACAGTGATTGACTGTTCTTCCCCATATACAACCTCACACAGGAAAATCTGCCAATCACTGTCTGGGTCCATAAAACAGGACTCAAATGTAACTGGCCACAGTTAAAGGGGTATTCCTATCTTGTACATATATGGCATAACCACCAATCCCCGAATGGGAGCTGCATCTAAAAAGGTGAGGGACCTAGTTACTTGCTGCTGTCAGTGGAGCGGTGGTCAGTTCCCTTACAATTGAATGTCAATTCTGACCACCTTTTGGAGATGGCAGCATACGATAGGGCCTCCTTGATCCCATTGGTTGGACCTACCTATATCTAGTATGGCATATTTTGTGGCTATGTACATGAATATACAAGGTGGGAATACCCCTTTAATAGTTTTTTACATGACAATATGGAATCACATTATAGAATATCATCTCCAAGCTCAATGCCGATCCTTCTATCCTCTCTTCAGATATTTGACCTGGCAAATCTTCTTAAAGAAACGTTTAACAATTAAGAATGCCTTTCATGACTGTTGGTAAAACTAGCGCACGGACACATGCGGAACGTCACAGCCACATTCCTACGACTGCATTTGATGCAGATACTACTGTTATAAAGAATATCGAAGACAGAGTTTGACGTGCCTCGCTCTACAATGTGACTGTAGACCAGGATTCTTCCATTTCATGGTTACCTATATTCCTCTATCTTTACAGAGGGCCACCTATCGTATCAGAGACCCCTTCCAAAAAGCGATACTCTCATAGGGATTAACACTTTTTTGGCACACGGGTATTTTAAAAGGGCCATCTTGAATTTAAAAATATAGAGTTCAAGTCTTGTGCTCAGGTTGTCTGATATGGCAGGAAATCTCTATTCCTATGACTAGGGCCAAGCTGCTATACCAGATACAGCCCATCGTCAGAAAGTGGCGCTATTACTTTGAAAACCACATCCTCCTTTTTCTAAACCTGGGCAAACCCAATAAGTTGTAGTAAAATGTTCTATTGTATTATCCAAAAAATAAAAAAAAAAATTACATTACATGTTCATTTCATTAGGTGAAAATATGAATTACTTGTCCTCACAATTCCTGGCTATAATTTTTCTCCATGTTTAATTAATGGGGTGGATATTGTAAAGACACTTTTTTTTTTTTTTTTTTTAGGAAAAAAATGCTAAAAGAAATAAATGACTTTTCTACCCAGATGAAAAGTGAAGAGTTTATTTTATACTGCAGATGTCAAAGGTAAATTTATACAAGGTAAAAATGCAATGCAAATTTTCAAAAAAGGAGCCGATTGATTTTTGGTCTTCCTCAACAAATGTGTCTTGTGATGTCAGATTGTGTCGATAGACTTTACCTATGTCCCCGGCCTGTGAAAAATGTACAATTATTCAATAACATTTATATAGAGCTGCCCGGGAATATTGCGGGGGGTGGAGTGGCATTTTCGTCTTTTTCTAATGGGTGCTCTAGACTGTACAACAGCAACAATTCTGTAGCTTACAAATTACAACTAAAAATGATATATATATATTTTATATATATATATAAAAGCAGATATAGTGATTGGTAGGACGGCCACTTTGCATTAAATATTTTACCTCTATATACAATTCTCCCATAATTTTACGTATTTGCAGCAGGATAAAAAGTGCTTAAAATCAAATTATAAAACAGGCGAAAAAAAAGAAAAGAAAGCTATTTACAGACTGATGGTTTTCAAAAATGTTACTACATGGAGTATAATCTCCCATGCGTTATAAACCTAATGTAACACAAGTGGAAAAAAAAAATATATAAAATATTAAAAATTGAGTTAGAATTGAATTTACATTCCGCATGGAATTAACCGCCCGGTAGTTGGGGCAGTCAATAAAATAGGTGCAATTTTTTTAAAAATTTTTATTATTATTTTTTTTAAATTCTCTCCGACATGACTTTGCAACGTTCATTCAATCTAGAGACTAATAATACATTTACCCCCTAAAAATCTAAATAGTCTTAATTCCACTACTTTCATAAAAATACTTTTTTTTATTTTTTTATTTATTAATTCTTCGTAGCACCTGCTTTCTTCAGGCCAAAAAAAATAAGGTGTTGCTGTCATAGATATTCTATGTTGCAATCATTGTCTGGTTTGTAAGGAGATAAAAGCACCAATCTCTTCTCACCCTCACACCCCCCCCAAAAAAAAATATATAATAAAAACACAAAAAAATTAAATTACTAAACCTGATTCAACACATTTACAGTAAAAAAAAAAAAAAAAAAAAAAAAAAAAAGTTGGTGAGAATTTTTAAACACAGAAGCAATTCCAGGATTTTGTGGTCTGCATGGCAGTGTTAGAATGATAAAAAAAATTAAACAGAGAATGCCCCAGAGCCTACCAGCACCATGTATGCCATCAAGTACAGACAAGAATGGTAGAATATTCACAGTTTTCATTGGACGCAAGATACAGCAGCCCTTTTGTCTACAATTAAATTTTTCGACGAATAAAACCTTTAAAATTTAAATAGGAAGCTCTAAAAAGGGGTAAGAACCAGATGTGCTTCGATAAATGACTCAAAAAACTCCCAATGGTTATTTATTTCACTTATGGTGCAAAAAGTAGCAGCAAAAAGATTGTTAAAAATCATAAAAAGGTATTTTAAAAACAGGCTACTTCCCCCGTATGGTCAAAAATAATGGGATTAAATTATCATTTTGAACATTTAATTAAATATGGTTTCATATACATCAAAAGGGTGGAGCCTGGACTTTAAAATTATTATTTTTTTATAAATATATTTAAAATGTTACATAAAAAAGCTGCTTTAAATAATATATTGATTTCATAAATTAAGTTTTAAGCAGTCATCTTCTCCTAACACATCTGTATTAGGCTCTGTTCACGCTCACATCAAGCTTTCAGGTCAACACAGAGCCATGTCGCCTAAACACCAGGGCCATTCTCAGATCTGCCAAAATGCCGGAAAGCCTGTCGGATGGACCCTATCAAGACTAGTGTGAACAGAGCCGTACGGGGTCAGATTACTTCTGCTCGGCCGAGCAGAAGTTACGTCTAGAGGCCAATCATTTTTCAGAACCAATAATCTCCAATATTTCATACCAAAAGGGTTACTGTATCTGTGGTGTAGCCCGCTGCCATAGATACATCATGATTATCTTCTACGAGAGAGCTAGAAAAATTACTAGCGAGCATACTTTTTTGGTGGCAAGTCAGCTATGATTTTTAGTAGCTTAGAAAACCTTTGCAGATGTGATTCAGCTATAAATTTTGCACCATTATTGTTCTATAAAATCCAATAAATAGATGTATGAATGCAATTAAAAATCTTTTTTTTTTCTTATTTTCGTGAATGTGTTTTAAAAGGATGCCAAGATATTCCTGTCATTTGTTGTACAACTGTAGGTTAAAAAAATGCAGATATAAATCTTTAAGATTAATTGAAAAAAAAAAAAAAAATATACAGTAATAGTTCTCTTGTGGATCAGTTCCTGGGAGATGTGTATAGACACAGGATCTCCCCTGTAGAACACAGGAGAAATAAAAGCACCAAAATAGCACCATATATTACAGTGCTGTCGAAATAGCTGAGGTACAATGGCCACGATGCTAGCGGTTTTAATCTCATATCCAGCGACTGTATGGTCCCGTAACCTTGGTATAGGCGTAGGAAGATGAAGTGGTAAAAGAGTTTGTCAGAATAGGAGCTGCTTGTCGAGTTGGAATACTGTCCTTTGTTTCGACAGGTGGGGACTCTGTAGTAGCAGCAGCACCACCCCACTTTCTTTTCTTGCCAAAGCCTTTGACTTCCTGTTTAATCCCCAATCTAGCAGCTTCCTCCTGCCTTATTCGTGCTCTTTCAGCCAATAGCTTCATTTTGGCTTCCCAAAGTGCCAGTCCGTGGTTAGGCTGGTTTAAGTTCTTGTGTTGGTAAAACACCAAGGAAATGCGGGTCGGATGACAGCGATTGGGCTTCTTTAGAGGTGTAGTGGCATGAAGCTCTCTCCGTGCACACTCTATAAGGACGGAGCCATGGGCCGGTGCTACAGCAACTCCTCCGATATTTTCATCGAGGAAATTGTGCTCACTGTCGGACCAGACTTCTTCTTCATCCTCCTCTTTCTTTATTGGGGTATCATCTAGGTTATCATCTAGACTAAATGGATCCCAGGTATCTGTTTTCAAGGGGGTTGACGGAGTGGCTGGAGAGGCAAACATAGTCCATGGCTTTCCCTGCATACTAGCACTAGGTGTTACGCTACATCCATCACTACCAGCAACTGAATTCCAGAGCTTTTCTTGGAACATCTGGGTCTCCTTCATGGCACGTCCACCATTCCAGTTCTTCTCCTGAGTGTTTACAGAACCTTCACTGAGCTTGCATGAGCTCCAGACTTTTCCAGGAGTGTCAGAATCACGCCGAGTCTGAGTATCGATCCCATATATACCCCATTGCTTATTTGGTCCATGTAGGTTCTTCAAACCCAGGCTGCTTGATTGGACACCGTAATAATCTCTCTTATCCAGACCATTTGTTAAGCTGCTTTTCTCACTATTCATAAACAAATTTTGAAGACCTTCTGAATTGGCTCTATCAGAAGGCAACAATGCCCCATTTGCTTTATACGGGATGGTCTGATCATTTTTCGGCACTGTAAGATTCAAAGCGGGACTTTGAGAAAGAGAATGGACACTAGGGGATCTCTGGAATGCATCGTGGTGCAGAAAGTCATTCATGGGTTCCTTCTTTATTACTTTGTTAAAACAGGAAGAATAAGGAGTGTTATCCATTGGAGCAGGTGTAGTCCGATGGGGAGTATTTGCTGATTTTTGACTGTTTGCATTATGGAGGTTGTACTGGTGCGCCATGTCTCCAGACCGACCAAAACTATGCTCAGATGACTCATTTCCATAAGCATGATTCACACTTTCTGCTGCTGGTTGCATTTCAGACTTTTTTTCAAACGCATTGCTCAGCCACCCAGCAGTTCTTGTGTCGTTGGAACCATAATTCATAAACTGAGAAGGGACCACAGGATTGTTGGGTAAGCCATAATATCCAAAGGGAGGAAGAGTAAAATTCGAGTGATAGCCATTTATAGAAGGCAAGTTAGGTGGTTGTGCATAGAAAGAATGGTAGGAGTAAACACTATTCATGCTGTAGGGATCAGAAGGTCTGCAGCTGCCCAGCACCGAGTAGCTCTCAACAACGCCGTTTGCATTATACTTGTAGGTATTGTAGTGATTTGTCGGCTCCACTTTTATACAAGGCTTTACCTGTGGTTGCGGTGTACCTGTGGATGAGTAAGTAACAACAAGTTAGTACGTTCTAGATAGAACCAAGAACTGCTCATCAACGACTAGAATATTAAAATTTAGTTTACCAACATAGTCTGCAGCCCAAGTGTTCATGCAAGCAGCAGTGTTATCGGTCCAAAATATAAGGAACTGTCACATAGCACCCAAGGAGTCTGTATGGCCGTACAATTCCTCAGTATGCCTTCATATAACATCTAAACCATAAAGTGTAGTGTGTCAGATTTATATGGAATCCAACAGAAAAAAAATGTACATTAAGATCCACCTTAGAGGATTGGCCCATTCCATTACGCGTATCAGCAGGCTAAACCAGGTGAGGATTGAGAAGATCCAAACCGCATCAACTTGACCCATGAAACCATGTGTGTTAAGGGGTTTTCCAACACTGATACTGCTGGCCTATCTTTAGGAACAGCAAGGCTTTGTCTCAGTTGGTACTGCAGATCATTATTTGAATAGGAGCTGCTCTGCAGTACCGGCAGTGGCCACTACACAGAGTATGAAGCCTTTCTGTTCTGCTCTCCATACATGGTTTACACCTGGCCTAGGTCATAGCTGAAAACAGCCGATTGGTGGGGGAGCCATGTATCGGACCTTACTGATTGATATTGAGGACATCCTAATTATATATCATCAATATCAAAGCCGTGGAAAATCCATTTAACCCTATCCTGACTTAATGTAAAATTACATCCTACGCTGTATCCCTGCGTACGAAGTGGGCTCAGGAGCTGAGCCTGCACCATACCAGGCAGATGCCAGCTGTGTTACATATAGTCTCTACCTGTAACTACTGTGACCAGAGCTTGCAGTTTCATCACTCAAATGTTGCTGTCGGAGATTGCGATCAGGGACAGTTAAATGATGAATGCCAATTGCGGGGGAACTGATGGCTTACTATAGCAGCTAGTAACTGCCATCTTGGTCCTCCACAGGATAGGCTCCATAGGAGAAGTGCAATTTTACTATATAGTGAAATGCTATCTTAATGCAGTATATAATATAAGCAATCAAATAAACAGTCGCTGGTTCAAGAACTTAAAAAATACAAAAAAAAAAAAGTTTTTAAAATAATAAAAATTAGATGTAAAAATTTGAATGACCGCCCCCCCCCCCCCAATAGAAATATAAGAAATAAATAAACCTGTGTGGTTTTGGTGTATTTGTAAAAGTCTAATCAAATTAGAAAAGTTAAATCAACTCGATCAGCAATTGCTGAGAGAAAAAAAAATCCGTACTTGTTGACGAAGTTGAAGTGACCAAAAAAAACACAAGCGATCAAAAAGTCATGTCTACCCCAAAATGATCTCAATAAAAATAGCAGTTCCCCATGCAAAAAATAAGCCCTCACACAGCTCCATTGACAGAAAAATAAAAAAAATTTGCAACACTCCATCAAAAAATACATTTTAATTTTTCATATGCAAATGGTCTCTTCAGAGAGGAAGAGGAAGTGAACTCTAGCGCCACTCATTGGAAGTAGCAATTCTAAAAGGCAATATCAACCTTTTAACGAGCCTCGAAGATAAAAGCAAAACCACTATTTGCAGACACGTGTTTCAGGGTGTTCACCCCTCATCAGTGCAAGGCAAAAGATCTAATTTAAAAAGGAAGAGAGGCCTCAGAACAGGATCTAAAAGGTAACTTCTCTTCTAGTGGAGAGTGCCAAGCTGCCATAGACTTATCGACCATGCAGTGCTGGGCTTTATTTTTTCAGATTTTTGTTCAGGAAATGAAAAAAAACAAAAAACAACTATACAGGTTTGAGATAATCAAAATTGCATTGACCTAGAGAATCATATTACCAGGTCATTTTACAGCACAATAAATAAATGCTGTAAAAACGAAACCCAGAAAACTAAATGCGGGATTTTTGTGTGCGGCACTTGGAATCTTTTGCCCGTTTTCCAGTACATTGAATGGTATTATGAATGGTGTCATTCAAAACTAACAACTTGTCCCACAAAAAAAAAAAAAACACAACAAAACACATTCTTCATACCGTTAAGTACCGGTAGATGGAAAAAACAAACAAAAAAAAAAAGTTATGGCTCTCTGAAGGGGAGAGAACAAAAAAAGAAACGGAAAATCGCCCTGTTGAGAAGGGTTTATAGGTGACCGATGACAGGCCACAGATGGATCCATCATCCACCATACAGCATCATTTACCCCATCATTACCCCAGTTGATGGGTGTAAAGTGGTAACTGGTGTAAATCACTTTGAAAAGTCACATTTTTTGTACAACGCGGAGTTTTGCAAACATTTTGGCATTTTCACGAATGTTTCAGCCATATTGGGGCCATAGTGTACTTAAAATTCAGGAACAACATTGGCTGTAGGGGTGGGTCACGCAAACCGCCTACATTGCCATTGTTAATAAATAGTGTTGAGCGAGTATGTTCTGTTAACCCTTTCGCCGAGTACGCTCGGGCCGAGCTCCGAGTATTTACAGCTGCTCGGTGATGTGTTTGAATCGCTCCTCGTGTGCATGATTTGCGACTGTTTGACAGCTTTATTACATGTAAGGAATGTCTATTTCTTACACATTCCTCACATGTAATAAAACTGTCAAACAGTTGCAAATCATGCACACGGGAGCGATTCAACCTTATCACCGAGCAGCTAAAAATACTCGGAGCTCGGCCCGAGCATACTCGGACAGAACAAACTCGCTCAACACTATTAATAAACATTAAAAATAGAGTGGTCTTCAAATGGATTCTGTAAGCAGTTGTGACTCTCCAGATAGGAGACCTGGATCGCAATGGATAGATAACTTGGTATGGTTTTATTATAGGCTTCTTCTCTTGTTCCAAAAGCCATAACTTTGTTATTTTTCTGTTGACATACCAAAATGAGGGCTTGTATTTTTGCATGAAGAATTGTAGTTTTGAATGACATTCATTTTACTTTACAATGTACTAAAAAACTGGAGATTCCAATTGAGACAATACAAAACTTGTCCATTTTTTCTATTATTTTAATGGTGTAAAAAGAAAAAGAAAAAAAAAACCCAAAAACCCCACAAATCTATAAAATTAAATTTTTGTGATTTTCTGAGATCTGTAACTTTCAGTTTGCAGTTTAAGGAGCTGTGTGAGGGCTAGTTTTTTGTGCCCTGAAATGATATTATTAATACCATTGTGGGGTACCTAGGTCAATCTTATCATTTATTTTTTAATTTTATTTTATTGTGAAGTGCGGTGACCAAAAAATGGCAATTTTGCATCTTTTTCAGCGTTGTGTGTGGTTTAAATAATTTTATATTTTCAAGCTTTTTCATACACGACAACATTCAATAAAAAAAAAAAAAAGAAGAATTTTGATATTTTTACATGGAGAAAAGAGCGGTGATTTAAATATATATAATTTAATTTTTACTATCATGGGACTTGAACCTGCAAGTCACTCAATTGCCAATGCCATATAGTGCAATACAACAGTATTGCGGTATATAGTGAAGCTGCGGTTCTCCTATGCATCTCACCCTATGGCCACGGCCCCACTATCAGTATTCGGTCAGTATTTTTTCTCAGGAGTGGGAGCCAAAACCAGGAGTGGGTGATAAATGCAGAATTGGTGACTTGTTTCTATTATACCTTTTCTCTGATTGTTCCTCACCTGGTTTTGGCTCCCACTCCTGAGAAAAAATACTGACTGAATACTGACCAAATATTGATAGTGGGGCCATGGCCTTAGGCTAAGCTTCTGAGGAGGACTGAGGTAACAGCGACAGTGGTCTTCAGGAGACTCCTGGATGTCGTAGTAACCCATCAGCCCCCGTGATTGTGTTGCACATTTTATTTAAAGGCCCCTGTTAGAGATTCACTAAGTAATGTAAATGGTTAACAGCCATGGCCAAACCTCGGCTCTGGACACAGATACCTTCACAAGGGGTCTGAGATGGCAGTTACAGGAACAAGCAAAAGTCCTCCACTGCCAGTGTGACGCCTCTTCTCGGAAGACCTTTATTTTACCCTGGGAGATGGGGGACTCGGAGTCGGGTCCTGTGATGGAGAGATGGGGTGCAGCCGTGGCCCGGACCCGACCCGTGCTCAGGGTCGTCACATTAAAAAGGATGGTGTGGGCTTATCCGGGTTGAGTGGCTGATTTACGACTACGCAACCTGTGGCACCTGGTGAAGGCCACCAGCGACGCTGCAGTCCGCCGAGGCATGGTGTTACGGCGGCCAGAGTTATTACTACTCCCCACAGGCGGACCAAGGCCTCAGGGCAGAGGGACAGGATGGAGGGGGTAGTAGTAGAGGAGAACGGGCGCCGCGTCGTGCGGTGTAGCGCAGAATAAACAGTCCGGAGGCCATAGGGGTGAACTTCCAAGGCTTTACTCACTTTAGAGATGGCAGAAGGAAGGCGACTCCCTGCTCCCCGCGGAGTCCTGCGGTCACCAGGGACGGGGGTCCGACAACCTCCGAGTAAGTCCAGCATTCAGTCGGAACCCTACACCAGAGTGTTCCTGAACTACAGACCGAATCCTTTCCTGTCCGTGTGTGTGCAAATAGGCCGGGTCTCCCTCTGAGCTCCTCTGAGAACAAGGGCACGGGTGGCAGCTCCGCTCCGTCCGATACCCGGTGGGATCCTCTGAGCCTACTGGGCTTTCCCGACCAGGACATGGAGTAGCAAGGTCGGGGGCCGGTACCCCTCTTGCAGCCGGACTCCCATATCAGCATGGCGAGGACAGGTGGTGTACACCGCTCCCTCTGCATCCTGCCTGGGATCCATTTGCTATAGAGCCACACTCTTAAGCTCCGGGCCTTCTTAGTCGTGGTCCTTGACCAGGTTGAGACATTCCTTGTCTGCAACCTGCCCCTCGTCCCAAGGCCGGGGTACGAGGGCTGCGTCCCCACCCGCTGCAGGTCCACACAGAATCCATTTTCAGGGTAGGAGATCACAGTACATGACAGCCAGGCAAGTTGACTAACCAGGACCGTCAAAGAACTAAACTACAAGAACCAAGATGGCTTTTTATTAAATATGAAATTTAAAGTGTAACTAACTTGTAAGTCCTCCACCCTCACCCACTAACGGGTTCCCCAGTCTCCCTGTAACCAGGGGAGCAGCACCTAGTGCATACCAGCTCCCTCTGGTGGAGAAATGTGGTGTTGGATGCAAAGGTTGGGTCACGACTATCACACTGTTCTTACCTCAGAGGAGGAACACTACACTCCATTAAAGAAGTGCAGCATCGCTGTGGCGGTCGAACCCTCAGGGGCGCCAAACCAGCACAACCCGTGGGTTACTCACAATTGTGTCACAGGGGGCTAATGGGTGCCAATAATGTAGTCAGAGATTAGCAGTGATGTTTAAATGGTTAAACTGCAATGATCGGAGTAAGCTCTAGATGCTGCAGATACAGGCAGATCATGGCTGTGTAACAAAGCTGGCATCTGCCTGGCATGACGCAGGCTCAGCTCCTGAGCAAGCTTCATACTTTGCCCATCACCTACATTTTCTTTACAGGTCACTAAGCAGAGTTGGTGTAAATCGATTAGCAGGATCTGGTCCATCGGCCATGTCTATAATCTGTGACTGCCTCCTACCTTTGGGAATCAGGGGATCTTCTTCTAGTTCTTCTAGCTTGCCTGGCGCGTCATCATTGTTGCGGTATAACACACATGTGATGTCGTGCCAGGCCGGCTAATCAAAAGGAGAGCCCCTGATGGTGGGTGGATGTAGGCAATTCTCAAGGGTTCTGTCAGTGGTCACACAATACTGACCTAGCAGCTGTCCTGGGTCCTCCAAACAATTAGCACCAACTCCAGTCATAGGTCACTAAGGAGTGAACAACCATGGAGGCATTTTCTTAGCGATCATGTCAGTACCCATTAACACTTCCTGACCCATCACATACCTGGGTTTTGCTGGTTTGTTGGTGTTTCTGCTGGCTCCTGCTTGGTTTTATCTGGAGTGGTGAGTTTCTCCTTCTGAAGCTTCTTCTTCTCAGCCGCTGCCTTTTTGGCCTCCAGCTGCCTCTGTCTGCAGGATTTGGCAGGTTCAGAAAGCTTGCGAACTTCACGGGGAAAAGACGTTAGCACCTGTATTCCCCCTTTTCTGATCTTTTCATGTTGGCCTTCCTCACTCCCAAACTCGTCTGTGGTGTCGACCTTGTAAAGTGGCAGCACATGGAGTTGCTCATCTTCAGCGATCTTACCAACCATCCTGTTGTCCTCCTTTGTTAGGGTGCAGACCTAAATGCCAAAAGGGGACATCGTTTTAGACAATATATCTCACAACCGTCAGCTCAAGGTACTCCTCTCACAATGCCTAGTTTAATTATATTCATTTCCTACAAGCCATAGTCCTGGTGTTTGGACTTGCATTTAAGAAGTTAAATCAAATCGGTCACCAGGTTTTTGCCACAATCTGAGAGCAGCATAATGAGGAAACAGAGACCCTGATTCCAGTGATGCGTCACTGACTGGGTTGCGCACTGAAGCTTTGATACACTGCTTTATGAGCAGAGATTATCACTGTAGGACTAGTACTTTCCACCACATAGTCCTCCATATTCATGAGCTGTGTGTAACACCACCCTCTCCACTGGTTGGCAGTTTTCTGCCTATGCACAGTGTACATAGAAAGCTGCCAATCACTAGTGTGGGCATTCAGAGAACTGGTAGATCTGCAGCAGATAAAACACTAACTTGCAGCAAGCAGCCCAGTAAGTAATACATTGCTGGAATTAAAAGGGTCTGCCCCTACATCATACTGCTTTCAGACGGTGTAGCAAAACCTGGTGACAGATTTGATTTAAGGGATACCTAAATCATCAGACTGGCCCACGGGAAAACTAGAGAATCTACCGGTGGGCCCCAGGCACTGGCACTGCAGCTCATCACCTATGCAACAGCACAGACTTCTTTGATTTCTCCAGTCAGCTGACTGCTCTCTGCAGATAGTCAGGTAGTATACCCAACACTGAATGACTGAAAGGGCTGCAGTCAATCAGTGTTAGGATTGCTTTCTGCTCTCCTCATCCCCTCCACCTCTGACCCAACACCACAGCACATGTGACCAGCAAAGCTGTGCAAGGGTGGAATTATTGTCTGGGGAGGAGAAGATGTACAGAGTCTAAGGAAGGAAGGGAGCCCAAATAATACCTTAAGATGTGACGTTCCTGCAGCACAGCATGAATAGGCATGGTTTAGCGGTTGATGTGGGCATGGCCTAAAGGGGTATTCCCCTATCCTAGATCCTAACCCAACATGTAGTAGGTGTAATAATAATAATATTAGCAAATACCTCCAATTATAAATGTAGTATAGATTTTAAGAATTGCTGTGTTGCTTACCCCATGTTCAGGGCAGTGCAGTAGCTTAGGTATCCATGGTTACGACCACTAACAACTAACTGTTACTATATCAGTGGTCGTATCTATCATACTGCATTGCCCTGCACTGGGGGTAAGAAACATAACGAATCAGAAGAACTATACTAGATTTCTAATTTGAGGCATTTGCTAATATTATTATTACATCTGCTACATATATCTAAGATCCTATATCTTGGAGATGTGAATAACCCTTTAACTAAGAAGGGGCAGCGTTTATATACTACCAGATGAACAACCATGCCAATGTCTCACCTGTGTGCAGGAAAGTATGACCATTTAGAGAGTGATTTAGAGGTGTTGTGTGTGGTATCAACAGCGTAATGTCTGGCGTGTAAGTGCTGTGTTAAGTACCATGCAAACGTTTTGCACAAGTGTGGAAAAAATGCAACAAAGTAGGTTTTCAAAAATAGACGCGTTATTAGTTTATTAATTAGCAAAATACAAAGTGAGAGAATAAAAGAGGAATCTAAAATTAAATCATTATTTGGTTTACCAATCTTTGCTTCCAAAACAGCACCAAAGCATCCATTCTTACAGGTCCACTTGTACTGGTCACTTACACACATTTTTTTTAAGCAACTCAGCATGGAGGTTGTGCCAGACATCTTGATGAACTAACCACAGATCTTCTGTGGATGTAGCCTTGTGCAAATCATTCTTCCTCTTCATGTATTTGTAATCCCAGACAGATTGAATGATGTTAAAATCAGGGTGGGGTCATATCATCACTTCCGGGTCACTTCGATCTTCTTCATCATGGATATAATTCTTAAATACATTGGCTGTCTGTTTGGGGTCGTTGTCTTGCTGCATAATAAATTTGAGTGTAATAAGTGTCTGCAGGCAGCAGTGAAGCATGGTGGAGGTTCCTTGAAATTTTGGGGCTGTATTTCAGCATATAGAATTGCGGATCTGGTCAAGATTAATGTTGTCCTCAAAGTTGAGAAATACAGGCAGCTACTTATCCATCAGGAAGGTGTCCGATTGGCTCCATATTTATTCTGCAGCAGAACAAAAACTCTAAACATATAGCCAATGTCATTATGAGCTATCTTCAGACAAAGAAGAATAAGGAGTCCAGGAAGAGATGATATGACCCCAACAAAGCCCTGATTTCAACATTAATAAGTCTGTCTGGGATTACATGAAGAGACAGAAGAATTTGAATAAGCTTATATCCACATAAGATCTGTGGTTTGTCTTCCAAGATGTTTGAAACAACCTCCCTGCTCAGTATCTTCAAATATTGTGCGCCATTGACAAGTACCTAGAAGAAATGATGCGCTTTCCAAGGCTAAGAGGGATGACACCACATAATTTAAGTGTGGATTCCTATTTTCTTCATTTACTTTGCATTTTGTAATGGATAAAAATAAACCTAAAAACACTTCTATTTTTGAAAACCTTCTTACTTGCAGCATTTTTTACACATCTTTAAAAGTTTTGCACAGTATTGTATGCGTCAGGTGTCTAATGTGCGAGAACCATTTGAGCAGGAGTGTCTGAGTTGCAGAAGTATAAATTAAGGATATGTTCACAAAATGTGTTCAAGTTGCGTTTCTACCGCAATTTTGGAAAATTGTGGCAATAAAACATGTTTTTGCTGGCATTTTCAAAAATTGCAGCAAAAACAGTGACTTTACGACAATGTAACTAAAATCGTGGCAACAAAGCACAACGTGAACACATCGTGTATACATCCCACAGTGTGTTTTAATGAATATACACTGCTCAAAAAAATAATGGAAACACTTAAACAACAGAATATAACTCCAAGTAAATCAAACTTCTGTGAAATCAAGCTGTCCACTTAGGAAGCAACACTGATTGACAATCAATTTCACATGCTGTTGTGCAAACGGAATAGACAATAGATGGAAATTATTGGCAGTTATCAAGACACCCTCAATAAAGGAGTGGTTCTGCAGGTGGGGACCACAGACCACATCTCAGTACCAATGCTTTCTGGCTGATGTTTTGGTCACTTTTGAATGTTGGTTGTGCTTTCACACTCGTGGTAGCATGAGACAAACTCTACAACCCACAGAAGTTGTTCAGGTAGTGCAGCTCATCCAGGATGGCACATCAATGCGAGCTGTGGCAAGGAGGTTTGCTGTGTCTGTTAGCGTAGTGTCCAGAGGCTGGAGGCGCTACCAGGAGACAGGCCAGTACACCAGGAGACGTGGAGGGGGCCGTAGGAGGGCAACAACCCAGCAGCAGGAGAGCTACCTCCGCCTTTGTGCAAGGAGAAACATGAGGAGCACTGCCCGAGCCCTGCAAAATGACTTCCAGCAGGCCACAAATGTGCATGTGTCTGCACAAACGGTTAGAAACCGACTCCACGAGGTTGGTATGAGAGCCTGACGCCCACAGATGGGGGTTGTGCTCACAGCCCAACACCGTGCAGGATGCTTGGCATTTGCCACAGAACACCAGGATTGGCAAAGTCGCCACTGGCGCCCTGTGCTCTTCACAGATGAAAGCAGGTTCACACTGAGCACATGTGACAGACGTGAGAGTCTGGAGACACCGTGGAGAGCGATCTGCTGCCTGCAACATCCTTCAGCATGACCGGAATGGCAGTGGGTCAGTAATGGTGTGGAGTGGCATTTCTTTGGAGGGCCGCACAGCCCTCCATGTGCTCGCCAGAGATAGCCTGACTGCCATTAGGTACCGAGATGAGATCCTCGGACCCCTTGTGAGACCATATGCTGGTGCGGTTGGCCCTGGGTTCCTCCTAATGCAGGAGTTGGCGGATGCTTTAGTCCAGGTCTGGGAGAAGATCCCACAGGAGACCATCCGCAACCTCATCAGGAGCATGCCCAGGCGTTGTAGGGAGGTCATAGAGGCACGTGGAGGCCACACACAATACTGAGCCTCATTATGACTTGTTTTAAGGACATTACATCAAAGTTGGATCAGCCTGTAGTGTGTTTTTCCACTTTAATTTTTGGGGTGACTCCAAATCCAGGCCTCCATTGGTTAATAAATTTGATTTCCATTGATGATTTTTGTGTGATTTTGTTGTCAGCACATTCAACTTTGTACAGAACAAAGTATTCACTGAGAATATTTCATTCAGATCTAGGATGTGTTATTTGAGTGTTCCCTTTATTTTTTTGAGCAGTGTATGTATACATCAGTCAGTTAAAGATTGTGGGGTAGGGAGTCAGTTGTGCCTTATAGGTTATATAGAAAGTGCGCTTTCTCTGAGACCTCATTCAGATGTTAGTGTTTCTTCACGTATGCAAAAAAATGGTCGGTGTGTCAGTGTTTTGGATCCGAGTTTCAGTGTTTGGTCCATGCATGAGATTTTACAATTAAATAAATGGCAAAGCTTCTCCTATTCTTTGCAAGGTTAATCACAGACAGCAAAATCACTGTCCGTGATTTTGACAGACCCATAGACTTGTATGGGTACTTTTCAGCCATGATTCCGGTAAAAATTGGCATCTCTTTGATTTTTGCATGGACACTGTCTGCAAAAAAATCATAGTTCTAGGCAGCACATCATCCTGTGTAAACCGGACACATGCTGCCGAGAATATTGGCAGCCTAAGCATACTGAATGATCTATTACAGCAGGCTTGGACTGGCCCTCAGGAGAACAGGGCAATCCTCCAGTGGGCCCCTGTGCAAGACTGGGCTACCACCCTCTTATTCATTTAATAATCTACCCAGTTCATTGTTCTATAAATTTGTGTTGGAGGATAATATCACATTTGCATACTGCTGAAAAGTGGGGCCCTGGAGTTAGTTACTGGTGGGCCCTTGGCACCCCAGTCCAAACGCCGAGAGTCATTCAGTGAACATAGTTTATAGCGATGGGCCTGTATAAATACATTATTAAATGACAGATTAGTAAATCTTTATTGATCGGCGGTCTTTCAATGCCGCAGGTTGTGTGGCAATCAATCAACCTTTAGTGAAAGCTCTTTTTCCTTATTTGAAGCAAAATCCATATTTGATACATGTTGAATTAGCTGTGGATTTAGGGAATGGTCAAAGTTTTTTTAATGTGTATTTTTCAGGCTGAAAAATGCTTAAAAACATTTTTTATACTAATTTTGTACCAGGTGTTATTTTATGCTTCATATTTATTTAGGAATCAAATCTGAAACATTTTTTCAGAGATGCCCCGAGAATTGACTTGTTGCTTTTTCCATGCAGGAAAGAAACAGGAAAAAAAAAAAAAGCAGCACCATGTGAATGAAAGGGGTATTTTCCCACTGGAAGCAATAAGAAGATTATTTGAAGTGATGTTTTATGTTAATTTAGAGCAGAATCCGCCTCAAAACCCATGTAAAAAAAAGGCAGTGTGAACATGCCGCTAGAAGCAGATTGCAGCCTTTGCTTTGCAAAAGGGTGAAATCTGAAATGAATTCCAAGCAAAAAAATGACACAACGTGTTTTTATCGCACATAAATCTCCTCAATGAGTTGCAGAAAAGTTGTTAAAATCTCACTTATCTGATGCGGTAAATCCGCACTACAACCCGCGTGGGTTACATGTAGACTTGAAAATCGTGAAATATGCAAGGAAAATGCACAGAAAGAATTGACATGTTACAGACTTTAAAAGGATGCCTGACTGGAGATTTATGCCGCCGGGTAGGTTTTATGCTGAAACGTTGCGGTGTTTAGGAGAAAACATACTTTGACTAGCCGATGGGGCCCGTGTCTCAGAGGACTTGTTCTCTCCCTATAAAACAAAGACCGGTCTGTCTAGAGGACTGGGAAGAGCAGAAGCCGGCTATTCAAAGTAGGTTTTCTCTGAAACACCGGAGCACATAAAACAATCCACGAGCAGCATGAATCTCCAGTGTGTGGAAACTGTCTGTAATGTATAGGTTTGATTTTACTTAGTTGATACTCGATTACGCTGTGGATTTTCTGCATGACCAAATACACACCATGTGTGCTGACCCTAAGGGTGGGGCAGGAGGCAGGGCTCTCAGTCATTTAGGGATACTATGTAGCGCACATAGTTGCATCATGAATAGTATCTGTATGCAGTCCGCTCACATCATGAGTACCTTTATTCAGCACGTTCGATAGCTTATCTAAGGGGACTCTGACAGCGAATACATGCTGCTCGATCCACAGGCAGCATGTATCAGACATCAGCTGTGTGATCCCAGCCATATACATTTGATTCTGAAACGCTGCAGTGTTTCAGAGAAAACCATCCATTGAAAGCCGCCGGTGACCAAGTTGCAAAAGACTAGTCTGACAGGTGGGTCCCCAGCAGTTTCTCCTCATTCGGTCGCCTGCTTTGAGCGAAGGGTCTCTCCGTGCGTGCTTAGGGAAAGACCTGTCAGTCATTGGCAGTGGGCTAGGAGAAGCCGCTGGGGACCTGCCTTTTCAGCTAGCCTTGGACCCGGTGGCTTTTAAAGTATGTTTTTCTCTGAAACACCTCGGCATTTCAGAATCAAACATGCCTAGCCGAGATCATACAACCAGTGCCACAGATTGGGCAACATCGATTTTATTTTATTTTTTAAAATGTGTGTATGTACAGTAGTTAGTGTATTAATATACTCACCTACCACCGCCTTCTCTGGGACTCAAGCGCCGTTCCACTCCCCTCCTCACTGCACTTCAGACTCTCCGGATCACTCTACGTATGAGCCGCAAGTCTCTTTTACAATGTAAGCCTATCGTTCTGATGCTCCATAGACTTACAATGTAAAAGCTGCACTCTGCGTGACCCGGGAGAGTCTGCAGAGGGGTGGCGTCACAGAAGAGGAGCAGAATGGCACTGGACACTGGAGAAGATGGCGGTAGGCAAGTATATTAATACACTCACACTACACCACAGGCACATACTGTATATACACATTTATTCAAATAAAATCTTGAAGGGAGGGCTTCTTTAAAAAGACATTGTGCTGGATAACCAAAATTTTTAGCACTTTTCATTACAGTTAGTGGGATTGTTTTATTCTATGTAGCTCTATGGTGGGCCCTAATTATGATTTCCTCTGGTGGGCTCAAGGAACTGCGGTCTGATAGTGGATATTATTGACTAAATATATTGTGCACCCAAAGCACAGATCGAGAAGTCAACAAATCCACTTCCATGAAAGCTTTAGTAGAGAACTTTATGAGCTCTCAAGAGCAAATTGTAGAGGGATGAGCTTAATAAAAGTAGGAAATATCTATAACATTAATATTTCCTTAACAACTACATTTTGTAAAAGTTGGATATTCAAAGTAATGATGGTCAGTCCGCTGAGACCCCAATCACCAGAACAAGGCACTTGTTCTCCGGTCAAATGGAGCTGTAGTAAAGCATTGGACTGTAGGAGATAACCAAACGCTGTATTCTGCTATGTCCTACAGAAAATGGGAGCAGACGTGTATGCCCGACTGTTGTTTCTTTCAAATAAGTCACGTCACAATGACAATGCCCCAGGTCTACTAATCAGAAGAGGGGCTGCGGATGCCAGTAGGTAGGAGGAGGTTCGCAGGTCTCTGGTCAGTCAGCCACAGCCTACAGACGTGGCTGCTGGACCAAGGTCCTGCAAATCTTTTTGATCAACTTTATGGATGACTTAATCTTACTGTAATAACCTTTTCAATTGTTGACATCTTACTTTTAAAATTTAACCATCCTCCAGTGATGAGAACTGCTAATCGGTGAGGGAGATCTTACATGAAGAGCTTTATTAGCGAGTCCCGTACATATAGCCTATACAGGGAGAGGGCAGACAGAATGTTATCGCTTAATTACTTTACATGGCTGTAAATAGGATTTGGAGCCATGTATCAGAAATTAATCATTACAGAATTTTTGACCTGTGTAGAAAATATGAACAAAACATATATACAAAATATTAATGGGCGAACAGCAAATTATTAACTTACCACAGTGCAGCCATTGTAGAGATTGTGCTGGTCTTTATGTGCATGGGCACAAAAATCCATACATGCCGTAACACCGGAGAATGGCCGCCCCTCTTCCAACCCAAGCCGGCAATCTATTGCTATTTCCTCATTGTTAACCTAAAAAACATAATAAAGATGCGTTGTAAAAAAGTCCATAAAACATACTGCAAGTATATTTATACAGCTGATTCGGGTATTCCCAAAACGGAACCAATTAGTTCAATATATTTCACTTCTATAATGATATGTCATTAAGTAGATTTATAAATGGCCAATCGAGGATTACCTTTTCTCTGTACTTTCACTTTAATATACAGTACAGACCAAAAGTTTGGACACCTTCTCATTTAAAGATTTTTTTGTATTTTCAGGACTATGAAAATTGTACATTCACACTGAAGGCATCAAAACTATGGATTAACACATGTGGAATTATATACTTAACAAAAAAGTGTGAAACAACTGAAAATATGTCTTATATTCTAGGTTCTTCAAAGTAGCCACCTTTTGCTTTGATGACTGCTTTGCACACTCTTGGCATTCTCTTGATGAGCTTCAAGAGGTAGTCACCGGAAATGGTTTTCACTTCACAGGTGTGCCCTGTCAGGTTTAATAAGTGGGTTTTCTTGCCTTATAAATGGGGTTGGGACCATCAGTTGTGTTGTGCAGAAGTCTGGTGGATACACAGCTGATAGTCCTACTGAATAGACTGTTAGAATTTGTATTATGGCAAGAAAAAAGCAGCTAAGTAAAGAAAAACGAGTGGCCATCAATACTTAATTTCTTAAAGGTCAGTCAGTCCGAAAAATTGGGAAAACTTTGAAAGTGTCCCCAAGTGCAGTTGCAAAAACCATCAAGCGCTACAAAGAAACTGGCTCACATGAGGACCGCCCCAGGAAAGGAAGACCAAGAGTCACCTCTGCTTCTGAAGATAACTTTATCCGAGTCACTAGCCTCAGAAATCGCAGGTTAACAGCAGCTCAGATTAGAGACCAGGTCAATGCCACACAGAGTTCTAGCAGCAGACACATCTCTACAACAACGGTTAAGAGGAGACTTTGTGCAGCAGGTCTTCATGGTAAAATAGCTGCTAGGAAACCACTGCTAAGGACAGGCAACAAGCAGAAGAGACAAGTTTGGGCTAAAGAACACAAGGAATGGACATCAGACCAGTGGAAATCTATGCTTTGGTCTGAAGAGTCCAAATATGAGATCTTTGGTTCCAACCAGTGTCTTTGTGCGATGCAGAAAAGGTGAACGGATGGACTCTACATGCCTGGTTCCCACCGTGAATCATGGAGGAGGAGGTGTGATGGTGTGGGGGTGCTTTGCTGGTGACACTGTTGGGGATTTATTCAAAATTGAAGGCATACTGAACCAGCATGGCTACCACAGCATCTTGCAGCGGCATGCTATTCCATCCGGTTTGCGTTTAGTTGGACCATCATTTATTTTTCAACAGGACAATGACCCCAAACACACCTCCAGGCTGTGTAAGGGCTATTTGACCAAGAAGGAGAGTGATGGGGTGCTACGCCAGATGACCTGGCCTCCACAGTCACCAGACCTGAACCCAATCGAGATGGTTTGGGGTGAGCTGGACCGCAGAGTGAAGGCAAAAGGGCCAACAAGTGCTAAGCATCTCTGGGAACTCCTTCAAGATTGTTGGAAGACCATTTCCGGTGACTACCTCTTGAAGCTCATCAAGAGAATGACAAGTGTGTGCAAAGCAGTCATCAAAGCAAAAGGTGGCTACTTTGAAGAACCTAGAATATAAGACATATTTTCAGTTGTTTCACACTTTTTTGTTAAGTATATAATTCCACATGTGTTAATTCATAGTTTTGATGCCTTCAGTGTGAATGTACAATTTTCAAAGTCATTAAAATACTGAAAAATATTTAAATGAGAAGGTGTGTCCAAACTTTTGTACTGTACGTTACTGTAAAAAGTTTAAGACCGGTGTGGAAAAAAAATGCTGCAAAGTTACAATGATTTAAAAAAATAGAAGTTTGATTATTTTATTTATATCAATTTGCAAAGTAAAATAAACAAAAGAAAAATCAAAGTATGGTGTGACGGCCGTTTGCCTTCAAAACAGCAGCAAAGTACAAATCCTTCCACGTACACTTGCATATAGTTTTTGAAGGAACTTAGCAGAGACTTTGTTCCAAACACCTTGGAGAACTAACCACAGATCTTCTGTAGATGTAGGCTTGTGCAAATCCTTCTGTCTCTTCATCTAATCCCTAGACAGACTGGATGGTGTTGAGATCAGGGCTCTGCGGGGGCCGTATCTTCAATTTCAGAACCTTTTTTTCTTCTTCACACTGAAGATAGTTCTTAATGACATTGGCTGTATGTTTAGAGTCATTTTCCCGCTGCAGAATAAATTTGATTTGAAGCCAAATTGGCTACTGTAGATTACGCCAGTGTAAGTATTCTTACTTTGCAGCAGTTTTTCCACATCTCCCTTAATTTACAGATACTGTGCAAAAGTTTAAGTACTGAAAATTAAACACTTATGTACATTTTTATCACTATGGTACATAGAGAAAACAAAAAATATGGCCTCGTACAGATTCAGTGACAACTACGTAAAAATGGAGGCACCATGGATTCTATGAGGACTTGGTGAAATTTTTATAGAAGAAATCATGAGGGTACTGTGACTCTCTCAGTTTTGGAAGCACTGACTTGACGGTATAGTACCCCATGACTGATCATCTGTGACTCTCAGGTGGACATACCTGATTATGGTAAGCCTGTGGAGCAAGCTTCTTGTAAACTGGAGCAACCCTAGTAGCCAGATCTTGAAAGTTCTCTTTAAGACCATCCTCCTACAAAAAATAATTGAAAAATCATCATCAGTATAATTTTTGATAAAATGCAAAATATTAGTCAATGTTTCTGCATAGTGGATAGGGAATGATCAATTAGAGACTTTCCTGCCTAGCTGTTGAAGTATAAAACTTATACAGACTTGAGGGTATTGTGTCGCAACTTTTTTGTTAATTAACAGTTTTTTTATTGATAGAATTTATAAGAACAAGAATTACTAGTTTTTTGTTGTTTTTTTCTGTTAAATGGGGGTAGCCATTTTTATATGTTGGTCTGACAGCAAATAAGGCATACAATGGGCAAAGTAGACTATGGTCTGTCTTCAACCCCATCTTCTATGCCGTGGTGGTATAATATGTGCATTGTGCCCACTCTTTGGCATGTGTAGGTCAAAGTTGGGGAGGGAAGAGAGCAATGAGCTTCATTCAACTCCTGGCATCCAGGACTTATAAGCTGAAGAGAAGCATATCCAGCGGTGAGTAAGTACATCCAGGGGCCGCAGTGTGGAGCTCATCTAGTGTGGGAAAGGACATCCAGGTGCCGCAGCATGGAGCTCATCTAGTGTGGTGAAAGGACATCCAGGTGCCGCAGCGTGGAGCTCATCTAGTGTGGTGAAAGGACATCCAGGTGCCGCAGCGTGGAGCTCATCTAGTGTGGTGAAAGGACATCCAGGGTCCGCAGTGTGGAGCACATCTAGTGTGGTGAAAGGACATCCAGGTGCCGCAGCGTGGAGCTCATCTAGTGTGGTGAAAGGACATCCAGGTGCCGCAGCGTGGAGCTCATCTAGTGTGGTGAAAGGACATCCAGGGTCCGCAGTGTGGAGCACATCTAGTGTGGGAAAGGACATCCAGGTGCCGCAGCGTGGAGCTCATCTAGTGTGGTGAAAGGACATCCAGGGTCCGCAGTGTGGAGCACATCTAGTGTGGTGAAAGGACATCCAGGGTCCGCAGTGTGGAGCACATCTAGTGTGGGAAAGGACATCCAGGTGCCGCAGCGTGGAGCTCATCTAGTGTGGGAAAGGACATCCAGGGGCCGCAGCGTGGAGCTCATCTAGTGTGGTGAAAGGACATCCAGGGGCCGCAGCGTGGAGCTCATCTAGTGTGGGAAAGGACATCCAGGGGCCGCAGCGTGGAGCTCATCTAGTGTGGTGAAAGGACATCCAGGGGCTGCAGCGTGGAGATCATCTAGTGTGGGAAAGGACATCCAAGGGCAGTGGTGGTGACGTTAGATGAGGTCACCACTGCAGTCCCTGGCTTCAATCTATATGCTACCCACTGCGACCCAATAACACTATTCATGGCACAGCTCTTTGTGCCATGAATAGCTATATAGCATTACTATTCTTTTCTTGGCAAAATTAAGCAGCTGCTCCCTATAGTGTTGAACAGTAGAAGATGTGAAACGTTAAAAAATACATTTTTGTATTTTAAACACGTTAAAAAAAAATAAATACTTGCTATTCATATTAACATTATTATTATTATTATTATTTTGGGTGTAACAGATTCCCTGTTAGCTGTGGGGACTGTATCGAGGAGACAGCAGATGGCGCTGCATTGATTGTTAATATTGTACTGTATGAACGTTTTGGTTTGTGTGTGTCAGTTCTTCCCTGCATCTTCCATGCTGTGATGATGCAGATAATGATTGTAAGTCTGCAGCACTAACCTTTTTTATATAATCTATATATCATGTCCACACAAAAGAACCTACCTCTTTAGGATGATCCCCCACAAGTCGAAACTTCCTTGGAGTTTGGCTTCGAGCATACTTGCAACCATTGAAATACATGCTCCACGAACAACCAAAGGAAAAAGAAGCTCCGCAGGTGTTGGGATCCTTACCTTGGCACGCACAAGTCCGACTGAAAAAGACACAGTATAATTTACATGAAACAAGAGTGTCCAGCACATTTAAAAAAAATACCATTAAGTTTTCGTGCTCCTACTGTTCCAGGTATTTCATATTATGGTCTGGGAATGTCAATATTTCTGATACATGTCTTTCACTCTATTAACTCACTCATTGTTCAGGCCACATCTTCTAGAGGTTGGGTTTCCAAATTTGGTGATGGTTTCTGTGATCCGGTCATATAACTTATCTCCCAAGGAACGAGTGATTCCCTCCCAAGCCATGATTAATATGATAATGACGGCATTCTCGCAATGGTGGCCAGCTCGATGTCGGACCAAACACAGCAGCTTCTCTTCCTCATCCTGTCGGCGGATGACCTAAAAGGCAGAAATTTCTACACTAGTTAGGTTTTGAACTATGCGCTTTTTATTGTCAGCTTTATTTTCAGACATGGATAATCAAATTAACAATATGGATACTGTCATAACTCTGTTTGGGAATTCGATCCGCTGACCTGTTGCTCTGTGGCCGGTTCCCGTTTGCTAAGCTATTGCCCTTTCTTCCCTGTCTAAATGCTGATGGTTTCTATTGTCTTTATTTTCCCTTCTTGGTTTGCTCCTCTCCAGGTGTTTCTCATTTTCCCATATTTGTCTACCCTATCACATTCTGGGTTGGGTGTTATATGTTCACCCTTCACTGCGCTTCCTTGCTGGCTATACCACTTGGTGAATGCGAGTTCTGGAGTTCCAGCCCTTCAGCTAAGGTGTTTACCTTGCTTGGTAAACTCCCGTTGTATTCTTGCAGTGAGTCTGTTTGCTCTCCATCCCAGCACTTCTTTTTTTTTTTTTTTTTTACCACTGTTAGGTTACACTTGTTCTTTTTAGTTCTCCTTAGCTTTCCCTCTCTACCATATATGAATGTGTTTTAGTTTCTCACCCAGAGTTTTCTCATCTTACTTCACACTTTCTTTCCCCCTTGTTGACAGTGTGTTGTGGCCTCCCCTCCGATTCCTCAAGAAACCCCTCAATGGCCTTTTAGGGAGTTAGGTCTGAGGTGGTGTTTTTAGTTGTGTGGCTAAGGCCTTTCTAGTCTGTACAGGGACCAGTATAGGTACAGCGTTTCCCATGTGCGAGTGTGTAAACGTTCATAACAAATACCCACTGGAACCATTATAGGGATGTTGTACTTATGGGAGTTTTGACCTGGACAACCCCTTTATGAAGGGTTACTCAGCCACCTTACATTTCTCACTATGCTATAACATTAAACAAAAAACAATTACATTACATTACAGATGCGCCTCAGGTCCCATTTGAATTCTTTCCAGGTCCCTTGCCAGTCTCAGTTCTTTGTGGTCCAATGACACAAGTCCTCATTGACACTATGATGTTACCACTGCAGTCAGTGATTGGCTGCAGTGGTCTTATGTCAGCTTTAACAAGTCATGAGAAAGACCCTGGAATATTTGAACAGGATCCACAGAGAATCAGTTTACTGTATAGCAATCTGAGCCCTTTTTGAAAAATTTTAGGTGGCTGGACAACTGTTTTAATGGGTCACACAAAGGGGGAACTATACGATGTGGAACAAAGTCACTTAGGCTATGTGCCCACGTAGAAGATTTGATGCAGAGCATTTTTGCCTCTCTGGCAGAAAAAAACGCATGCAGATTTACATGCGTTTTTTCTGCCAGAGAGAAGCGTTTTTACATGCGTTTTTTCAAGCACTTTTCCAAGCAATTTTGAGCATCACTTGGAAAAGTGCTTGACAATTTGGTCACACAATATAAATCCATGCAACTGGCATGGATTTATATTGTGACCAACTTAGATGCTTTAAATGCTGCATCTACAGTAAAAAAAAAAAGAATTAAGTTAAAAATAAAAAAAACCTGTATACTCACCTCTCCAGTCTCCTCCCGGCGGCGATCCTCTCTCCTCGGCGTCCCGCGGTATACTGGCAGGACCTGTGGTGACGTCATTTAGTCAGCTGATGGTTGTTAGAACCCTCCTGTTTGTTTTTTCCATCTTGTGTTTTGCGGTCACGTGACCATCTGCCTTTATATTCCAGCTCCGCCCTTTTGGCTGTGCTGGACTTCAGTCTTTGACTGTTTTCTAGCCAGGTGCTTCTGTGCCTTTCTCTGTCAGTTTGCTTGGTCCTTCTGGGACCTCTAGTACCTTTTGGTCAGTTTGTCTTTTTGCGTTCTGCAACAACTTCTCTGTTTAGGAGGTGTCCCATTTTTGATCCAGTCCTTAGTTCTTTTAGGGACTCCTCCCTTTATGCTATAGGTCTTCGTTCAGACTAGCCGAGGACTAAGGCGGGTCTGTTCGCTAGGAACAGGAAGCCCGCTACATCGTAGGGATTCAGCTTAGTCTTACTGTAGGGACAGCTTTCCCCTATCTTTCCTTAGTTCATGTTGCAGATCATAACAATGGTCACGCGACCATCACCTGACCGCTGACGTCAGCGGTTGCGTGACCATCAGCTGACTAAATGAAGTCACCGCAGGTCCTTCAAGTACACCGCGGGACGCCGAGGAGAGAGGACACGGCCGGGAGAAGACTGGAGAGGTGAGAAAACAGTTTTTTTTATTTTTAACTTTATTTCTTTTTTTCACCACGTGGTAGCCGGGATGAAGAGGAGTTGTAGTCTCCTCTTCATCCCGGGTACCACACGCACCGCGATTACGCTACAAATTCGTGCCCATTGAATTTAATTGAAACGCAGCAAATCCACATATACCTGCTGGTTTGCTGCATTTCAATGTTCCTCAATGGGCGCGAATTTGCAGCATAATCGCGGTAGAAATGGTCATGCTGTGTTTTGCAACGCAATGCGAATTCGGCGCACCCAATTCACATTGCTTTGCACGGCAGACGGTTTTACAAGCGTTTTGCTGGCCGTAAAAAGGCGGCAGAAACGCTACAAAAACGCTACGTGGGCACATAGCCTTACACTTAAATGAATGGCTACTTCTGGGTAAATGAGCTGCCTATTGAAACATTCCCAAGCTATTTGCTGATAACGGAGGTCTCAGGATGAGGAGCTGCAGCTCTCGTAATAAAGGGGGGATTCTGTCATGAGGCAGCTCCGTTTACTACATTTTTTTTGTAGACATTTGAAATTTTAAAGGGATTGCAAATAACTTGAATACATTTTCTATATTTTAATTATATGTTACAGAAACCCTTTGAAATTATTGAAAGTGCTATTCATTCATTAATATTTCACAGAAATGTAAACTTCTTAGAGCGTTTATTGGCGACATTCAGAAAGGTTTCATATCATTCGTATTTGTGGTGACACCGGTCGCTCACAGCCCCAGTCTATAAATAATGCTATAACCATGCTTGTCCTCAGTTCACCTCTATCCTACATACGATTGTGCTTTCTGGTAGAGGATGCTGTTCCTCAGTGGCAGGAAGCCGACAGAGGAAAAACAGTAGGAAGGTGGCGCTCAATATCAAGTACAAAAGGAGGAAGGGATCATATACAAACATACATATAAATATAACTTCTAACTACCGTTGAGAGGTGGCATGCCTAATATCGGTCAGTCTAAGAGACGTGAATGCAGTGGTGGTCAACCTGCACATGACCACTCCACTTACACAAGAGATGTTGAGACCCCCCCGGCTAGTGAACAATGCACAACTAGCAGTCTGAGCCCCCTTTAATCATATTTTTACATGAATTTTTGAAAAGTCAAAGGCGCAATGAATCAGAATTCCAGAAGAAATGCATAAATTAATTTGATGGTAGGTGCTAACATCAAATACACTGCCCCAAAAAATAAAGGGAACACTTAAACAACAGAATATAACTCCAAGTAAATCAAACTGTCCACTTAGGAAGCAACACTGATTGACAATCAATTTCACATGCTGTTGTGCAAATGGCATAGACAATAGATGGAAATTATTGGCAATTATCAAGACACCCTCAATAAAGGAGTGGTTCTGCAGGTGGGGACCACAGACCACATCTCAGTACCAATGCTTTCTGGCCACTTGAATGTTGGTTGTACTTTCACACTCGTGGTAGCATGAGACAGACTCTACAACCCACAGAAGTTGCTCAGGTAGTGCAGCTCATCCAGGATGGCACATCAATGCGAGCTGTGGCAAGAAGGTTTGCTGTGTCTGTCAGCGTAGTGTCCAGAGGCTGGAGGTGCTACCAGGAGACAGGCCAGTACACAAGGAGATGTGGAGGGGGCCGTAGGAGGGCAACAACCCAGCAGCAGGACCGCTACCTCCGCCTTTGTGCAAGGAGGAACAGGAGAAGCACTGCCAGAGCCCTGCAAAATGACCTCCAGAAGGCCACAAATGTGCATGTGTCTGCACAAACGGTTAGAAACCGACTCCATGAGGGTGGTATGAGGGCCCGACGTCCACAGATGGGGGTTGACCTCACAGCCCAACACCGTGCAGGACACTTGGCATTTGCCACAGAACACCAGGATTGGCAAAGTCGCCACTGGCGCCCTGTGCGCTTCACAGATGAAAGCAGGTTCACACTGAGCACATGTGACAGACATGACAGAGTCTGGAGACGCCGTGGAGAGCGATCTGCTGCCTGCAACATCCTTCAGCATGACGGGTTTGGCAGTGGGTCAGTAATGGTGTGGGGTGGCATTTCTTTGGAGGGCCGCACAGCCCTCCATGTACTCACCAGAGGTAGCCTTACTGCCATTAGGTACCAAGATGAGATCCTCAGACCCCTTGTGAGACCACATGCTGGTGCGGTTGGCCCTGGGTTCTTCCTAATGCAGGACAATGCCAGACCTCATGTGGCTGGAGTGTGTCAGCAGTTCCTGCAAGATGAAGGCATTGAAGCTATGGACTGGCCCGCCCGTTCCCCAGACCTGAATCCGATTGAGCACATCTGGGACATCACGTCTCTCTCCATCCACAAACGTCACGTTGCACCACAGACTGTCCAGGAGTTGGCGGATGCTTTAGTCCATGTCTGGGAGGAGATCCCACAGGAGACCATCCGCAACCTCATCAGGAGCATGCCCAGGCGTTGTAGGGAGGTCATACAGGCACGTGGAGGCCACACACAATACTGAGCCTCATTTTGACTTGTTTTAAGGACATTACATCAAAGTTGGATCAGCCTGTAGTGTGTTTTTCCACTTTAATTTTGGGGGTGACTCCAAATCCAGGCCTCCATTGGTTAATAAATTTGATTTCCATTGATGATTTTTGTGTGGTTTTGTTGTCAGCACATTCAACTTTGTACAGAACAAAGTATTCAATGAGTATTTCATTTATTCAGATCTAGGATGTGTTATTTGAGTGTTCCCTTTATTTTTTGAGCAGTGTATATTAAAACATAAAACTAAACCCTCAATAAGAATAGAGGATCTGCATCTGCCGTAAAAGAAAACTTTTCTGCAAGTATGAAAGTGCATTTTTGCAATCACCTACCCATTTAGCAATGGGGCAACCCCTGGAGCTCTTCCCTTCTTTTCCTGTGTAAATGACTTTTTCAATGCGGATAGCTTTCCCTTTCTCTCCATACCTGAAAAAAATAATAACTGCATAAATAAAAAAAATTATTATACGTAATCTAACTGTATGGGAGGACGCAAAAATCATAAAAACATTAAGAAAACATTGAAAATCTTTGCAATTCTCGCAAGCAAGTAGTGATAACCCATAAGCCAAACAGGGTTAACTTTCAGTAAAACCTTGCCCCGTCCTACTTACCTTTCCTCCATTAATTCTCTAATTGATGCTACAGTTGGTCCAGATCCAAGGTGAGTGTAATACGGTCCTTCATCCTTCTCATTAATTTGTTCTGCAAAGAAACAGGACACTGATCATGATGAAGCCCTCCAAGTGCATCAGCAATGGTAGACACGTGCCTTAAAAATAGACTAAAAAAATAAAAAGGTAGTTTGGTGATCATTATAAAGGGTTTTTCTAGGTTTTTAATAAAATATTGTCCAGCTTGGTTTTCCCCAAATCAGTGACACATTATTTTACATATTTTGGTGGTTATCATAAATTAAAAAGTGGTCTTTTAATAATGTACACACATGTATTAATTTGTCAAATTAAATCTTCCCCATTTTGCACATATCGCCCCCCTCCCGTGAATGCCCCTCCTTGCTCTATCTACCCTTCAGTTGCCTTTGGAACTGCCCTGTAGTTTCGGGGACCCTGGCCCATGCTGCACAGTGCAGTCTCTCTCAGCTGCCATCCTGCCAGTATAGCTCTGCTGTGTCTAGAACAGAGCTTCTACAGTGAGGGATGATATCACCGAAAGGGGGCAGAGCCTCCTTCTTTACAGTCCAGAGCACATCCCAGGAAGCAGCCATGCCCGTGTGCCAGCAACTAAGAGAAGAGCTGTACCGCAAGATAAGGCTCTGTATGCAGAGGCTGGGAGAAAAAAATACTGCAGAAGGGCTCTCTCTATAGAGGAGATGTGAGGAGAGATATACTGCAGGATAAGTTGTATAAAGGGGACTGAGAAGAGACATATACTGCAGTATTGGCTGTGTACTGGGGCTCAGATAAGCTGAGCTGTGTTTGTTGCCTACTGCTGAGAGATCAATGATGTAAAAAATTCAAATACTGCTCTATTGATGCTTATGACAGAGGAATATCTTCTGCTATATGCATCAACAGCAAGAAACGACCACAACTATGCACTTCCATTTTGGAGGTGTGCAGGACAGTTGAGTTCTGCTATAACCAGCTCCAGCAGACAATAAAACCACACAGCAGCTATACTGATGTAGATGGCAGGAGATACAATCTGTTAGTCAGTGTGCTGTACAGGAGCAGAGAGAGTACAGAAGTATAAGGTGAAATCTACACTTACAATTTGCTTGATAATAACTCACAGAGATGGGGTTTAGTTATGAGCACGCAGGAAAGGGGGAAGGGGTCTCTTGAGAAGAAACAAGACCTGCTCATTTTTAGACCCTAAATGATCATCATCTATATAAAAGTCCCTGTGTTGTTGGTGACATCTATACCTTTGTTTCACAAGTCCATGCCTCTGTTCTATAGAAATCTATTGGCAAATTTTCATGCACCTGAGCGGTAAATGCAGGGGGCTTGGCTCTGCACTTTAAGCTCTTCGGCCTCTCTCCCTTTTTTTACTCGCTCGCCGCCAGCCTCTTGTCACTGACTAACAGGTCACTCTTCTCTGTAACGTGCTCCCGCCTGAGATCTTGCGCAAGTGACGTCGTAAGCGCAGATTGATAGTCCGGCTCTCGAATGTCCTCAGGACCTTACTGTCCATGTACCACCCCTGGGGATGACGGCACTTGCATAAAATCTCAGGTGGGGAAGAAGGTCACAGAGAAGAGAGACCTGTCAGTCACTGACAGGAGGCCGGCGGTAGGCGGGAAATAGGGGAGATGGATTTCTATAAAACAGAGCCATGAACAAGAGTATGGACGTCATGAACATTCCAGGGATTTTATATGGATGATGTTAGTTTGGGGTTTAAAACACCTGACAGGTTCCTTTATCTCATCTCTTTTCTATCTCATCTCTTTCCTTTCTCATCGGATCTTTAATCACTTGTGCTGGCAGATTCTAAAGCCGAGGTCAGACAAGTATATGAAAAATCATCCATATTTCATCCAGAAAACGGAAAGACTATTGTCATCCATATTGCAACCGATTTTATATATCAACAGTTTAAAACGTACAAGATCAAATACAGTTTCCTAAGTTATACTGGTAATGTATCAGTAAATACTGGATGCAATTCGGATGATCAGAGAATTTGAAAAGACTAGAGCTACATGCAGTGATTTTTTTTCCCACACGGATACTTGGTCCGTGTGAAGAATGGTCATCTGAACAACCCGAAAGGGCTCATTCACACGAGTGTATAATACAGATGTGTGCGGCCAGAGTAAAAATTGGACAGCACACTGAGAAGTGTAATACAATAGTACCATTTAGGTGACAGTCTTTTCATTGGACCGAGTACCTAGAAGAATTCATGGTTTGATGCTGTTTTGAAGGCACTTGTGGGTGGTGGTTTGAAGGGTGGTCACACGTGCGTTAGAATATAAACCACCCCTTTAGCTTCTCCTTTTATAATCCCTTCTATCCTCTTTATAGTAAGCATTACACAATGCCTGGGCTGCCCACTACTCGCACAGCTGCCGTACTATGTTAGTTGTACACAAGGTCATGAATGATCACATGAAGTATTGATTACTTTGTAGAATCTGCTGAACTTTCTTAATGAGTTATTGATCACGGGTTTACTGAGTCCTTGTAATAATCCTATAAGGAATGCACCAGGCATTGGCTCTTCTTGGAGTAGTCAGGTAGACCTCCTAGATCAGATGACTCTACACTTTGATGACACAACGGCAGCATTGCGGACCCACTTTACAGAAATGCCTGGGATTGCTTACATGAACTGAGAGTGCTCACTTCAGGAATACCGTTTGCTATGACCTTTTACAATATATAAATCAATTGATATTATGGACCTACAAAAAGCAACATAAGAGGGTTCAGTAGTGTGCAAAATGTAGGGCAAGTAGATCTCCTCTGTGGTTTTATTGCAATAAGTCATTCTGGTTGTGCAAGTTTATACAACATAGTAGGGCGGCCGGGGGGGCTTTAAACCATCCGCAACAACCTTGTCAGACCATCAGCTAAAGAAACGCACTAGGCAGGAATTATACACGGTGTCATTCCTAGTGCACGGCATTGGGGGCACATGACTTCTCGCGCTGGTGACAGACACCATGCCCTCAGACCCTGCCCTAGACAGAAGACTGACTGTATCCATTTTGCCTGGAGTGTTTTTTTTTGTTTTTTTTTGTATTTTACACGAAGGTGAAATTAGAGTCAACCAGTGTCATTAAGGTGCACTTACACTGTGCCGATATTGTGAACGAGTGTTCCTACAAACCCTCATATCCCGATAATCATGCATTGTAAATAGACTGATGATCACTCAATGAATGAGCAAAATGCGTTGGGTAAAATGGTATTTTGGCTTGGTTAAAAGATCATCGTTCTCCGCAGCACATCATAATGATCACTTGTATGTGATCGTTTCGCATTTCCAATCAGCTGGTGTAAGCCCAGCTTTAGCCATGATGCTGGCATGTGCGTTCCTTGACTGCTGGGGCCTGTGATTCACAGAAAAAAAGATTGTGGATAATCCACGCTGCTGGTAATCGATAAGGTCAATCCAGGTCCACACTAGTAGTATTTGCGGTTTTTATTTAGTCAACGCTTTTTTAAGTACTACACACTTCATCAGGACAAAAAAAATCATGGAGATGTGCGTAGTTCTTCGAAACACATTGACTAAATAAAAAAAAACAACACTCAAATACTAAAGTTGTGGGCCTGGATTTACCTTATCGATTACCAGCAGCGCGGATTATCCACAATCTTCCTTTCCTGTATTTCTTCGGTCTGAGGACCCGTTGGACCTCCAGCAGCTGGATTTCTATGCCATAAAAATGTTGTGTGTTCACAACTAGACCAGGTTAGCATAACCTTTTTAACTTTCTCTCGGATAAGACCCTATTGTGCTGCTCCATAGTTTTTCTAATGAGGCCTGGGATTACCTGCAGCGGTCACGAAAATTACTTACAGCATTTAGCAAGTTGTAGGACTGATGGAGACAACTCAAGCAGCATCGGATTAGAAAGCCGAGCTATTGCTCTTTTATTAAATTATGATTTGTATTTTTTTTTTTATGTTTTTGTATAGCACCAACATATTCCTTAGCGCTTTACAATTTTTTATCTCCAATGGGGCCTACAAACTAAAGTCCCTATTGGAGCACCTTTGGAGGGTTGAAGAAAACCAGAGTACCTAGTTCCATGGAAAATATACAAACTCAATGGACACGTTCTCCTTGGTCGGATTTGAACTCAGGACACCAGTGGTCCAAGGCAACAATGCTAACCACTGAGCTACTGTGCCAATAGGAGAATTATAAGTCCTGGAAAAACACTTTACACTTGCAGAACCATGGGATCATTTGAATCCCCAAAACCCTTCATCTTATTATAAAGATTGATATTTTTACCACATCTCTGTCTTTGTTGACCCTACATTTTAAAAGCCTTCTGTGCCTCCCAGAGGAGTAACGAGTGCTTTTCAGTGTATAAGAAATGCTTATGTTCTTACTATCGAGAGTTACTGGGAATTGTCAAAGGAAGCATGATGTTAAAAACTAGTATATAAAAGTCACTTTGGCAAAAAAATTGTTAGCAAGTCTAAAAATGCCCTTACCCTATACAGATATCTTGCCCGAGTCTCTCCACAGGCAAACGTACATGTGCTTTCAATGGGGAGAGGAGAGTAAAGCCCCCTATACACAGACTAATATCGGACAAGGCCACAGCCTCATGTGTAGGGTGACCTTCCAATTCTACCCCAACTGATGTCGGGGATGAGAAGGATCCAACTGTTGAATTTCAATAGAAGATCTTTTTGTTTGGCGCAGAGATACGGCGCTGCCCGAGGAGTCTGGCAATGGGTTCTCTCAAAGGAAACACAGGCAAGCTTGGCCGAGCCGAGAGGAGAGCTCTTCTGTATGGAGAAGCTGCCAGACCAACAATTGCTTGGCTGACAGCCATTTATTGTGAATGACAGCCTTCTGTCCCTAAACTTCAGAACATTGTCGGCAGCACATCCCCCATTTACATGGGATGATGTGCTGCCGAGAAATGATTTTATGACTGCAGAAACTATCTGATCAACGATGGATAAGCATCTTGCTTGCACATTGGACTGAGCAGATTGAACTTAAAGCAAATGCAGTCATAGCAGCTTGCACCGGTTCTCACTTGCTGTATTTTCTAAAGTATATTCTATAAAGCAGCAATGCAGTCCAAATTTCATATATTCAATGTTAGCCCATCTTTGCAGTTAACAGAGGCTGCTCCATTCTTTTGATTATATATTGTGCAGTCACAACAGCTTGCACCTGTTCACACTTGACTTATTCTGCTTGGAGATGCTGGTCACGCCCCTCCCTCCCACCTCTACACCCTGGAGATTCAATTTCAGCTACAATTCATAGTAAAAACGGAAAAGCATTTCAGAATTAAACATGCATGACTGCAAGAATAGCCGCAGAAAACGCAGTAGTTGTGGGGTCCATGAGTCGTCTGTCAGGATGCAGACACAGTTAAATTCAATGGTGGAAGAAGGAGATGTCTGCTCCCTGCTCCACCATTCAGCCTGCGCATCTGAGTGACTACATCGCGCTAGCCGGCTGCAGCCTCCGTTCACACGCTGCATAGAGAAAAGCAGCACATCGGGGAAATTAGGCTAGGTGAGGTTTTTTTTAGATCGTCAGTACTTATGAATGTGGGGGACATTATACTGTATGTGGGGGGCTGTGAGGGCCATGATACTGTGTGTGTGTGTGGGAACATACTGTGCATGGAGGACTGTGGTGGCATCATATCTTTCTAAGGGCACTAAACTGTGCGTGTGGTAGATATTGGGCAAACTGAGTGGTGGAATGCACTGTGGGGGTATCATACTGCATATGGTGGGGGGAATTTTAGAGGGAAATCATATTCAATAGGGCCATGAAAGGGATAGAGTGGGGAGAACAAATAGAGTGTTCCTACTATACATGTCTTCTGCTATGATGCCCAATGATTTCGATGTCCACCCTTTCCCCCACCAATTTGATATTGAGGACTTAATATATAGTGACCGGACAATCACTTTAATTCCAGGACAGACTGAATACTCACTCCATATTTCCTGTGGCGGATATTTTTTATATGGGAAAACACTATAGGATTACTAAACAATTATATTTAAAAATGTAACCATGTGACCTGAAGCGTACGAGAGAAATAAAGCTCTCCTGCCATTTACCACATCACAGCAGCTAGATAGAAGGGATTTTGTGCTTTCCCTTGACAAGGCTAATAACAATGATAAATTGTACTGTAGAGCAGAAAGCAGCAATGCAGATAGATTACACGCCGGCCCCCCTCGGCTGCTGGAAGAATGTCTTACATAGAGCAGATGTCTTTACTGCAGCATTCCTGGGAAGAAAACTGGTCACGGATGGTTTTACATACAGTCACACCCTGCATGCGGACTACGGACGTTTATAGCAACATAGGCTCAAGTTCAAGGTTACAATATATGGGGGGAGAATAATCTCCCAAGCCTGGATTGTTCCCTGACCTTTCTTGTATTGCTGTACATCTATTTATAATTGACACATCTATAAAATTATACATCTAAAAGTGAAATGTCTAACCTTGACATTATAAATGTATCTGCCTATTAATTTCTTAATAGATCATTAAATTGACTGGAGCTTTATTTTTGTGATGCAAAACTGCAGGTAGAATTCCAGGCTCTACAGCCACCACTAGGGGGAGCTATCTGCATACTGTTATACATATAACTCAATTATAAGACATTTTGTAGAAAGCGTTAAACTCGGACTTCTGGTGGACACAGTCACATGGCTTTAGGGATGTCAAATTCAAATACACAGAGGGTCAAAATTAAAAACTTGGACAAAGTCGCGGGCCAGCCTTGGTATTTATTTAAAAAACGTTTACAATTGAGGACGTTTTTCCTCATCATCAAATATAGCGATTAACCTCTTCATATGGAACCAAACTCTAAGGGGTTATCCCACAAAATAAAGTACATTTTAATTAATAGATATAAAGAGTCAGATCACATGACGGGAGCATTGGGTATTTCCTTGCAGGCAGGGACATACGTAGAAATCATGGGGCCCCATAACAGAAGTTCTAATTGGTCTCTCACCCAAAAAAAACTTAATATCCGGTGGGGTCACAGAAGAGCATATGTCACAACTTTGCTGCCCTTGCAAAGAAATTTTCCTCCTATTAAAGCCCCTAGACTAGACTTTTATTGCCCCCATAAAGTATGATGGCAACAAAAGTGCCCCCAAACACAATATGATACCCCTACAATAAATTCCTCCACAGTACCCTTCACACACACACACACACACAGTATGATCACCCTACATTACCCCACCCCCACAGGCAAAGTATGGTGACCCCCAACACAGTATGATGCCCCAACTGTGATCCCCACATAGTATAATGGCCCCCACAGTCCTCCATACTTTCTTTTCTTTATTTTTTTTTTTTATATAGCGCTAACATATTCCACAGCGCTTTATATACATAATCATCATGGCTGTCCCCATTGGGGCTCACAATCTAAATTCCCTATCACTAGGTCTTTGGAGTGTGGGAGGAAACCGGAGAACCTGGAGGAAGCCTACACAAACACAAGGAGAACATACAAACTCCTTGCAGATGTTGTCCTTGGTGGGACTTGAACCCAGGACCCCAGCGCTGCAAGGCTGCAGCGCTATAAAACATAACGTATTTCTAGAAAGAGTATGTTGAGCCCTGTAATAAACACACTGTAGCACCTACCATAAACCTTCAAGCTCCAAGTATATTGGTTATGGATCGTTTGTGATCGATCTGGCACAAAGAGCTGACAATGGGAGCCACCACTCCAGTGAGAGCTGGCTGGCTACAAGATTGCGGGATTTCAACTGCATCACAATTCGGTGATTTTACCATAAATACTTGATCACCTGCGTGTAAAACACATTTAATAGAGATCCATTTGGTATCCAAAAAAGCAGACTCTTTAGAGCGCAGAGCCAAATAATCCAGATCAACAAAAAGCTCAGGATTGCCCATCAATATTCTATATCCAAATGATGAATCTAGAGCAGTGCTCCCCAATTCCAGGCCCCCAAACAGATCATGTTTTCAGGATATCCTTAGTATTGTGATAATTCTATCACATGTGCAATACTATGGAAATCCTTAAAACATGAGCAGCTGGTGGGCCTTGAGGAGTGTAGCTGAGGAACGCGAGGGAGACGGGGAACGGAGGGCAGCCCGCGAGGGAGACGGGGCACGGAGGGCAGCCCGCGCTAACAGCCTTCTATTGTTTATGAGGCCCCTCGAAGTACCACCACAAAATGTTATATTGCCTAAACCTGTGTACATGTAAGTGTAGTGAATGTGCGGTCATATACTCCTCAATCTCAATCTTCCCTGGTTTCCAGCACCGCTCCGGCCGTCTTCTGAGTCGCGTGACTTATTCGGACTTGCCAGATCACACTGGGGTCTATGTGGGAGCCGGAAGTCGCTTTTAGGGCTCATGCACATGACTGATTATATCGGACGAGTGCTATCTCTGATTTTCATGGATAGCGCTCATACCAATGATATTCTATGGGGCTGCGCACGTCTGATTGTTTTCCTTGGACTGAGTGGTCTGCAGAAAAAATAAAAATAAGAAAAATAATAGGAGACACATCCGTTTTCAATCAAAGTGTCAGATCAATTTTTACAGACTGACAGAATGGAGAATTTTTGTTTTTCTCTCAACCTCTGAGTAAAATGGACGCCACTCTGATCAGAATACATCGAACCACTTTTCTCGGATAGAGAGAAAATGGCCGTGTGCACCTACCCTTACAATGTAAGTCTATGGACCTCATTCGGACTCTCCATAGATTTACATTGTAAAAGCAACTTCTGTCTCTCACAAACCCCAGTGAGATACAGTGAGTCATGTGACTCAAGAGGACCAGAGCGGCACTGGAAACTGGGGATTGGTGAGTATATGACTGTACATTCACTACATTACATATACATTTACGCAGTAAAATGTTTCATGCTAGTGCTTCTTTCAGGATATAACAGACCAATTGCAAAGTATGTCAGCATCACATTGTAACCCATAGCCAACTCATCAGGTTTCACAAGTGGGTAAATGGTGGCAGTGTAATACTATACAAACCCAAAAGAACTGATATCAAACATGGGGTGAGCATTGTGGCCATCTGACACCCACTTTATTACCTACATGGCTAGCACTAGGCGTCTATGGTTGGCTTAATTGGCTTGCCCAATACTGTGAAAAATGTTAATGGCTGCGTGGTGCGTCAAAAATAAAAAAAAGATCAGTGACACGGCTCTATCCTGCCACAGGCACTCATGCTGTCCTCCTGTTTTCCTCTACTGGCGGGTGGCATCATGTAATATCTTGTCATGGGTGTGTCAGAAGTGACAGACAGTCGCCCTTCAGTTGGTTGCAGGAGATCTCTACATTTGGCATTACAGACATCTTCTTAGAGGTTGTCTCTAGGACCCAGCGGCTACCTTCCTCTGACTAACTCCCTGGCCTGGGTGTATAAGTACCTGGTGTGTTCTAAAGGGAGGTGCCGGTGATATTCATTACTACTGGTGAAGGCTTTAGCAAAGAGCAATTACTTTGTCCTCTCTGGAGCTTGAGGCCGAGTGCGCATTTGTCTGGAGTCATCTAAAGCTAAGCAATTTCCCTGTTTGTCCTTCCTTGTTTATAGTGTTTAGTGGAGATCGACTAGTGCTCATCTCCTCCATTTCCTAGCCTGAGCCAAACGCCAGGGAAAGACAGGGCGAGGTACGAGTGCGGCGACTGGTGAAGAGCCAATATAGGGATGTTAGGGGAAACAGGGTGACGCTAGATCAACTAAGGAGGTCTCCACTCCCCCCTGGGCTCCCTTTCCTTCTTCCCTCTGTGTTGCACTAAGTCTCTCCCACACCTTGCGTAACATATCTGCAGCCAATCAAATGCAGCCTTGACATTCTATTTGAGTGTAAGAAAGTGTTTCTTCTGGCTTGGACAGAATCGTGAGCTGCCGATTGGCTACAGCTGTGACGTGGTGTTGCCTGTTTAAAAGGAAGTACCAATATTAGACCTATAAATCAAAGGACCTCCTACCTAACAGAATATATACCCTACACAACAAATTAGGAGTATACAGCCAAATGTAAGTGAAATATAACAAATTTTATTAATCAGAATAATAATTGAAGAAAGATTCACATCAAAGAATCACATATAAGTGCTCAATATTGGAGAGTTCTACAGTATTACAATATTAACTAATCCTATTTACCAGAGGTCAGGCAGGTGATTATTGTTTGTGATGGTATGATGTACACATCTAGGCTTTTATATTGAAGTATATTGTAATACTGTGGAACTCTCCAATATTGAGCACTTATATGTGATTCTTTGATGAGAATTTCTTTATTCAGCTACACATCACCTCCAGGATAGGTCTATACTCATTCTTTGAAATACTTGTGATATAGTATAAATGTTCCTTTGGTTAGGCTCACATTCTTGGTACAACTTCTTTGCTTGTTTTTAAAATATTTTTATTATTCTGATTAATACAATTTGTTATATTTCACTTACATTTGGCTGTATACTCCTAATTTGTTGTGTATGGTGTGTGGGGTGACGCCAGCAGCAGAGCGGAAGAGTAGAATTATTTTTTTTTTTTTAAGTAGTGGATAACCCCTCTAAGTCTTCATAAAAGATGTGAAAGTACGTGTTTACATGACGGATGACGACAATGCAATCTGCAGGTATAGAACAAGGTTAGTGACATTACACGAGGGTGATTTTTCACTCATGTACTATAGATACCGATATCTAGTCATATGACGCACCATCACAGATTTTACTTTAGTTGTAGGAGAACTTTCAGCAGATTTTCCAGATGACTGAATATAGAAGAACACTTCAGATAATGTTATTCAAAGGACGGAAATGTAAGCTGTGCATACGGCATAACATGTCTGTGGTGCCGACATAGGTGTATAACAAATGATCTGAAGCTTATAAACTTACTAACGCTATAGTAGTAGTGAGAATGATATGTGGTGACCACTGAACTAACCTGACCTCTCAATTTACTACTGTAGCGTAAGGCAGGTTTGTGAGATTTAGTGCTGGCACGTACACGCTCCTCCCTGAACCACTGGACCTTGGCTTGCTCACTACCCATAGTGTTTGGTGCCTTCACCCCAGTTTAGTCCTGCTGACAATCCCTCATCAGTCCTTGACTGATAGCGTGGCCCTTGTCTGGTAATAAAACTCTAAGCTCCTCCAGGAGGGACAACTTCCATATTGCACATTATTTGTATCCTAACACTGGGCTACAATAGAGGCATCAGTCTCTTCCGGTTTAGCGTTCCTGTATTTGGATAAGAAAAGTAACAAAATCTTTGTTTTTGTATCAGTACACACCAACATTCCCAAAAGGCTGTTCTAGGGAACCTGATCCCGATCAAACCACGAGCAGAATAAAATCCCAGCCTGGCTGCAAGATAGCGACCAAGTATATTATCCATAGGAGCGCCAGAGAAAAAACAGTTACAGAGGTTGGCCCCTACTTTCTTTTTATTGATGGCCTATCCATAGGATTAGTTATTGCTTATATAGCGCCATTAATTTCTCAGCGCTTTACAGACATCAGCACCACTGACCCCATTGGAGCTCACAATCTAAGTTATAGGTCTTTGGAGTGTGGGAGGAAACTGGAAACTTGTATGAAACCAAAACAAAGATGGGGAGAACATACAAACTCCTTGCAGATGTTGTCCTTGGTGGGATTTGAACCCAGGACCCCAGCGCTGCAAAGCTACAGTGCAAACCACTGAGCCACTGTGGCTAAGCAGTCAATATATGATCAGCTGTTACCATCTCCAGACGGCAGTTTTCGGATGCTGCCAGAACACAGCAACTGCATCAAAACTATAATGGCTGGTTACTACAGAAAACTTGATTATGGGTGGTGTTCCGGCGGCACGAGAATTTTCGGCTGATTCCGGTAACACCTGATCGGCAGGGCTGCCGGGTGTCGCACCCCCACCGATCAGATATTGATGGCCCACACCCCTTTAAAGATCCACACATGAGAGAGACATCTCATTAAACTAAACCAGTGCGGGGAGAAGCCGGCCATGGACAACACCGACTAGTCTTGCCTCTTCCTATAATCCTCGGCCGGATCTTTAAACCATGTTTTTTCAGAAAAAAAGGCAGTCTGTTTCAAAGAAACAGCCAGACTCTGATCCATGCTGACTGTGGTTACATGTGACAGGTTCCCTTTAATAGCCATTTTATAGCACAAAATATACCTTTTTCAGTTTTTTTCTCTTCTTCCAGGTGCCTCTCTTAGTGCTAATGCTGCTGGAGGCAATCTCTGGACACAGTCTCCTTTCCCTGCTGGTAGCAACATAATATATTCCCCTCTTACCTGCCCTCCAGAAGGAGCCTTCTCATCTATACCGCTGTGCTGCTACAGAGGATCTGCTCCTACCCTGCGGGGAGAGTGACTGAGCATGTGTTACCACCAGATCTTGGCTCTTTAGGTGGACGTGGACATAGCTGCACACTTTGATCATAGTGAATCCTGCATCATCCTACACGTGTGCTCCCGCCATCGCTCATACTGCATCATCCTACGCGTGTGCTCCCGCCATCGCGAATCCTGCATCATCCTACGCGTGTGCTCCCGCCATCGCGAATCCTGCATCATCCTACGCGTGTGCTCCTGCCATCGCTCATACTGTATCATCCTAGGCGTGTGCTCCCGCCATCGCTCATACTGCACCATCCTACGCGTGTGCTCCCGCCATCGCTCATACTGCACCATCCTATTATGTGCTCCCGATATCACTCAATGCTTCATCTAAGCAGATATGTTGAAATATATTATTTGTGGCACTACATGACACTACCAGCTATTTATTGGTTACACGGATTGACTTTTTTTGCAGCATGATGGAAATTGAGATGGGAAGAAATCAGTAATAAAAGAGGTATCAGAAAATAAACCTATAACCTATAAGTGTTGCGGACTAACGTGTAATGGTTGTCATCTCTACATTTTTCTAACATAAGAAAGAAATCCCTTGTTTCTCAATGGTTAACTGGTGTTACATTGAGGATGCTACGCGAGTAAAGGACTTTATGGTTCCTTTATTTCCATCACTTTGGCTGGTAAGTAATGGTAATTTCTTAGGTTTATAACATGCTCTGCTTTTGGCCAAGTTTTTAAAATCCAAAACAAAAAAAAGGATTAAAAATCCAAGAAAAAGTGAATGATTCGCTTGGTCCTAACCCTTATGTTAAACCCCATGGTTGGAAGGACAGGCCATATTCTATATATACACGGATATAAATGTAAAACACATTGCAATACAAGGAATCTAAACAATGTAAAGAATGTGTTTATTCTGTTATCGGGAAAAAAAAAAATGAAGAAATGTAATAGGCTTTAGTAACCTCATTGCTACTGACGATCAGAAGTGACAGAACATGGTTAATCTTGAAAATACTAAAATAAGTGGGGAAAATATTCCGAGCATTACAGATGACTTGTGGCTTGGAGTCTCCGCCCGGCCGTTGGTTGACAAATACATGTGGTAAAGAGGCGGCGGATGTTACTAAGCAACCAGGACGCCAGTACTGATACGCAGGAGGAGCTGGCGGACAATTTTAACCCCTTGGATGGTTTCCTGGCTACAGTTATACACAAGGAAACTACAATTTTTTTATCTTGCGATTTGAGAATTTGGTGTTTAATACATTGCAAAACCTATATCTTAATCTAACACTTTACTAAATCAATTTTCGCTCTACCAGTCTATTCACTTCAAAGATTGTCCTGTTAAAAAAAAGGGCCAAAAAAAACAAAACAAAAAATAGGATTGGTTATAGTAATAAGACCCTACTGCTGCAGGTCTTCTCCCTCTCACACTTAGGACTACGACTGACATTCCAGAATATCCGTACGTATAATTCTGTTTAATGTTGTGTAGAAAATCTGGGTGGGGATTTCCTCTGTTTCAAGACATTATAATGTAGAGAGATAATATCAGGAGCTACGGAATCCCACGAATTCCTTAAATAGCGCAGGAGAATGGTCCGTGTACTCTACTTGTTCTTGGTCTATGGATTCTGGAGCACTGTTTCTCATTTTGTAGAATTGCCCATTGTATTCCTATTAGGATATTTTATTATTCTTGCTTAGAATGCCAAGAATTCTGATAAAGTAAATGACTGGGGTTTATCAAATTTCAGTCCAAGCTCACAAAAATGAGGTCCATCAATGTTCGAGACAATCCACTTTTAAAATAGAAAGCAGCCTGGCATCTTTAACCCCAGGAGTCATTACCACCAGGGTAAGCCATGGACAGACATATTTCCCTGTATCACCTGCTAAAAATAAAAGGCCAACCATGCGATACACGACTAGACCTGGCCCATTAAAGATGCACTACATTCTGTTTTTTGCTTTTTATTTGAGTGGGGGGACCAACTTCTATGAGATCCAAATGTCCCAATAGGAAAAATGGAATGGGTCGGAGTAGTGAGACATCTTCTATAGCTACTTTTACAGTGGCCATTCGTGGACCACTGATCGGCTTACATTAAGTTGACTGTTTAATACCCTGTTTAGACAGGCCGACCACACTTCCATGCACACAGAACGAGCTTTAATACGGTCATCCTGTGCACGGAATATCATCTTTCTCTGGAGCTCATATCCCGTTTACACAGGATGAGGTGCTGCCGAAAATGATGATCTTCTAAGCGTAAAAATAATTTCATCCTGCAAACAAGTGGTTTATGTTTGTTCTTTATGTGATTGGTGGAGTGTTTAGACAGGTGAATCATTGGGAAACAACTGTTCCTATAAACTTTTGTTCCCCATTTTCGGCCAGTGTAAATGCCTCCCCAAGTCTAGAACTACACAAGACCGTGCCCAAAGTAAAAAATGATGCAGGTGACGACCTAGTCATGTTTTATAACTGTTGTAACTAACAGATGTCGGAGAAATGCAGTGAACACTAAGACAGGGGTCCCCAACCTGTAGCTCAGGAGCCACATGTGGCTCGTGGTCCCATGAATTGGGGCTCGCGGCTGACTGCAAGCTTGGTGAATTAGCTCCAGGTCTAGCAAACAAGTATGAAGAGCACATCTCAAAATGGTGGATTTTGTGTGTATTCCTGCACAGAAGAGCAAATCTGGGTGCACATATACTGGTCTTGGGGGTTATGGCACTCTGGAGACCGAATGATATTACCTATCAGAGGAGGTGCTTGAAGCTGGATGATACAGTGTGTTGGGAGAATACTAAATGGGGGTATTGTGGGAACCCCTGCATCCTGGTATTCTGCTTCGGGGTGATTTCTGTGGAAAAGCTTTGGTTATCATTATACCCATAGTGGAGGCTTTGGTTGCCCCTATGGTGAGGGGGAGGAAGGTGAATGTGGATCGCGACCTTCTCTCGGAGCTGAATGTGGCTCTCAAGGTCAGAAAGGTTCTATAACACAACCACCCAAAATTGCATTTAGAAAAGGTCTTTTACAGCGGAGGTCCTCCTCTTCAGTTTTCAAAGCCCACCAAAAGATCATGTTTTCAGGATTTCCTTTCTATTGCACAGGTGAACGGTGATAACTCCATCACCTGTGCAATACTAAGGAAATAATGAAAACATGATCTGTCAGTGGGCCGTGAGGACTGGAGAGGAGAATATTGTTTTAGAACAGTGGTGCTCTCAAATTAAATGGCCAGTATCCATAGTACTCGGGACTGAAGACCTGTCACAGGAAATCTGGTCTAGATAATGGATAAGAGTTTTGGGGGAGATTTCACAAAAGTTCAAGATGTAGATGACTAAACTTAATGATAAATATTGCTACTTCCTCTTGCAGTGCTTATCTCCTATAGGAACAAAGGATCCTGAATAATATCCAAATACAGCATTAATGATCCTTCCTCCGATATAGGTCATTGTGGGACTGCCCCAGACGTAGATCATTTGCTTTATCCCAGTGAAATAGGCTGGTCCAAGCCACTGTGTTCTAATATACATGGTGGTCACCTTAAAGGGAACCTGTCACATGATTCATGCTGCCGAAATACGCGTAACATCACTCAGAGGCTGCTGCATGATTATGGCAAAGTATATTTTTCTCTGAAATGCTCAGCTGTTCCAGAGAAAATATAGTTAGAAGATCCAGCTGGGAAGCATAGTTAGAGAAGAGACTAGTCCAGCATCGTCCCCGGACAATGGTTGACCGTTCTCTCCCTATGTACACACGAGGGAGAGATCTGTCAATCACATTGGGTGGGGCAGGACAGGGGCAGGACAGGGGCAGAGATTAACCAGTCTTGTACTCCAGATATGGTCCACAATGGATCTTTAAAAATATACTTGTTTGCAATCATACAGACAGGCTGTGATTCCTGCTGCCAGCAGTTTGGACAGCATAAATCAATTGACAGGTTCCCTTTAAGGTTTGTGCTACTTTTGAACAATTTGTCAATGTTACTACTAAATTAAAGCTGTGCATGCAAGACAACAGTATTATTCGGGATAGAAGATATAGCTCCATAGTTAAAATTGGAAAGCTGGCTATAAAAAGTCTCCATTTATTAACAACCTAAGTGAGGCCCTACACCTTAAAAATTCCATATACATTAGAATGAAGTTAAGGGGATTGTCCAGGCATGAACATTAGATAGGTGGGGATCCGACAACTAGCACTTCCCCAGATCAGCTCCGGTGACTATCAGATGTAAACACTTTGGATGAAGCAGCAAATAGCAGCATTATTCAATGTGTAGCAGCTGCTGCTTGGTACTGCACAACAGCTGCTATTCTTTTAATAGCAGCCGCTCCGCAGCGCCCGGCAGCAGCCGCTACACAACGAATGCAGCGGTGTCTAAGGTGTTTACATCCGGCAGTTGCAAGATAAAATAACAGTTGATATATGGGGGGTCCTGGGTGTAGGACCATCATGAGCGGATATTGAGGAGTAATCTGAAGGATAGGTCATCAATATGTTATGCCCAGCCAAGCCCTTTACAGGAAATGGCCTATTTGGTCCATAACGAAGGATCTGATTAAATATCCATTGCTCATTTTGACTAATAAATGTTCACAGTCGTTCAAAGCCAGTCAGGTATGTTGAATTATTTTTTTTTTTACCAATGATCTGGACAGGTGGAATGTATATGTATATGTATCACTTAGACAACCAACAAATGATTGTTCTGTAAACTAGTATTGGTGGAAAAAAAATTCTGTAGTTTTACTCATGTCATTATCTCCCGCCAACACAAATTTCGGCCGGTTGCTCTAATAATATTGGGCATCTATGGGAATAGAATAGTGCTATTACCTATGTCATCTGAAGAGTATGGGGCTTTGTGCAAAGAGTGATTACTTGTTGCCCAATTTTCATTAAATGACTATGGCCAGCTTTAGACATCCACTGTTCCCAACCTCGCCTACACACATGAACACTTGGCTCAGTTGAGTGTACATGTGTTTTCAACAGGGGAGGGAGGAATAAGTCACTGACCGAAACCTCTGGGAGTGACTTATCTCCTGTGCATGTTGACTAGTGATGAACGAGAGTGCTCGTTTAACCCTTTAAATGAGCACGCTCGGGTACTCGCCGAGCAGTTTCGGAGTGCTCAGCATTTCAGTTTCAGTCGCCGCGGCTGCATGTGTCGTGGCTGTTACACAGCTGTGACACATGTACATATGTGTAACAGCCACGACACATGCAGCTGAAACTGAAATGCCTAGCACGCCGAAACAGGCAATCTCTACATGTGTCACAGCTGTGTAACAGCCGCGACACATGCAGCCGCGGCGGCTGAAACTGAAATGCCGGAACTACTCGGCAAGTACCAGAGAGTGCTCGTTTAAGGGGTTGAACAAGCACGCTCGCTCATCATTAATGTTGATACATCATTCCCAATCCTGCATTCCCCTCTACAATTGCCTTTGGAGGCAATTTTGGACACCTTATATACATAAGATGGTCATCTGGACCTATAATGGTAGCTGATCCAAAATGCCAAAAAGATGCTCTATAGAGACTATCAGGCAGCAACACACTACAACAACGTGATGCAATTGCTGGTAAATTTTGCAACACTGCATGTAGTGCTGCTGCCCAAGCAACAATTTTGCCAATGACTGAGCTCACCTATGTCATCGATATCAAGCAGTCCAAGCTAAAAATCACCCAATGATTTACTTTTCAACATCTGGAGTTTACATAGATTCCTTACTAGAAGTAATGCCCATTTGTGCTAATCCCTACTTTTCAAAGGTCTCATTGTGTGATGATGTGACATTTTTTGGATATTGTTGAACAACAGTAACAGATTTTCATTAGTATTCATTATTTTGCACAGTGGATAATTTTTAACTTTGCATATCAAGAAACTTTTGTACTTACCCACACAGTTGCATGTTGGGAATTCAGATTGAGCCCTTTTAGCTGGAGTGTCCAATAAACTCTTGGTTGGTGAAGTTAAGTAGTTTAATGGTGATTCCAAAAACCCACTGAGAGACGGATTAAAAGACATTTCGCTTTTTGTAGGCGTTCCGTCATGCTGATTTTCCTCTGAGTAGAAGCATGTGGTAGATACGACTGTGATAGCACCAGAAGATTCAATTTTGACCTGTTTTGGAGATTTGGATGAGAACACTCCTCCAAAATTCTGAGATATTCCCTGTCCTAAGGGAATGATAGAGTTTGGACCTGTCAGGGATTGGGGAGGGAAAGAGAGTCTTGTCTGTGGCTCTAAAGAGGTTGCTGGTTTTGCACCATTTTGAGAAGACACCTCGGTACCCGGGAGTGGGAAGTCATCACCAAACTCTGCTTCAAACTGCCTTATCAGATCTTCAAATTTATCATCAATTAGATTTTGAACAGAACCGTGACCCGTGTTGGCCTGTTGAGAGTCACTTTGTCCAGAGCTAGAGCCGGTGTCGTCAACAGAAGAAGTGGTATTCATATTTTTTGGACCAAAACTGTTGTTTTGAGAAATACCAAGTGGCAAGCCATTGCCCTGCCCATCATTAGATTGATTTACAGTGCATGTTTCCTGAGTGTTTAATGTAAATCTGTTGTCAAGAGTAACCTGTAAGCCAGGCTGTATAAGCACCATTGACTTGTCAACTTTTTCATTTGGTTGGCTCTCTTCTTGCAAAAGTTGGTGGAATTCCTCTATTTTAATTTGGCTCACTGGTAAGAAGAGAGCTTGGCCCTCTTTTTGTCTGGGCTTTTTAATCTGTATTTGTTTACGAGGGGCTTTTATTTTCGGCTCAGCTTGTTTTTGCGATGGCGATTGCCCTCGCTTTTTCCTCTCCTTTACTGGCTTCTCTGTGGTCTTTGGGACCTTTTGTGCGTTTGGCACCCACCAGTTTTGTTGTTCTTGTGAACTTTCCTGTGCAGGGTGCGAGTCTATGAAGAGGTTGCGTTTATGGTGAAGGTGTTGCTGTAATGCAGCCTGCGCACTCCTATGGAAATCTGAATCTTGCATTGGCTGAAATAGCTGCTGATCTGGTGACATTTTGTAAAGATTAGATGTTGGGGTTTCTTTCTTAACAGAGCTTTGTTTTGACTTTTTTACTTTGGGGGTTATGGACTCAGGTCCCTTAAAAACAGACTTAATATAATCATCTGCATTCCCGAGCAATTGCTTCAACCCACTCATGGGATCTGAAGGAGTTTTCCGTTGCTCTGGACCTTGACCCCATTGCTGCATAAATTCTGATTTGTTTGGAGTGGATGCCTCGTTTTGCAGCATAGGGGTGCCGTGAGACAGTTTTTCTGGAATGTATGGTCCTTCTTGATAACTAGGTGTTTTATTTTGATCCCAAGTAGTTTGTCTGGTGGGTTGAGATATAGGAAGTGCATTATTACCAGCGTACATTTGGGATTGCGGATTTTGGAAAAAATCATTGCAGGACATGGGTAATAACTGCCCCTGGTCGCCCTTTGCAGATGGATAATGCGTTAGACGTTCATGGGAAGGTAAAGGTGTTTGCGAAGGGCCATTAGGGCAATCCTTGTTTGTTTGTGGAAGTGCAGAAGATAATTGTGTAAGCGCTTCAATGGCAATTGCAGTTTGCAAACTTATATTTTTCTCTTTTGCAATGCTCCATGCATTCTGAGAAAAGGGAAGGGACCCAGAAGGGCATTTCGTAATTTTATTTTCTAGTGCAAGCACCTGATCTTTAGAATAGTTCTTTTCTACCAACTCTCTGCTGACCTGACCCATAGGGATGTGAGAGCCATCCTGATGGTCTTTAACAGCAGACTTTATTTTGTTCTCAAGCCATTCCAAGTAATCTGGACATTCGGGGCCATCACAGTTACAGTTCGGGGGTTTCATGCCATGTTTTGCAAGTTCCAGAGCAGTTCTTAGGGTATGTATATCTTCTGGACAAGGTGGAGGTTTATTTTGTGGAAGGCTAGAGCTTTCTCTATTCATCTCATAATTGAACTTGTCATACAGCTGCCTTGAAACCATAGATGGAGTCCCTGATGCTGGTAACCCATAGGACATTGCCTCGGCTACAGCAGAGAATGCTACTAGGTTTTTGGCATCTTCTAAATTGGAATTATTAGCAGCAGAGTGATTACGGATGTGAGCATTTTCCCAATTAATCTTTTCACCAGGATCTTGTGGAGTAGGAGTATTGCCTAACCATGGATTTGCTTCCATTAATAACCGGTTGCTGAAATCTTCACATCCCTTATTCAGTAGCACTTGGTCACATGCCTGTGTCACCCTTCCTTCTTCAACAGGATTGATTGGCCCCGTTTCCATTTGGTCTGTTTTGGGTCCATCAACCAAAATACTTTCTGAACAGTTCTAAAGAAAGAAAAAAAAAGTTGAAAAAATAAATTAACACTTTTTTTTATGTAATACTAGTAACCATCAAGGCAACTTTATAGCCTATGATGTATTGGTTGTCCACTACTTTTACACTGATGGCCTATCCTTAGGATAAGTCAACAATGTCTGACTGGCCGAGATCAGACACCCGGCACCTCCGCCGATCAGCTGTTATCGGTGTCGGCTGCCGCAAGTACATGCTTGTGGAGCTGGCCATCTACTTGTAGTGGCTGCTGCAGAGTACGACACATCCACCTTCTATTCAAATCAATAGGAGGCGGATGTGTAGTACCCTGCGGCAGCCACTACAAGTAGAGGCCAGTTCCTCTACTTCCGGCTGGCAGCTGCCGACACCGATAACAGATGATCGGTGGGGGTGCCAGGTGTTGGACCCTGGCCAATCAGACATTGATGGCCTATCCTTAGCATAGGTCATCAAAGTAAAAGTAGTGGACAACCTCTTTAACAATATGTTTTATATTCAGATTTATAAACCAAAATTTCATAGGTCTATGTGCCAATGAAAGCTACACAAGCAAAGTTTCCTTAATAGCTGAGAGGCTGAAATGTCACAGTTGGGTGATGCAATTATTCAGTTTGGTTATTAGTCACAAGACTGAAATTGCTCAGTCATAGATTTCATGATCTTAACAGGAAAATGTGATCATAAAAACCATTTCACTTATTCAGTTTGTTGACCTCCCACTACCGCTACCATTCATTCAGTTCTTGTATTCCCACAGTCAAACACCCTACGCACAGACACAAAATCCACACGCATTACTGATGGGTTATTAAGCAGAATCTGTATTTGTCAAGAAGTGCTCCGGGGGGGCAACAACCGATATTCACGATAGCGACGTCTGCCTGGGATTACTAATTAGGGTGAGTATCTCACCTACACACAGCGGAGGCTTATATTTCGTGGGTTATTCCAAAATGTAATTTACAAGTTGCCAGTGACTAATATCCATGAAGTCGCTCTCATATTAAAGTAAAGCATCATTAGTTAAACCCACGCTGAATACGTCTAAGAATGTATGAAGACATTTCGATTAAGTTTAGGAGCTGAATTTAGCCTAGTTAAAGAAAATCTGTCAGTAGAATCAACTCTATTAAGCTGTCTATATGGCAAATATCCTAAAAATATCATTTTAATTAGTTGTACAAATAGATAAAAAAATATATTAAAATTGTGGAAGAATAAAAAGTTCACGGCAAACGTATCAAAAAAGTGTGTTGGAGGGGTTTATCAAATAATATTGTATTCCCAAAAGAAAATGTGTACAAATCAGATATAGCAGACATATATCAATTCAGTAAATACATTGGTAAAGGCAGGTAATATAATTATAAATAGATCAACTGTACAGATCAATTAAAAAATATACCATAAAGAGAGAAGGACAACGTGTAAATCAAGACCCCAGGACTCCGATGTATGTTTCGCCCTTGGCTTTCTCAAGGAGTGAATGGAGTAGTGATTAGCAGACATTATGTATACTACTATCTCAGCCAATCAAAATTCAGCCAGAAATAGAAAATAAAGTGCTTCTGTGCAAAAACGAGGGTTGGCTGAATAGAGGAAGTAATGAATGTGTTTCAAGCTGAAACACAAATGGGTGACAAAAAGAAAAGCATTTCATAGGGGAAAACCACAGGAAGTTGCTTAAAAACCAATAGAGATGGCGATACGTTCCAGCGTGGAACGCAAGCCGAAATGAAAGTAAAGATGGCCGCCGACCGAAAATATACATTTACAACGATGGGACGCTGACTTCTACCGCAAACTTAATCGTAAGACAGTGGATTAAGAGAGTCTACAGTTGAGAACCCTTCTGGAGAAGGCTGAGGAATCAAATATCACTAAAAAACAGATGGGAGTATATCATCGTCAAATACCCCACAGTGGCTACATATGCTGCCCAAAATACACAAAAATGCCTCCTATCCTCCCGGTCATCTGATGGTCTCAGGTAATAACATTTGTGACCCAATTTGTAAATTAATGGACCACATTCTTCGTCCCATAGTAGAAACTCTTTCTTCTCACCTTAAAAGATACCAACGACGTCTTATGTAAAGTTGATGGGCTACGTCTGGAAGAGGATATGGTACTAGTAACCTGCGACTTCGAGTCCTTATATACATCTACACTACACAGGGGCGGCCTGGAGGCCATAAAACAATTTCTTGCCATGTCCAACTCTGATGGTGAGTTCAATACCCTGATCATGACATTACATAATGTGGGCTAATCACTACCCCATTCACTCCTTGAGAAAGCCAAGGGCAAAACTCAAGTCGGAGTCCTGGAGTCTTGGGTTTACACGTGGTTCTCTCTTTATGGTAAGTTTTTTAATTGCTATGTGCAGTTAATCTGTTTATAATTATACTACCTGCCTCTACGAACTTATTCACGGATTTGATTTGTCTGCTATATCTTTTTTGCACACAAAAATTCTATTGAGAAGACGTTATTATTTGATAAGCCTCCTCCACACACACATTTAGATACGTTTGTTGTGAACGTCCCAATTCTTATGTATTACTCCCCACAATTTTAATATTTTTTTTATATATATATATATTTACACACTAATAAAATTATATTTTTATGATACACTTATTTTCCTTTTGTGGTTATTCACTCCCTTGCCTTTGGTGTAGTATACTAGATTTCTATGTGAATGCCTAGCTAGATAACGTCATAGAAAGTTGAATAAAATTATACCTTGATCTCTGCGATCTGATGTCTTACTCCACGTTTTTCTCTATATGTAAATGAGCTGGTAAGAGCTATGGGCCGGACATAGATCTCCCTGACAATCTGCCTTCAGAGTTACCAGTGTGAGACATGTAGATCAGAAGAGCAGACTGTCAGTTATCACATGTCTCACACTGGTAACACTCATTTTATTTAGCTTCATATGACCAATATGCCTATATAGACAGCTCAGGAGGGTTAATTATTGACAGAGTCCCTTTAATAAATGCATTGCTTTTCAGACAACCTCATCATTCCCTATGGTCCGGTAAACTGTCCATTTGTTCCTGACTCCGCTGTATTAATGCTCAGCTTTATTTGGGCCATAAAAGAGCTCCCAGTATAGTGCATGAGGCCACTATTTCATCTCCGGCTCATTACTTTTAGGGGACAATATCCCTGAATGCATAACTTCAGCGTACAGTGTAGCCTGTACGGCAGCATATGGAGGTTGTGCAGCTCCAAACTGGCTGGTGGGCTGCCATGAGCCTTTACCCTACCATAAGTGCTCATCTCAACAGCTAAACCATCGCCCTTCTTTCCTTCTTTTGCAGAACCAGGGGAGTGCTGGCCTAGCAAATTGAAATGAACAAGTCAGCCAGCCTCCTTCAAGCACATCACCGACACCTATGTTGGTGGAAATTCTCGCTAGTTTTGAAACAAAGTCAGAAGCAACATATCTTGGAGAAGGGTCCGGTGGTATTTACATTTAGTGTATTGGATAATTGTCGATTTTCACTTTAGACACATTACAAAAACTTTCTATAGCTAGACAAAGCCTTTAATTTTTTTTATAGTACACTTCATTTTTGTTTTATACAGTTGCAAGGGGATTACAGTTAGGGCAAAGGTACTGTATACTGATGACTAGCTACTGTTTGCCAAAAGGACACTCTTGCCAATCATCACCTATGGACACCTTAAACATATATGTAGGCAGAATGTACACAAAACGTAGAGCCTAAACATGGTGTGAACCCAAGCTCATTTCTGAAGAAATATTTTATCTCTGATATATTCATATATTATGCTTTTACATAACATTTTACAATCCAAAATTGTACCAAACACCTCCACACATGGTTCACCAAGCCAAGGTGGTAAAGGTATGTCCATACGGTGGATATAACATATGCATTATCTGTTGGGCCGAAATCAGGGTCAAGTACTTAACATTAGTATACAGCACACATGTCAAACTCTGGCCCGCAAGGTGATCATATTTGACCCGCAACACTGCCACTGTATTCTGTATGGAGGACTATGCGGGGCCCATTATACTGGGTGGAGGACTATGCGGGGCCCATTATACTGTATGGAGGACTATGCGGGGGCACATTATACTGTATGAGGACTATGTGGGGCCCATTATACTGTATGGAGGACTATGTGGGGCCATTAATCTGCAAGGAAAATTTCCTCAATTGTAGAATTATTTTTTTTTATAGCAAGGTTGGCCCGCGACTTTGTCTAAGTTTTTAATTTTGGCCTTCTATGCATGTTTGACATCCCTGGTATAAGGTGACAAACAGATGTAGTGACCTTGTAGATGGTCACATGAAACATGCCCATCAGAAGCAGTTTCTATTGACGGTGTACAACATATTCTCCATTAACCAATTATGGAAAGGATCGAACTAAAACTGAGCCAACGGCAAGAATTAAAAATTAGTAAAAATAATTTTTGACAATTCATTTTGATATTAGATAATTTTCATCATATTAATATTCTACTACATGACCTTCCCTATGAAGGAATACTGAAGAATACAAAAAAAAAAAAAAAAACATTTAAAAAGATTACTGGGATCTTATTACATATGGCTGCAGAAATAATGGGTTGCCCATTTCTGAAACTGCATAGGGTTAAGTAGGACGTCTTTTTTTTCCGCTACACAGCCCGGCTTTGTGAGCCAATAAAATCCCACACCAGCCATCACACTCCATCATTTGCTGCCTCTTTGTCTGCTGCAGAGGAACACAATGAAATCCAGGCTTGTACCAACACCGCGATTCTCCCCAAACCTCCTCTAAGCCACCTTCTCCTTTAGCAGCGCGCACACAAAACAGTCTCGCATTGTGTCCCAGGAATTAAGTCCCCTGGAAGGAGAATATTCACTGTACAAATTCTGCTCATCATAATGGGGCTTGCAAACAATATATCCTTTTTTTTTTTTTTTTTTTTAAATATCCTATACATCAATATAGTCCACCAGTGAGAATTGCATGGAAATACGCAAATGAAAAATTTAGGTAAAAAATTCTAGGAAATAAATACAGACTTGCTAAAACCCTCCAATGCAAAGGGAGGGAAAAGAGAAGGGGAGGTGGAGGGGAATAATAGCGAAAATCAAATGCAATCTCATTGTAACACCATGAGCACCGAGCTGTAACCCCTGGGAACATGCAGATGACATTTTCCATCACATTTGAGATTTGGACACCCGATTTACAACACAATATCTACAGCAGAAGCTCATGCCAATTAAAACCTTAATGAACAAAGAGCCAGTGAAACCCTAAGGATCCATTTGCAATTAAAACGTATCAATATCATATTAAAAGCGCATGATCACTGGCGTCATCAACCCTCTACTTTAACCCTTTCATCGAATAGCCATAATTTGCGAAACTTGAGAATAGAATATGTAGCCACATCGATCAAGCCCAGTTCCTAGAAATCGAGTAAGAGAAATAATGGTAGACACTTACATTGGAAGGATCCGGTAGGGGGGAGAAAAAAAAAAAAAAGAACGAAAAAAAGAGAAAACTGAAACCGTAAAAATGAGGAAGCACAAGAAGGAAGAGAAGTCCTGGGGCTTTAAAGGACGTGAGAGTAGAAGTGGTGAGCAGGAAGCGGCTTAGCGATTCAGCCTACACACACCTCACCCTCCCCCCTCCTAACAGCTGTAGGGGCCATTAGCCCTGTCAAACAGCACACGTACATTCTGCATACAGCACGGAGACTCGCTCTGCTGCAAACTACCGAAAGAATGGTCGCTAAAAAACACACAGGCGGTTCTTCTCTCCATGGACAACAGCTATATGCCAACAGAATCAACTGCAGCATTCTGTGTCGCCCCGGTGGCCTTGTCGGTTGACTCCGCTCATTTATAGAAACAGAGTAAGGCCGCAATTATTTTCTCTCTCTAGCTTTTTTTCTTCGCTTTAAGATTACGCTTGCTAGCGGGAAACGAAAAGCAGTTTTTCTCCGATCTTCCGAAACTGTTGGCTTTTAGTATTTAGTTTCACTTCTTCCTGGCATAGGGCACGCGGAAAGGCAGTGAGAGCTCCCATTCTTTTCCTGCTCTTAGTCCCAATCTCCCCGTATGATGTAATCTGGAGAGCAGCGACAGATAAAGCGGAGTCCACCCTTCCACGGCTGCGTAAGACTGTCTGCCAATCAGAGGCTGGGCATCGCTTACGTAGCGCAAAGAGCCATACTTTCTACTATGATGCTGCCACAAGTAGACGGCTTCTGTACAGCGGTGGAATCGCGGATTCTTATGCCACGCTCTTCTCAAAAGGCTAGCTTACTTCAAAAACACTAAAATACTAAGAGGTAAGTACGCCCAGCCTACAAAATGGAGAGCTCATCACTCTATGACAGGTAGAAAAAAATAATATCTACAGAGATGAACGTAAACTAGTTTAAACGGGCACTAATGTGTTAAATCTGCGGCATACCTTCTACACACCATTCTTCATCCATCGATCAATCATGTAGAGGTATCTCCAACCTTTAACCAATCGATAACACAAATTTACTAGCAGAATGTACTAAGCACCTGAATGGGAACCTTTGGATGGCTTTTACGCTTTGTGATTAAAACATTTGATCGAGTACCTCACGTTTTTAATTTACTTTACTCACTTCTATAGCGCCATTAATTCCACAGCGCTTTACAGATATTACCATCAATGTCCCCATTGGGGCTCACAATCTATATTCCCTATCAGTATGTCTTTGGAGTGTGGAAGGAAAACGGAGAACCCGGAGGAAACCCACGCAAACACAGGGGGGAACATACAAGCTCACTGCACATGTTGTCCTTGGTGGGATTTGAATCCAGGACCCCAGCGCTGCAAGGCTACAGTGCTACCCACTGAGCCACCGTGCTGCCCAATTTTTATGTGTAGAACAATAGTGGAGTTCATATATTTATTCATTGCACAGTGTATGTATATATTTCTGTATATTGGTCACAGAGTATTTGTGCACCTACATATTCATAATACTAAAAAGGTGTGCCGGCCCGCTTTTGTTTTCATTAAAGGGAACTTGTCATTATGTATATCTAGCCTGATCCGTGAACAACATGGTATAGAGAAGGAGAAGCTGAGCAGAATGATATATAGGTTTGTTGGAAAATATTCAGTAGAACTGGTATTTATTCAATGAAATCCGTGGTGTTTGTATGTAGAAGTCCAGCAGGCGGGCCTACTAGTGATTGACAGCTCTCTCTGCATGCACAATCATACAAGGAAGACTGTCAAACAATTATTGCCTTGAATAGAATACAACTAATACTAAAATTTGGCCCACAAAAATGTTTATCAATCTGACCAGCTCCTATAACATTCTGCCTGCAGATCAAATACCATTTTCTAAATGACAGGTTGCCTTTTAGTGAGAATTCTTTATCCACTAAAAGGAAACACAATCCCGACCAAACTATGGTGCCCATTATTGTTGGCAATGGTTAGGAAGCAATGAAACCTTATCCAAACCTCATGAAGTTCAGTTTCTGGTGCAGAAATGGTTTACGTGTACAGAGGGTAGTATATGCCCTATCCAACAAATGCAAGAAACGTACAGGAAAGTGCTAAACAAAACCTTATCTTGCATAATATGCAACACCAATGGTCAAAATCACCTGAAATTAGCAGATTCAGCCATAAAATTGCACTCTATTCTGTTACACACAGACACCGATGTTGTTTGGTGATGACCTTGGTCGTCATCTCAGCAAATTCCAAATGACCATGGTAATGTTGACTGGATATGAAGATTATGCTCAGAAGATCTTTGGAGGAAGGCTTTGACCTAACCAACATAAAAATCAAGGATTTGACATTTAAAAACCTGAAGACCCAGAAATTAGAAACGCCGTACCGAGGAAACACTCAGAAGAGGAATAACAATGATAGATACCAAGTATAATGAAGCCTATGGACTGGAAGACATAGAAGTCTGTGTCCCAAATAGGGTACCTCACTGTAAGAGCCAGAACCCAGACCCCACTCTGGCAGACCTAGCCTACCTGTACTTACATGGATGGGCATTCATTTTATGGGCACCACGTAATGATAATTTTTCCTATATGAAGAAAAGGATGGGATAACTATCAAAACAAGGGGTGTATTATAAAAGGTTTAATCTTGTAGATACATCACTAAATTTGAAGGTTATAGGACCTGTCAACAGTGTCCAGTTTTTGCTCTTATTTTATTCCTGCTGCTTCTCTACAGTTTCAGAGATACAGGCTTTTTTATTTGGTACAAATTTTAATAAAATTTTTAAAAAAATAATTGGTCTCACATCAACATATTTCGCAGCACTTTACATTTAAGAGAACTCTTGTACAGACAAGACATAACAGAGTAAACGCGATTCAACAGATACCAAGAGAAGTGAGGTCCCTGCTCACAAGCTACAATCTATGAGAGGAGACCCAAAAGGTAAATAGTGCTTGTATTGTAAGGTCCAGCCACCAATATAATAGGGTGTGCACATAATGCTGCATGAACGGATGACCAGCACAGAGGGCTATTAAGTGCATGGAGGATGTGTAAACAGACGCTACGAGGGTCCTGATTTGGAAGGGCAAAACGGAAATCGTTACAGAAGTGAGGCGAGGCAAAAGGCCAGTCTAAAGAAATGTGTTTTTAGGGCATGCTTAAAACTGTGGGTTCGGGGAATTAACCAACTTGTCCTGGGTAATGCATTCCAGAGAATTGGCACAGCTCGCAAGAAGTTTTTGAGACGGGAGTGGGAAGTCCAGATTATTGAGGATTTTTGTCTTACAGTGGGTACGGAAAGTATTCAGACCCCTTTAAATTTTTCACTCTTTGTTTGCAGCCATTTGGTAAATTCTAAAAAGTTCATTATTTTTTCTCATTGAAGTACACTCAGCACCCCATCTTGACTGAAAAAAAAAATAACAAATTTAGAAATTTTTGTAAATTTATTAAAAAAGAAAAACTGATATCACATGATCATAAGTATTCAGATCCTTTGCTCAGACACTCATATTTAAGTCACATGCTGTCCATTTCCTTGTGATCCTCCTTGAGATGGTTCTACTCCTTCATTGGAGTCCAGCTGTGTTTAATTAAACTGATAGATGTGTGCCTTTCCAAATCAAGTCCTGTCTATATAAAAGACCTCACAGCTCACAGTGCATGTCAGACCAAATGAGAATCATGAGCTCAAAAGGAACTGCCCAAGGAGCTCAGAGACAGAATTGTGGCAAGGCACAGATCTGGCCAAGGTTATAAAAGAATTTCTGCATTACTCAAGGTTCCTAAGAGCACAGTGGCCTCCATAATCCTTAAATGGAAGAAGTTTGGGACCACCAGAAGTCTTCCTAGACCTGGCCGTCCAGCCAAACTGAGCAATAGTGGGAGAAGAGCCTTGGTGAGAGAGGTAAAGAAGAACCCCAAGATCACTGTGGCTGAGCTCTAGAGATGCAGTATGGAGATGGGAGAAAGTTCCACAAAGTCAACTATCACTACAGCCCTCCACCAGTCAGGCCTTTATGGCAGAGTGGCCCCACAGAAGCCTCTCCTCAGTGCAAGACATATGAAAGCCCGCATAGAGTTTGCTGAAAAACACATGAAGGACTCCCAGACTATGAGAAATAAGATAATGGTCTGATGAGAAGAAGATACAATTATCACCAAAACGTTCTAAGTGGTATGTGTAGAGAAAACCAGGCACTGCTCATCACCTGCCCAATACAATCCCAACAGTGAAAGATGGTGGTGGCAGCATTATGCTATGGTGGTGTTTTCCAGCTGCAGGGACAGGACGACTGGTTGCCATTGAAGGAAACATGAATGCGGCCAAGTACAGAGATATCCTGGATGAAAACCTCTTCCAGAGTGCTCTGGACCTCAGACTTGGCCAAAGGTTCACCTTCCAACAAGACAATGACCCTAAGCACACAGCTAAAATAACAAAGGAGTGGCTTCAGAACAACTCTGTGACCATTCTTGACTGGCCCAGCCAGAGCCCTGACCTAAACCCAATTGAGCATCTCTGGAGAGACCTGAAAATGGCTGTCCACCAACGTTCACCATCCAACCTGACGGAACTGAAGAGGATCTGCAAGGAAGAATGGCAGAGGATCCCCAAATCCAGGTGTGAAAAACTTGTTGCATCATTCCCAAGAAGACTCATGGCTGTACTAGCTCAAAAGGGTGCTTCTACTCAATACGGAGCAAAGGGTCTGAATACTTATGACCATGTGATATTTCAGTTTTTCTTTTTTAATAAATTTGCAAAAATGTCTACATTTGTTTTTTTTCAGTCAAGATGGGGTGCAGAGTGTACTTAATGAGAAAAAAATGAACTTTTTAGAATTTACCAAATGGCTGCAATGAAACAAAGTGAAAAATTTAAAAGGTGTCCGAATACTTTCCGTACCCATTGTAGGTCATTAGCAGAATGGAGGGCACGGGTAGGGTAATAGACAAATGAGTGAGGAGATGAAGGGTGGTCTTTATCAAGAAGGTGGGTTGGGGGCACAGCATACAAGGTAATAATGCAAATAAGAATAAAGAAAAGCCCTCAGATGTTTGTGAGCAACTCCCCCTTGGTAAAGACCATAAACATTAGCACTAAATAAGAAGGCCCATATCTCTGGAACAATATGGCAGATTTGAAAAAAAACAAAACTGAATATGCAGGGGAGCAGTAGGAACACAATAAGGTCACTGTTGACCTGATAACTGATGATCTTTTCAACCTCTGAACTCCAAAATCTGCTTAAAGAAATATACAAAAAGCTCACTAAATAAGAATCAAAAAAAAAGAAAAAAAGAAATGACTTCACTATTCAAATTATTCTCGTATATCACTGTATCGTTAAATGGAAGACTGAGTAGACGAGTCTTTCCTGTATTTAGCAGGACAGTTCTGTAGAATGTCAACATGTTCTTGAAATGTGACATTCCTGTTCTCCATGGCATCAAACAGAAAAACCCCAGAGCCTTTACGCCCTCCCATCACACTAACTTGTACATTTCTCCGATTTTAGATCCACGTTATGAACACAATTTATATTTCATGCAAACAGCAATGTTACTTCTACAGCAGTATCGTGTCGGCGGGGATTTGTTGTGTCCCACTGGAAAAAAAGAGAAATCGAACCCTTGAGTGATGACACCAGTATGTAATCTATTAAATTGGTCAAAATATTGTCCTATTCCAAACAGTAAAATACGATCTTCTTCCATTTCTGATCAACATGATTAACATAAATCACGCATGGCCCACATGACTGGGAAAAAAAAATATGTAAGGTCAAGTCTAAGAGGACTAAAACAGTCCGCAAGAGGATATTAGGTGTAGATTTCGTTCTGCTTCTAGATCAGAGGACTCACAGCGCACATGCTGGAAATCATCTATCCGCTGCCAGTTGCACTATTAGGCTTACGCACTTCGGATCCACGAGAAGCTCCGATGAGGGCGGGGACCAAAGTGTTGTCATACAGCTACACGTGCTCCTGCATCACACATGGCCAGAATTCATCAACCCAGAAGAAAGGACGAGTACCAGATTCATCTATAGCACATAGATCCGACACTTGAGCATGGAAATGGAGGAAGAAAAAAAAATAAAGATCGAAAACAAAACGGAAGGGTGCTGTAGATTTAGTCCTGGAGCTCCAGCAGATAATTAAGATACCACTAGCCACAAGCAAGTGTTTGGGATGATAGTCATCCTTGTAATAGCTTCAGTTACAGACTTATTTGCTGGTCACAAAAAAGCCAAGATTTCGAAAAACATAAAAAATTCAGTTCTAATTTCAATCATCCTTTATAGCCAGGATTGTGATTTTATGGGTTACATTTTAACAGCCTCAGCATTCCAAAAGTAAAAGAGTAACTTCCAAAGTTTATTTAGTCGCAACTTCCCTACAGGAACCTTAGAGGGTAATACAAGCCTCGTCAATGATTAACCCTTCTTCTATAGGACTTGCACCCTTTAATTATCTGCAAGTTTAAAGCGAACTAACAAGGTAGTGATTAACAAGGTAGTGATGATCGGAAAATGTCTAACTGGCATATAGATAGACCAGAGCCTAAAATAAAAAGTATCTTCTCGCTTCGTGTCAGACTGAAAGTAGAAAGTTGCTTAGAATTGAAGAAATTCATTTTCTTGCAGGATGTCATGTGTGGTAACCATTAGATCACGTTGTACATCTGAACTTCTCAAATTCAAAGGCGATACAAAATGAATGGAAACAATGAGGTCAACTACTGGAGCACTGCGATATGGCTTCCACTAGCTGGTACAAGTTTGAGAAGTCTATATTTCTGGTTGAACAGATCCACTGCAGTACATCTGGTGACATTGGTGGAGAAAAAAAAAAGTACATATTTTGACTGTAATGAATAGAATACAGCGCTAGTAGACTGCCACACACCCATACCATAGTGCTTACTTTACGCTGGATACAATGGGGGAAAACAATTCCTCAGGTACAGAGCTACATAGACTGTACAGGTACATATACACACATCTTAGCCATGTGCATGAGATCTCAGGGCTTAGTACAAACTCCACTGGTGACCAGTCCCATGTGTGTGTTTAACATGAGTGCTAAACAAATGGAAAATGCAGCTCAAGTCACTTATCACGGCTGTCAACTACCCTCAGCAGTCCTACAAGAATGAATGGAATGGTGATTCGCTTGCTCAACCTCTGCTCCAAACAGGCTGGGCTCTTCAGAGCCCCAAGCTCGTTATTAGTGGGTGTTCCAGTGGTCAGACGCCCCTAGCAATTGGGAAGTTATTTCCAACCAGCCTGTGATGACTAGTGCCAACTCGCGTTTCAGCAGCTTCCAGTGACATCATGTTGACAGAGCGGTGGCTTCTCATCCACTCCGTTGACAGGGTGTGATGGCAGACATCATGTGGATTGAGTGCCAGCAGTCAATCAGCTTGATGGCTGCAGTCAAGCTCCATCGACCGAAAAGCCTGGGATAAGAAGAGCTGCTCTGTTGTCGAGGAGCAGCAGAATCGCCGGCAGAACCGGAAGGTGACCTGCCTATTAGTTTTTAGGCTCATAGTAACAAAAATTTAAAATAGTCCTCGAGAACCCCTCTAAGTAAATTGGTAAATAAATTGTAATACTAAGTATTGGACTGTACTACAAAGTTCAAAACTGCACATTCAATTCTTCTGGCCTCAGAGCTCAAGTATTGAGGCATGTCTTGCTGGCTCAATGTCTGAAGGGCTTGCTGTGGCGATATGCAATCTGCAGGCATTGAATAGTAAAATCATAGAGGAAAACTAACTGCCCACTGAATCATGGGAGATTGGATTTTAGGAATGCGTTTGATAACATGCTTGTCAACTGTATCCATGGTCAACTTTGTGTAGATTGTTCGTTGAATTCCTGGTGCCTATCCTTGCCTGTTACTATGGATTGGTAGTTGCTCTGTATTTTATGAATATTTCTTCTACCATTCACAATGGGAAGGACTAAAAGTTAAATAATTGTCCAGATGAGCATGTGAACAGTACATGTCTATCAGGCTAGCTGCTGTCTTAGCAGCCGTTACCCCAATTATTTGGAACATAATAGTTGTCAAGACAGGCTCGCTGGTGCAGAAACTGGTTACACAGTGACAGGACTTGAGAAATGCTAAATGTTGAGGCAAAGCTTCTGAGACCAAGGCAAGTTGAAATTTCTTTATGTAGATGTATACCGATCAGCCATATATTTAATCTAATGACAGGTGTTGGAAAACATGGCCAAGAGTAAGGATCTAAGGCTCCTTGACAAGGTCCAAACTGCGATGGCCAAACTGGGTCAAAAGCATCTCCGAAGTGGAGCTGAGGTTTGTTACCGGTATGAAATAATTCATACCTACCAAAAGATATCCATCCATGGAAGGAACAACTGGTGACAGGTTTGCAAAGTTCATGGATAAAAAGATTAGCTCATCTAGTCCAATCTCACACAAGGACAAGTTTCCCCCCCCAAAAAATGGGGTCCTAGGCAACTAGCAAAATAGGGACCTGCTTTTTTAAGACCTTTCAAAATTTCTTACAAGCAAACGAAAAAAAAAAAAAAAAAACGCATACCGTACAGTTTATGATAAAATAATTTTATTTACTATAGCTTCGTAAAAAGCTGTATAAAACATATGTTTAAAAAGGTGGGAAAACTCATAAAAAAGGGGGGTTACTTACTGCAGAGAAGTGATCACTGATTTCTTCAATGTTTTTGACCATCTAAGAATGTAAAATACATCACTTCTCTGCAGTAAGTAACACACACATACATGTTCGTCCAGGGATTGCCGCCGTCAGGGACATCTGGTCATTTGCCCTGTTTACAACCTGCTGAAAACAGATCTTGATCTCAGAGATAAGTTTTTGTATCACAAACTGCCCCAAACTCGTTCCTGCGCCCATGCCGACCCCTGCCAAAGCGACTACAATGCACAAGTCAGCATCAAAACTAGACCAAGGAGTAATGAAAGAAAGTCGCCTGATCTGATGGATGAGGATTTCCTTTATAACATGTGGACAGCTATGTAAGTGTGCGCCACTTACCTGGGGAAGAGAAGGCACCAACCTACACGATAGGAAGACAAGCCGGCAGAAGCAGTGTGATGCTCTGGGCAATGTTCTGCTGGGAGACCTGGAGTTCTCGCATTTATTTGATACAAACAACCTATCTAAACATTGTACAGACCAAGTACAACCCTTCAGTGAAACTGTATTCCCAAAGGAAATGGTTTAAAGAAGCAATTTCATCAAAGTTTTTATCCTCTTAATATATTGCAGTCATCATATTATATAGCTATGTGTACTTACAATTTCTCATTTTGCCTTTCTACCCAGCTAATTCTTCTCTTTTCTCTGCTCTATGTAGCAACACGAAGTCTCTTGTCCCTGCATTTATCACTCCCCTCTCTACAATTCCTGACCCAGCTGCTTCCTCCTCCCCCCTGCCATAGACTTTTGCAGTAACTCATGACTTGTGCAGAAAAAATTGACCTCCTGTTGCTACATAGACCTTAGAAGGATTCAGCTGATCAGTATTTAATCACGTGAGGTCATAGACCTAATGGAAGAGAGAAGAGTTAGCTGGGTAGAAAGGAAAAATGAGCAATTGTAATTACAGAGTGCTATATAATATGATGATTGAAATATATCAAGAGGATAAAAACTTTGATGGGAGGAGAAGTGCTTCTTTAAGAATGCATTCACGCAGCCACGTGACAAGTACGTGTGCCATCTGGTTGTTTTTGGACAGTACACGGAGCCATAGACTTCTCACAGCAGTTTTAAAATGGAGACCAGTGTCCCTGGTCTGTGAGACTTGGTGCATGTCAGGTCAACTTGCGGACTCCCTTGCATCACCGAGGCGTGACCCAGTCGTACGCACCCCACTGGTTGACTGGGCGGTGTTTCACCGCACGTCACAGCCCAGTATCCAGCGCGCGCTTGCGGACAGTGAAAGCAGAGGAGAGAGGGAAAGAGCGTGCTGGCTGTGAAGTGATGAAACGCGGCCCACAGCCCAGTCAATCAGGGGGTGCGTGCAACTGGGTCACACCTGGGTGATGCAAGGGAGTCCGGAAGTGGACGAGACATCAGCGGATGTCAAAGGTGGCTGCAGCCGAGGTCACGTGATCGGGACTGAGCGAGAAGCGATAGCGCCACTCACAGGAACAATTGGCAGCAGTATGTATGTACAAAAATACTTATTTAAAACGTTTAAAAATCGATGGGCGCATTATACATAGCAGTGGACCAACTCTTTAAGAGTTGATGGATAAAAAAAAGCTTAGACAGTCTTCTTCAGTGGAAAAAAATAAACAGATAAGGAAAAAAGAAACGGATGCAAATCAGATGGCGTGAGAAAAATGGTCTGTTTCTCAGGAATGTATAAAATGACAAAGACGTGTGAATGTAGCCGAAAGAACAAGACAGTCAAGGTGTTGATTTGTCTCTAACATCTTTGTGTCAGAAATGGGATCCTACACAATATTAGGCATTAGGTTTTCATTTAATGGCTGGTTGGCAAACAAGGGTCATCTCAAGAGAACAATAGGAATTTAAGGCTTTACTCTCTATAAATACAGCAGACGGATTGTCGGCGTTTATGGATAGGTTTAGCTGTAAAAAATTAGCATATAACACATCAAAATAATGAAGAAATACATAAATCCATGTATGCACCTTTCTACCCCGGACCATAAAACCCACAGTCTACTACAAGGAAGAAGGAGAGAAAAACAAAGCCTACAACCTTTGCTCTCCTAGAGATAGGGTTTGGTCAGCCAACGTCTGTTGTGATGGACTCGTAACGATATTCATACGTCCGCCTCCTGCCCTGCAGCCACTCCTTCACCTGCACAGAAAACTCTACCTGGCCGCTCTACTACCCAGGCCAGAGGATTACCTTGACATGGCTTTGCCAGTGTTTTATTTTGCCTTAGAGAATACTGAACTTGAAGGTGTGACCGCCTATAAATTCTTTGTCTCTTTAAATGAACTTGCTCTCCTCCTCCGGAGCCACACCTGTTCATACAGACCGGTTGGGCAGGTCTACCTGTGCTGCAAGCGCATGCATGAGCTCTGCTCTTCAGCTGTGTCTGCTCTTTAAAAGCCAGCTGATCTAGAATGAGATTTTAAACAGTTTTCCAGGCAAAAAAAAAAACTCCAACATAAATCACCTTTAAAATAGTAAGTTAGCTTTTCTATCAAGTCCCAGCCGCATGCTTCCGATTCTGTGCATGACACAGGACAGCATTTCCTGAGTAGTGTGTAAAGGAAAGGGGGGCTGGCTGCTTGTTTCAATAGCTAAGCCAGCGCCCTCATCAATCAATGCCCAAAACAGACAGTAGGAGGCTGGCTTAGCTATGGTCTTGTGCAGAAAATGCAGTTTTGTATCTAGCAGGGGACTGAGCAAATCAGCTGGGACCTGGGATAGAGCAGCTAATAGAAAGTCATCCATGATCACATTATGCATGAAGACAGATTGCGGTATTAAGATATGGTGTTGCCCAAAATGATAACCATCACTACATAACAGTGAATGAGAAAACCTTCAGACTGAGATATAAGACAACTTGAGCTCCATCTTCCGTAGAACCCAGTAAGATCTCTTGTAGACATGAAGTAGAACCCAGTAAGATCTCTTGTAGACATGAAGATGATCACATGCGGTCACATTATGGCCAAATAAAGCAGGCCTAACGTCTTAATTACTGAAGCAGTGAAACTCATTCTGGATATATAACAATTCTTAACAATGTAAACGTGGCCGTAGACATTACATGAATATCAGCCAAACCCAACAATTTCAACAAAACTGGCAAACCACCTAGTGTATATTGTTATACTCCGATGTTTCTGGACAGCAGATGGCAGAGAAAATTAGAACAGGACATGTTGGATTTCAACATGGTCAAGCAATTTTTCGCAAGAGAAGATAGCTTAAGACACACCTGGAAGTAGCCCATCTTTAACATCTGTCAACTGTAGCCGTTAAACGACAGACGATCAGCTATACACAAGCCGATCAGTAGTCATTTAAGCGCTTGTTTTAGACTGGGCAATGCTATGTGCACAGAATGATCGTTAATCATAGTTAATCGGCAGCACAAGCCAGGTTTATGTAGGACGATGTGATGCTGATAATGATTACATTAATGCCAGAAAGAACAATCCAAATCACCCAACAAACGAGCATTCGTTTACATGGGCCTTTATTCTACTCTTCCCATTACAAAAGCATGCATGCTCGCATGTGTATGCGAGTTAGGGAAGAACAACTGTTGACTGAACTAGAGTACGGTTGACAGTGATATAAGGTATGTGGCTAGCGTAAGTTATTGTTGTAAGTAGAAGAAAGATGGAAAGGTTCACAACGGAGAAAAGATCCCATTCTACCTCTTCTTCAGGATATACACTCAAAATTGGCCGCAGAATTTTCCGAAAGCTCTCAATTTCAGCATCGAATATGAACGTCATGTGCAAAAAGCTTCCGCACTTACCCTCTTTGGCTGCTATCAATTAGGTTATTAATGGATTTATAAGGAATATTCTGCTATGCTGAATGCACTTGGATACAAATTATAAAGATGGGCTGCTTGTAGGTCCCTTTGTAATTTCCAATTAATGACGTCCCAGATATGTTCAATGGAAGTCAAGTCTGGAGACACTGCAATCCATGGTAGAACAACATTTAGGCCATGCAGACTGCTCACAGTAGCACAAACACGTGGCCTCGTGTTGTGTTGAAAAATGTCACCTGGGGAAGTTTGGAGAAATAACTGTAATACCAGTTCCACAAGATAATCAAAGTAACACCGAGCTGTTAGGCTCCTCTAGTCTCTGCTGCTAGGTACACCAAGTACCATATACAGTATTATGTCACCCCACACGATAATTTGAGGAGTAGGACCGGTGTGATGTTCCCTCATGAAGACCTCGTCATGGCGTTGCCCAAGTTGTCTCCTCAGATTTGAAGAATGGCGTGTAGTGATTCATTATGTACTGCAAGTGAAATTAGATGTCACTTACCATTTCAAAGGAGTCAGTCAGTGTCTAAACAAACCATCAGAAGGCGTTTGCATGACATTAGGCACGAGACAGACGTTCAACTACAGGTGTTCCATTGATCTCACCACCTCTCACAAAGAATATTATGGTTCAGAGGGACATGGCAATGGAGGTCTATCCTCTTCAGTGATGAGTCCTGCTTTTTTCTTTGACATAATGCTATAGATTGGTCTAGAGACCATGTGTGCAACACCATAAAAAGGCATTCACGTGGGAACATGAAAGTGTCCCAGCAGCTATATTTCAACACTATAACACCAGGCCTTATGTGCCTGCATGGCCTAAATGTGTTACCATGGCCTGCAGCATCTCCAGACTTGTATGCCATTGAGCACATCTTGGACATCATTAGTTGGCAATTGCAATCGAAGCAGCCAAGAGCGGATTTTGATAACTTGCATGCCCATGTGCATTCACCGTGGCAGACCATTCCTCAGACAACCATTAATTAACCTTATTGACAGCAGCCAATAGGTGCAAGTGCAGGGATTTCTGCACGTTATACTCATTCATTTGAAAATTGTGATACCATTTTTTCATCACTTGCATATCATTAACAGGTCTATCCATCCTGAGATTTCCATGATTCCTCGACTTTCTTCTTGGTGTTGCAATTTCAATGTTGAGGAGTATATGAAGAATAAATGTAAGATACTGGAGTATGATAGAGATCCAGTTTTAGAAGAGAAGAGGTCATATAAATAACTGCATTCAATTGGTAAGAACACATTACCATTGAATGGGAGAAAAATAAAAGATCTTTCAGGACTAAAATTTGTTAAAAAGTCATAATACAATAAATGTATGAATATGGCGTGAGCTATTCTATAACTGTCCCTTTCACAGATTAATACTCTGCAGCAGAAGACGGAGCACAATTACCTGACTTTTCTCGTGTATTCTTGCAGCTCAGAGGTGGGGTCAAATGGCTCATTATTTGCCATTAGGCATCTGCATGAAGGTGTAGACACCTTGGTGCTGTTCAGACTCGCCTTTGCTATAGACAGTCATCATCAGCGAGACAGTATCTCTGTTTTCCCAGCCCTAGAGACACAACAACTGCTGCACCTTACTAATGGAGGAAGTGGATAGGCTAGGCAGACATTGAGACCAAGTACAATAATCCAACAAAATCAGGAGACAACCCCAGTTGGAGCAGAAATTAGAGCCAGTTGCCAATAGAGACAATTCTTTGTGAGACGATTCACAAACATCTAAATCGGCTTTATTGGTAAATTTGTCAGGGGTGTGCACATGTTCTGTATGGTGAGACGGTGGGCCCAAGGAACCCAGTTAGACACTGGTTCCCAATATTCCATTTATAAAAATTGGATTGAGTAATAAAGGAAAAGCAATGCAAGATTGGTCTACAATTTTCCTGTATGGTAGAGACTACACGATATGCTAATGAAACAATGATGCATTCGATTTATTCGATTTGTCACTTAGAGAAAATTGGTACTTGCCCCGTCAGGCAATTTCTGACCTTAAAAGGTTAAAGTCAAGTGCACGCATATAAATGAGACCAAGGCGAAGTTTTAGTAGAGCAACACAAGAAATTGTATTACAAGTATCATTTCCATCCTGTACAGCATGAAGACCAGATAGGAGCCCAAATGTTGGCGTATCGCTCCCCTGATCTGCGGAGATTACTATTGATTACACCGGTACGTTGCATCACGCCGTCTACGACGCAGCACAGAACTTTTCCTCGTCTATTATCTTTTCGTAAGCGGTGGAGCTCATTCTGCAGGCGGTCGTAGTTTTGTTCCTCCAGTAAATGTGTGCAAGCGGGAACTGCGTGTTCTCCTCCGATGTGACGTGTGAGGGATGCAATGTTTGTAAACTAAAGAGACACGTGACTTGGGGATCTGTGACTCCGCCAGAGACGAGGAAAGATCAGCCTGCCAGGAGAGGGGCGGTGAGGAGAGGTTTCCTAGAAAGATGAGGCCCTGTGGTTTCCGTACGGAACGGAAAAGCAGCAAACAGGTATGCGCAAAAGCTCATTTTGCCTATTTCTGGTGCCACCTGTCGAATGCATTAACCCCTTACGCATGTAGGCAGAGGGTTTAATCCTGAGAAGTGAGGATTCAATTATATGTGCCACGAAGCAAGCTAGTCCTGAAGTCGGTCTACGATCTGACAGAAGGTTTGCCTTGGTGGGCGATTCATGGATGTGACTCTTTTACGCTTTGCTCTTCCTGTACTACATATACACACACATTACATATTAACCACAACTACTCACGGCTGTAAGCGAAAACAGACTCCCCGGTGTCAACGTGACATACGCGGTTACAACCCGCATAGATTTACGGTCCAGTCAACGGTCTTGGCTTTGTCGCATATTCATATGGTGCCAAGTTTCTGCCATTACTGCACCCAGTATCAAATACCGGCATTAGATGGGAGACTTAAAAGTATAGCAACGGGTGTGTGGTCCGTGCAGGGGTGCTGCGAGGTAAAGGCGGGATGAAGGAATGAGCGGTATGCGTGAGCAAACGGTAGAGTAACATCAGAGATGAATGGATTTCTACGTGGCGCTACTTCTACAGATCTGTTTGCGAGTGGAGCTCCACGTGTAATGCAAACATAGTAGGGTAACCGTTCAATTCTGGAAATGTGAGCAGGCACAATCAGCGGTAGCATACACAATGCCGAGTCAACATTGCATATTCTATGGGGCGGCACGGGCGATAATCTGATAAAGCAGAAATCCACCCATAACGCTTTACAGACAGTTTTTTTTATTTTATTTTTGTTGAACAGGGTAAACCCCAGTCACCGTTTTACCATTTTATTTAAAGTTTTGCATAAGCGGATACAGACCACTCACACAACACGTGTTCACGGTAGACACCAAACGTCACGCCACAGTTAAAGGGACACATTCCATTCTACTTGGCACACACACAACGCACACTTCCCTTTTTCGTCAACGAGTTTAAAACCCTTTTACAAATACAAAATAAAGCTCCGATATGCACACGGTGAGAAATGAAACATTAAAAGCAAAAGATAACGACACCCTTCCCCCTTTCTCCTTCACTGTACTCATATTCTCAACAATAGCTCTTTAGAACATTTTGTCGTTAGACACATTCTGAAACGTGAACATGCAAGATGTGAATGAAGGGGTTAATCTGTACTTACGGTCAGAGTCGGCACTTGCCCATTCGGTGGAATTTTGGAGCCGTCCTTATTTACAACCTGTAAGAAAAAAAAATAAAAAAACATGTAAAGTAAGGTCCAGGCATGCTGTGGTATCTCGAGACGTCCTACCCCTCAAACACTGCGTCTGGGAGAAGGGATCCTTGGCTGGATGCCGGCTGTAATGTTATTTAAATTATAGGTTTACCGGCTAACCCAAACCACGATCTCTAGGCGTCCTTGGCAAATGTGAACGAGGACGGACTAAACAATAACCTTTTGTTTTAAAAGGATCTGGCGTCAAAATTGAAAACACGGTTGATTACCAGCAGCCATTTTAGGTCTGCTCCTATAAAGACACTGGTGCATTGGCTTTTTTTTTTTATGAACTCCCTCCCTCTCTCTTCTGCCAGACGCTGGGATCATTATCATAAGACAGAGTTCTTAGTACCTCTCCTACCCCCAACACATGATATGTGACATGCTCCCTCCCTTTCGCACTTGCAGTAGAGTAGGGGAGACCAAGGCACATAGAGGGTGGGGAAGGGGTGGGGGCTGGGTGCTGTAATGCATTTTTTTTTTTTTTTTTTTTTACAGATCTTAACAGGGAGAGCAGACCATGTGGTTTCTCTCCCAGCAATTCAAGTCTGCTGGAATCTGCGGACTGGACTACAAGGAATGAATGACGGAGCTGTCAAATGGGTTTTTTAGCTACAGACATCAATTAGGGCTCTTATGTGTGCGTACGTGCAGAATAAGTCGTGCCTTTAACGCCAAGGGTACCCTTTTTCATCTCATAGGTTTTTCATTTACCACAAGCGATTATATCATTTGCCTTCTTCAGTAATGCCATGGCGCAAGGTCTGCAACACTACAGACATGTACATGGCACACGCTATATCTATGGGCATAGCCCATCTGTAGCTGTCACCGCACCTCAACATTTTTACTAAAATCCTATTAGTCCACCGCTTCCTTCTACAACACTCACCCAGAATCCATTCAAAGCCACGAGATGAATAATTTTACTTTTATGGAATTCAATGGTATGACAAAAGCGATACGAAGGAGTTAATAGACCGGACTAGACTGTAGAAATGAGGCTATCCTCACTATAACTTTCCTCTGGAAGCAGGCGACGCCAATTCGCTACTAAAAGAGTTAACTTTTGTGGGTGGCGCGACCAAGCCTCAAACTCTCAGCCAGAGCAAGCTCTTTAAACTGCGGAAGTATGTAACCTGTGAACTGCCAATTCTGACAGCATGGCGTTTACAGTGTTAAGCCATATATTAAGAAAAATGAGAATAAAAAAAAACAGGAAACCCCTCTGCAAAAGGATGTTCTGGGTGTGTTAGACAAGAAGCACCATCTTCTCCAGGAAGCCAAAAATATAGACTCGTGGCCATGTGTTTGCTGGCACGCTTTCCGCGTAACAAATGAATATTCCCAGGAAGATCGGCTACATATACTCCAGTCTTACCAATACGAAAACTGAACAAGCAAGTCGGGATGACCTAAAATGAACCAAAGTCTAAAATGGAAATGGCCTGTAACGATTCACGCGACTGTATTGTGTGCGCCGGTTTCTTTAAAGGAGCGATGCAGGAACGTGGTAAGAACTCTTGCTAGTATTGATATATGCAAGAGCACTACCACTTTAAGAATTTATTCGGTAGTAGATCATTATGAAATAGTGGGTTGGATTTCTCAAGCAACAACTACAACTGTAAAAAAGACAAAAAGGGACACGAGAAACATTTTTCTGAAAGGAGTTAAAGAACTTGCCTTGGAAATCATTCGCCTTGTATGACCTCCGCCACTGAATAGGTAGGTAACGTTGCGGAAAGTGCTCCAAACGCGTCACTTTGGATTTCAATGAAGTGAAATGTAAAACATGTGAAATGATGCCCTGATAGGGGTAACACGTACCACACCTGGTAAACCAGCCCCAGCCTCTGCCAGCTGTGGACCAGAGCCTACCAGGGAGTCACCCAGAGTAAACTTGCCCAAACACCTTATTAGACGTCGCAAGAGTTAGTTTCTGGCCAACAGCCATCTTTCACAACTCCATCATACACAGCAAGAGTTGAAACTGTGGGATTTGAAATTAAGCCCGCAAGACCTTGAGAGAAAGTTCATCCTTTTACTTTCTAGTGACAAAAAAAATAATTGTCCCTGTCTGAAGAGAACCTAGCACATACTTCTCTAAACTTAGGAGAAGGTCAAATTTTTATATGGTCGACGAAAAGCTAATGACCTTAGCATATCAGAAAATCTATGGCCCCTGTACACTTTCCGCATAATAAGATCCAACCACCCTTCACCGTGGCCAGTGGCCCTTATTCATCTTTCTCTCGACAAACCTTATCCTTTTCACCCCCTAAACTCCACTGCCCAACTGTTAAACTGGTCATGTAAACGCCCCCCCACCCACCCACAAATAAAAGTCGTCCAAACTGAATTTTGACAGAGCCATCCATCATGTCTATAGAGGCCTCATGACGCTCTGGATTCCGTCATGTTGCATTTCAACAGTCTCACTAGTTGCCAACACAAAAGGAATGTATATGGGCTCATTCAGGTCTCAACCAAATATTCGAAATAGGTAAACATGCTTTTCATGTAGGTCATTGACAGATGGACATGATTTGGCAAAGTACAATACCTTTGATACAGAGTTCTCCACATGACTGAATCCACCAACATGACCCAAAGTAAATATCTCCTCCTTTAGAGAGGCCCAAATGCCAATAGGTCTATAGTTGTGTATGGCTTTAAAAAGGAACCGGTCATCAGTTTACAGTTACTAAACTTCTGCCAGCACAGTATGTGCCTCCTAACGAACTATTCCATGCGTTCCAGCATCCTGACATACAAAATTTCACTGCCATTTTCAACACCAAGCAGTCCAATGGGTGTGTATGGACAATCTCAGCGCCTTGTGCAGGCTCGCTAATCCAGCCCTATCAAAGGTCAACGAGCTTACTGCAGGCACTGAGATTGGTCCTTACATGCGCAAGGGATGACTGCATAGGAGACCAGTGAATAAAGAGCACTTTTAGAGGTATGCTAGGATGCAGGGGCGTACAGAACGGATCATTAGGATCCTAATTAGGAGAGACCATTTGCTGGTAGCAGTTTAACGGGAAACGCTTTAAGCAAAGCAGTCATGGATAAGATCTAGTGATGGGCGCAAGTGCTCGTTACTCGAGTTTGCCTAGGGTGCTCGGGTAAGCACCGAGTATTGCGGGTGCTGGAGTCCCCACGGACAAATTTTTTTTTGCACATTAGATGTGTTTCAGGTTTTTGTACTTACATTTTAAAGTTTTTAAGGATTGTTCATCAATAAAATTTGTCAAATTTTAGGTGTGCGCATCAATATTTTCTTTTTAGTGTTGCCCGCGGCCGCATGTTTCGCAGCTGTTAGACAGCCATAAAACATGCTGGGATTGCCCGTGTTTGTCAGGTAATCCCCGTATGTTTTGTGGCTGTCTAACAGTCGCGAAAAATGTGGCCGTGGGGACTCGCACATGTCACTCGAGAACCCGCGATGCATACCCAAGCACCCAAGGCAAACCTTGAGTAACGAGCACTTGCGCTCTCACTAATAAGATCCTCTTTACAGCAGATGCAGTACTATAGACGGAGTTGAGTGAAAAGTTAAAATCCACATCAAGCTCTCTAATATACATATAGTTTATGGAGTAAAAAAGTAAGCAATTGCGACAGTGGATATTTAGGATTTCTTAGAAAGTTTCCTTTGTGTAGAGATGAGCAGTTCCTGACCTGTGCGCTACTTGCTGACACTTGCCCCGCTAGGTTACTGCAATTTTAAATAAAGCTTCCACCTAAGTGCGCACTTATGCAGAGGCAGCTGTATACAGGATCGCTTATTTGGCAGACCACGCTTACTCCCGACTGGACCATAAACAAGCATGTATGTCGTGGCTTAGGTCGGGTTTAGAGGGGTGTACTTTCAGTGTGCGGTCCATGTGTATTATAGACAATACACAGACCAATCATATCCCATGTGCTAGTGCCCATGAGTCCATGAGTGATTTTCCTCAAAGACTTTAGTTCCTGCTCCTTCTCAGGTCCCTGTATACCAAGTGCTTTCCACAATCACCGCACTTTGAAAATGTGAGAGGTCCGATTTTTCAATGACCGTCTGAACCTGCATATATGTTTATTTATAGAGACAAAAAGAAAAAATGTTGCCAAGACCTTTTCCCTCCAATAGAAACAAAAAGGAATGGACATGCTGAAAGTCAATATGACCAATTTCCTTCCCCCACTCCCCAAAAAATCTGCTGTTGGTGGAAAGTCAAAAGATGCCGATTTACATCAGATCCGCAGAAAATCCTGTTGAAATTAATGGGTTTAGCCAGCTTTTAACGTCCTCTGGTCTATTCAGAAAATGTCATCACAAGGGGTCCAAAATCTTAGACCTTGACTGATGCCCAGAAAAATGGGGTACTTCAATTGTATCTCCGATTAACATAGTCAATGGCAGTTTCAGGCCAATCAACATTTACTTAATGCAAGCTTGAGGCCACAATATTAAACTGTCCAAACTTTCTACATGGAAAAAAAAATAAAAAAAATGGAGAAACCCTTTTATCGACATCTCCATTTCCCTGGGTTTAGATTGTTAGATCTGGCAGAAGATGGCCATACACCCTAGACAGCTGTCAACTGAACTTTGCTTGCTCAGCCAACAGCATTCTTCTAGATTTGTCCCATAACCATGCAAGCTTGGTTCAGTGCATGTATTTTCAATGGGATAAAAATAAGCGGTTGCCAGGTACCTTTGGTTGAGCTTAGCCCCCCGTAAGAATGAGGGATTTTGCCTGTTGAGATCTACATATCTACACATACAATCCTATTTTTCACATTAGAAGACTAGCAGGTTTGGATAGCGTTCATCTATGTAGGGACATTTTAAACACATTAGCTTCAAATGCAAGTAAAGAAAAAAAAAAAACATTGGAGGTCACGATTTATCAAGATTGGAGTTGTTAACACTGGTCTTAATGAGGGGGTGTGCTGGAGTCAGATGCTCCCGATTCACAAAGAGGCACATTCCTCTTAATGAATCAGGAGCATCTGACAAGTGGCGCATGTCTGTTTGCTCCTCACCACAAATCAGATAGAGATGCGTGGTCAGCGGCATCCCAAAAATTAGGAGAGATCACAAGAGTGCGGGCTATAATGGTCGTCCTTTTCTACACAGTAATAAGAAGCTCTGCATTAGTATGAAAGAAACTTAAGTTCACAGCAACTAGAAGAAAACTTGAACACTTAAAACTGAAACAATATCTTGGAAATGAAGTGCCAGTAGAACGGCACATGACCGCTACAGCCACAGACTGGATGCACCGATCATGTGCCGGCTGCTGGTAAACACCAGGGACAGTGGGAAAGCTTTCAAGTGGCTTTCTTAATGACATGTCACTCAATTGGTTAAGAAGGTTTTCACTCTGGATGACAATGACATAAGTTAAAATGACAAATCACTGCTTTGATCTGTAACTAGGACTCAACATTTTTTTTGATGGAAGTGTACATCTATTTTTTCAAGAATATACAACAACAGCACCCAACATTGACGACATCGATATCAGATCAAATTTCTGAACAAATTTCAAGTGGAGTTGTGTGCACATGTAACTATTGCAGATCAGGACTATTAAAGAATCAGGTAGAGTTCAATTTTGTCCCTTGTCTATGGCGAATACAGAATCTCAATGATTATACCTTGTGCTCAATTTCTAAATACAACCATAAAGAGGAAATGGTATATCAATAAAGACTAGTATTAAAGAGTTCCTAAGTTTCCAGGTCCTGGACATCACGTTTATATAGCTTTCCATTGCTGGGTATCCACATTCAGGACCCTTTCCTGCTCGGCCTGTATTCACATTGACATATGGTAAGGTTTTAAATACTGGATGCCAGGACCATCCCGATTTGGGTACACCTTGACGCTGGTTGGATAGCTTTTACACTTTTTTTGAACAAAAAACAGTGTTACCAAAAGTACCCAATGTTATTTATATGCACTATTGCTTTTACTTATAGCAAGGTATATACTCATTTTGCTTCTCTCAAGTTTTGCCTTGTACATAAAGTTGTTGAAACATAAGCATAGATCTGCACAACTCAAAAAATGCATACAAGGTAAAACTTCAAAATATGTTATTTTATTTTTTTTTTATTTTTTTTTTTTTTTAGAGGTGTTAAAAAGTATAGAGTACTACCATATACGTTTTAACAAAGCTGCCCCAATCTTTAGATATCCGCACCGGTTTTGGGTTCTGGTAGCTCCACCTCCAGCTTGTGCTCCACAGGAGGGCATTTCCTGTGCTGGCACATGACCAGTTCTGTGCGTGGACTAATGGCTCCCTTCTTAGTCTATACATTGGCATAGATATTGAAATTAGCCAGCTCCTTTCACACACAGCACTGATGACCTGCTGACATAAAAAATGGTGGAGCTGCAGAAACCAGAGTTGGGTCCTTATATTTAAAGGGACTGTCAGCACTGTTCAAACCAAGTAATTGAACTCGGTGCATCTTGGCGTGGCCAGTCATTTCAGTGCACCTTCCCACCATCTCAACCCTTCTCTGGCTCTATGAAACCAGAGCTGTCAAAGAAGAAGAGGAGGAAAACAAGTAGGTGGGAAGGTGTATTTAAATGTTTGGCCATGCCAAGGGTGCGACGAGCGCCTGTATTTGGTTTGAACAATCATTCTGTGCGGACAGTCCCTTTAATGATCATGACACCTTTGTTAATACAATTATATAAATTCTATATACTTATATTCTAAACCTTTGATTTTTTTCAAGTGGACACCATTTCAGTATCAATAGGTCCACAATGACCGTAATCTGCAATATCCTATAGTCTTCTTTCCAACACATTTGCCAATAGCATACAGTGGTGCCATGCAAGGATGTTTTCCATGGGTTCCACGGCTTAACTTGGCTGCAAATGTTAACATTTCTTAAAAAGACTCATTAATTCCATTCTGAGTAACACGAGACAATGACACATTGATGAATGGGTCCATTGTAAGAAAACCCTCAAGGGTATAAGCTCCCATAATACAATGAAGCTAAATATCTGAGGTTATGGTACAAGACCATTTTCTAGAGATCAGGAACGAGAAAAGTACCTCTAGATGAACGTTATATCATGTTTGATCGTTCGTTCCTCATTCTCAGGAATTTGGTGTTGGTCACCTATGGAAAGCAAGTCCAAGTAATTCTGAAATAAAGCTTCGAGATTAGATAGAAATGTCGTAAGCCGTGCACCCTGCCTACAGGAGTGGTTGTTTAACTCTTATGGTTCCTAAAGCCTGCTGTGTGCTCCATTTATGCTGGTGTCAGAGGACAAACTTTCCCAGTGGAATCCACCAGGAGCAGCGGCTGCTTTATTCTCTACGCTAATTAGCCATGTGCTCAAAATCTTTGTCGGCCATCCTCTACTGGAACACTTCCCGTTGCATGCCACACTGACACCAGCAGTGAGCAGCGTAGTGAGGTTGTTACTTACAAAACCTGCAAACATTAGGAGGAAATCCATTATAATTTCCAAAATTGATCGTAGGGTTGTAGGTAACAGATCCTTCTAAAATGAGTTTTGACCAAAGTCATAACTAGTTCTTAAGTTACTTTTAATAGACTCAATGGAAAATTACTTTTAATACCACATGTAGGCAATGTTACCACAGGGTCTTTTAGTAAATCTGGGATTGGGTTCCTCCCATCCAATAATATATTTAGCATCCGTACGTGACATGAGAAGTGTATAGTTAGTTTTGTATCCTCGCCGTCTTCTTTGCTTCTCTATTAGATTTTCTAATCAGCAGCTCTGAAAATATTCATGGCTATTGTTCTTTCATCCATCACATTGATCACCAACTACTACTCACCAATGGATATGGGCATCCTAGGATATTGCCAACTGCAATGCTTACTATGAGGGTCATGATATTCCTGCAATCAGAGTTGATGCTAAATTACATACCTTTTTAGCCCCCTTTAAACTAGCAATCATATAGGGTGGCTTCTTTCATCACCTTGGTCATTAAAGTAGCAATGAGAAGTCTCCATACGTTAACGAATTGTTGGGCGTCATGAGGCCAATTGGAGCTCAGGAAGAGGTGGCTTTTACAAATGTTGCGTTTTGTTTCTTTTGTTAGCATAGAGAAGTGAATCAATTTGTGAAACCTACATATAATAGAGGATTTTTAACCTTGATCTCAGCCAGGATTATTCAACAAGGTTTCAAACTTCAATATCATTTTTGGACTGTATTTCCAAACCGTCAACTAAAAACATACTATGTGCGCTAAAAAGCTAAAACAAAGGAACTAGGAGAGCATTTGCCAAATATCACTTCACAACTTTAGGAGGTATTCAGCACCTTCACTCACGACTACACCCAAGTCGAAACAACATTGAGCCACTTCCAAAATACGGAGCTTGTGGCAGAAAGTTTAGATTGCGTAAAAGGAAACAGATGTTCATGTTTGGGATAATTGCGATTCCTCCTGAACCGCTCTGCCGGGGTAATGTCTGAGCCATTAGAAAAAAAAAAAAAAGTAGATAGAGTTTAATTAATTCAAAATTTTTAAATGGAATTTTCCATCTTCCAAAATGATGACATATCGGTGGACGTGCCATCACTTTATCATCCCCTGCCCTTCACCGAGCCTGACAAAGTGGCTGGTTTAGAGCTGTATCCCCTTCATGGTGTTTCATACCTAGGTGGCGCTCTTTACCACCCAGTAGCCCAGGAACTGCAGTCAGCCTTATTATCTCCCCATGGATTAAGCAATTCTTCCAGACTATTGGAACATTTCACGTGACATCACCACATGTATGACTGGCTTGGGACTCCATGCCAATTTATTGCTTTCTACTGTAAGCTAGGTTAGCACTGAAATGTAACCAGAAACGAAAGAAGAACTGTGCTCCCAGCATTCACATAACAGTATGTCCCTAGTACTACATGGGTAGTAATATGGAGTAAAGAGGTATTGACAGTGCTCAAAGAAGAGGGAATTAGAGGAACATTCCTATTTTGCAGCATCGTCTTCTCAATCCCACCACGTGCATCACACAGCTAGTCATCTGCTTGCCCCTCCACCAGCAGAGGACACAATGAGGCCATTGTCCCGATTGTTACAGTGCTCTGTAGGTAACGCTGTGCAGCAAAAGAAGTGTCCTACAATCTATAAAGACACCAAAAACTTCCTTAGTTACTATTAACAAAGGCAAGGAACCAAGAGTCTATTCACTTATTATACCTAGGCATTTAGAGGGAGGAAGGGGGAGCCCAAGAAATTTCGATACAATGACGTGGAAATGAAGATTGACATATTTTACCCTGGAAACACACAAGAGTGCAGGATTGACAGGTTTTAGGGTACATTAAACCTAAAAGGAGGCTGATCTACACCGATAATAGATATATATTTTTCTTGTCTTATTCAAATGGATAGGAATGGTTATCCAAATATGTGGACATGCTGCTTGTGCTGGTCTGCACGGATATGGCTTTGAAGCAGGTTGGTGCAAAATATATTCATCCTTTTATGCATTTTTAAACAGTCGAATAAAAAGACGACATATCGAGAATGACAGTTTTGCCCCATCATTGTACTAAACATGATCCAAAGTTCTATATTCATTAAATCAAATTCCCCCCATACACAATAGGTTAAAGTTGTCCGAATTCCCCAATTTCAGGAGGACTCACCAACCATCTGATGCGTATGGGCAGCAACTGACATCTAGTGATGGAGTTACAGGGAGGAGGGGCAGTACAGGATCGGGTCTTTGGAATTTCAACGCCTGATACTTTTGTTTACAGTGGAAAACAGCTGCTGCCAGAGCGGTCTGACAGAGGCTTTTTCTTCTCTCCCCAATTATGAAGGCCCAGATGAGGGCATGGGGGATTCAGAAGAGAAGGCATTTGCCATATTTGGCCATACCAGTAAGAAAGGCCATCATGTCCCCAAACGCTATTAACCTGAAGATCTAGGGTTAATCTCTAGGTTAATATTTTTATGCGATACGACCGCCTTATGAAAGCACTGTCATCAAGAGGCACCAGCTTTCAGTCATAGTCAGCCTGGTTCGGCTAGTCACCACTCAGTACACTGTGAGCAGCAGCTGTAAGCATGCAGCCCTGGCACCTTGTCAGCTTGCTCTGCAAAGCAAATGGTCAATGAATGTGCTGGGGCATGCTTACAGCTGCCACTCACCATGTACTGAGCAGTGACTGAAGCCGCGTTGTAAGGTGGCAGCTCTCGAGATGAATAAAGTTAAATTTCCAAATGTTAGCCGCACATTCAGTGAGGTGGCCGGACAGCATTACCTGTCCTAGCTCCCCATTGCCCAGAGACTCAAGTTCAAAACCATAACTTTGACATACAAAGCCATCCACAACCTGTCTCCTCCATACATCTGTGACCTAGTCTCCCGGTACCTGCACGCAACCTCCGATCCTCACAAGATCTCCTTCTCTACTTCCCTCTTATCTCATCCTATAATCGCAATACAAGATAACTCCTGTGCATCCACCCCTACCCTGGAATGCTCTACCCCAACACATTAGACTCTCGCCTACTGTGGAAACCTTCAAAAGAAACTCGAAGACCCACCTCTTCTGACAAGCGTACAATCTGCAGTAACCCTCGCTCCACCATACCGCTGCACGACCAGCTCTACCCTCACCTACTGTATCCGCACCCATCCCTTGTAGATTGTGAGCCCTCGAGGGCAGGGTCCTCTCTTTTGTACCACTCTGACTCATTTTTGTTCAAATTATTGTACTTTATGTTTGCTATGTAAACCCCTTTTTCAAATGTAAAGCGCCATGGAATTAATGGCGCTATAATAAATGTTCCATACATGTACACTACTGTTCAAAAGTTTGGGGTCATTTAGAAATTTCATTATTTTTGAAAGAAAAGCACATTTTTTTTTTCAATGAAGCTAACATTAAATGAATCAGAAATACACTCTATACATTGTTAATGTGGTAAATGACTATTTTAGCTGCAAACGTCTTGTTTTTATTGCAATATCTACATAGGTGTATAGAGGCCCATTTCCAACAACCACCACTCCAGTGTTTGAATGGTACATTGTGTTTGCTAACTGTGTGAGGCTATGTGCCCACGTTGCATTTATGAAGCAGAAAATTTCTGCTGCATAAATGCAAGTCCTCTCCCGGAAAAACGCATGCGGAATTCCGCACGCGTTTATCGCGCATTTTTCGCGCGTTTATCACGCGTTTTCCACATGCGGAATTGCCTTGCGTTTTTTATGCATTGGACAAAGGCAATTCCGCTTGCGGAAACGCAAAATTAAATGACATGCTGTGGATTTTTGAACGCGGCATAAACGCTGCGGAAAAATCCACAGCATGTGCATAGAACTTGCGGAATCCCATTGAGGACCATGGGGTGCGGGTTACCAAGCGTTTTACAAGCGTTTCCGCTGCGGAAATTCCGCATCAAAAACGCTTGAAAAACGCTACGTGGGCACACAGCCTGAGAAGGCTAATGGATGTTTAGAAAACCCTTACACAAGTATGTTAGCCCAGCTGAAAACAGTTTGGCTGATTTGAGAAGCTATAAAATTGACCTTCCTTTGAGCTAGTTGAGAATCTGGAGCATTACATTTGTTTGTTCCATGAAACTCAAAATGGCCAGAAAAAGAGAACTTTCATGTGAAACTCGACAGTCTATTCTTGTTCTTAGAAATGAAGGCTATTCCATGCGAGAAATTGCCAAGAAACTGAAGATTTCCTACAACGGTGTGTACTACTCCCTTCAGAAGAGAGCACAAACAGGCTCTAACCAGAGTAAAAAGAGAAGTGGAAGGCCCCGCTGCACAACTGAGCAACAAGACAAGTACATTAGAGTCTCTAGTTTGAGAAATCGACGCCTCACAGCTCCTCAACTGGCAGCTTCATTAAATAGTACAGGCAAAACGCCAGTGTCAACGTCTACAGTGAAGAGGCGACTTCGGGATGCTGGCCTTCAGGGCAAAGTGGCAAAGAAAAAGCCATATCTGAGACTGGCTAATAAAAGGAAAAGATTAATATGGGCAAAAGAACACAGACATTGGACAGAGGAAGATTGGAAAAAAGTTTTATGGACAGACGAATCAAAGTTTGAGGTGTTTGGATCACACAGAAGAACATTTGTGAGACGCAGAACAACTGAAAAGATGCTGGAAGAGTGCCTGACGCCATCTGTCAAGCATGGTGGAGGTAATGTGATGGGCTGGGGTTGCTTTGGTCCTGGTAAAGTGCAAGATTTGTACAAGGTAAATGGGATTTTGAATAAAAAAGGCTATCACTCCATTTTGCAACACCATGCCCTGTGGACAGCGCTTGATTGGAGCCAATTTCATCCTACAACAGGACAATGACCCAAAGCACACCTCCAAATTATGCATGAACTATTTAGGAAAGAAGCAGGCAGCTGGTATTCTATCTGTAATGGAGTGGCCAGCGCAGTCACCGGATCTCAACCCCATTGAGCTGTTGTGGGAGCAGCTTGACCGTACGGTACGCAAAAAAGTGCCCATCAAGCCAATCCAACTTGTGGGAGGGGCTTCAGGAAGCATGGGGTGCAATTTCTCAAGATTACCTCAGCAAATTAATAGCTAGAATGCCAAAGGTCTGCAATGCTGGAATTGCTGCAAAGGGAGCATTCTTTGACAAAAGCAAGGTTTGAAGGAGAAAATTATTCTAATAAAAATCATTATTTCTAACCTTGTCAATGTCTGGACTATATTTTCTAATCATTTTGCAACTCATTTGATAAATAAAAGTAGGAGTTTTCATGGAAAACACAAAATTGTCTGGGTGACCCCAAACTTTTGAACGGTAGTGTACTTTATACTAGTGTTCTATACAGGCTCTAAGATAAAGGGATGGAAAAATCTATTATCCTGGTAGTATGCTTGCCTATAAATTGGCAACTGGTGCCCAACGTTACATTGAAACTGTCTGCTGGTCATTCTAGCTTAGCATTTACGGAAATCTGTAGAAAAATGTTAATGCTCCCCAAACCATGTGCGCCAAAAATCAGCTCCTGTCTTCTAAACTTCCATGTTTTACTCTGAATTGCTGCAGTGTTTCATTGCTAAAAATGGGACCAGTGCTGAGGCGACTAGTCCAAAAGGCACGTTCCTGACGCCTTTTACCCTCCCATCCAGCTACATTAACAAGTCTCTCCCCATTTACACACAAATAGAGAGACTTGTCAGTCTAGCTGAGAAGGTGGGGAGAAGTCAGCGGTGTAGATGGGCAAATGTAGAAAAGTCAGCGCGGAAACACGTCTTGTGAACTCATCCCTATCCATTTGTCAGGATTCTATTTCTTTTTGTTCTTAGACGAGTGAAGTCTGCTTTGTTATCCACTGTAGTTGAAAATGGACCAGACATAACCAAAAATCTTGGTGCTGATTTGATTAAATCCCACATTGTCATATTTTCTAATGATGTATATGAAAGTTCTTAGTATTGTAACTTGAACCTCTTGGGGCCTAATGCAAAATTTGGCCAAAACCTACCAAGTATTATTTATGGAGAAGAAGAGGGATGCCTCTGGGTGTACTCAGGCACCAAACCCAGGAGAGCAACAGTTGCCGAGTCAGCACCCTTGGCTTTTAGTGATGGGCCACTAACCTTCCTTGCGTCGCAAACGCCTGTTCCCCTGGTTATATATAATAGTTCTCTCAAACTGAACGAGAAAAATGAATACAAGTCATTTTAACCCCAAACATGAACTTCGGGAGCGTCAGACATGGTGAATTTTCTTTGCTGGAGTCCCGTAAGCCGTCTCTTCAAGAGAAGGGGCAGATCGGTGGCACAGAACAGAATGAAGAGAGAACGACTTTCTTATTCGCAGCGGAGCATGTTTCCCACAGCGTAACCTAGTGGGCCGAGGCTGAAAACTGCCCTGGAAGGTAACTCGAGGACATTGCTACTAGAAGGCTTATGAGTCATAGCTGCTGGTTTAGTTAAGCAGCAGCGTAGGGTCGGATGGTGAGAAAGCGGTGAACGTCACAGTTAAAAACACTCCATTCATGGGAAACGTAGAAAAGGATTTAAAGACGCCGATACGTGCATGGGAGGCAGAAGTCCGATCGCTGACGAAATGCAACAAGCTACAGATTTTTGACCACGGACTGAGGCCATCGCCATATACTCCACAGCGGAACGTTATGGCAATATGGATGCCGATCACAGCTTACTGCATGAAATAATGGATGATCGTGAATCATTTCGAAGAATACGGCCTTGATCACTTATTTTGAAGACTCAAGTAAGCATTTCTTAAAGACAGAACATACATTGTGGTAATTTTTCAGCAGATTCTCCAGATACTGAAGCAGATCTGGACTGATGTCCTTATCAATGCCCTCTACCCTCTTGGCATCTGGCACATGTATACATTTGTGGCAATTTACACGGTCTGGAGGGCAAAAGGGCAAGCAGCCATCACAGAAAAGCAGAACCCTGTGCAGACTGGAATGGTTTCAGTGTGTTTAGTGATCCAGCCAGATCCTGATCATAATGCTGCAGCAGAAAAGAAGTCTAAACAGACTACACAATAGCAGCAGTATGTGGCTTGCAGTGGGGGTGGGGAGTTTAAAAAACCCAGCTGGCAGCCATAGGATATGCTTGCCTATACCACATGTCAAGAATCATTCCCTGTGAGGCGGGGGCAAGAAGGAGGAGGAGAAAAAGGGCCAAGGAGCGGGGGAGGGTGACGCACGCTCTCTTACAACCCCATACACAAAAGGGAGGCCTGGTGTTCGCCAGTATTCAGACTACCACAGAAGGGAAAAAGAGGAGCAGGTACTAATAGGTGCAGTAAACGTACTGAAGCGGCTGAGTGTCAGGCGATGAGAGGGAAAAGCCTATTTCACACACCCATATACCACCCATGTGAGACAATTTATGACCCTGCTGGGAGATAACAGGAGGGAGCAGATCAGTAGCAGGTTCGGCCATGTCAGAGAGATTTAAACTACCAATTACACAGACACCATTTTCCTCTAATGTACAATGTAAGAAACAAATGCAGCCGTTCGTAAGGGCTCAGCACGGTGGGAGTTGGAATTTCTTCAATCCCGCATGGTATCCATTATAAATTCATATAGCGCCAGCATATACCACAGCAACATACACCCATAGCATCGCTACAAGGAGCTAGCTTTTATCTATTCAGGGTTAACATATTATCGCCACCATCATCATCATCGTCGTTGTCCCCAATGTAACAGAACCCGAGGTATAAAACCTCATTATAATCGGGTTTACATACAGTAAATTTTTTACAGTCCAACACAAAGTGTGATTCTAGCATCAACGGTAATGATCCTAGTGAACGAATCTCAATCATGACACAATGCGAGCAAACTGTGTAAATCCCATGACGGGGCTCCATTTTGTCAGGATAGGAAATATTAGTGCAGTTTCCATCCTAGACAAATATCTGCATATATTCAAGAGCTCAGACATAATATATTCAGACATCCGTATGACTTGATGGTGGGGGGAGGGGTCTTCCGTGTGAACTCAGCCTCAGGCCTCATTCAGACATCAACAAAATTTCTCGTAAGCAAAAATTATCCTATTTTCATCAGTGTTTTAGATCTGGTCATCAGTGATTAAAAAAAAAATTTTAAAAAATTGAAAAGCATATATTTTACCCATAAAAATGGGCATACACAACCTGCACAAGGATGGCGATCTGTGCTGTTAGTGATTTTCACAGACCCATAGACTCACATGAGTAATTTTGATCAATGACTCGGATCAAAAATGGACATCTCCCATGACACATGGTCAGCAAAAAGCAAATAAAAAAAAAAGGTTTGTGAACAGCTCCATAGATTATATTGTGTATGTGTTCTAGGCATAAAAAACAGGAATAGCACAAGTGCGTGAAAAGCGTACATCTAAATGAGAATCAATTGCACAATGACCATAGAAATGCAGCTGCCACAATGGCTTCACACGAATATACACTCCGGAGTAATAACAGCATACCAGATCAAATGTCTCAAAACGCGCAACACCGCACATACACAAGGAGGCCGAATCCCTGACAGTCCCCAGAATTCATACATTAGGAAGTAAAGGATCACGCGGAATGAATCCCTGAACGGTAGGTGTCAAGAAGAACTTCTCTGAACTTTTAAACATGAACCCCAGTGTTTTCTACCCCGCCCACTAGACACGCTGAGCCAATGGGAAGTGAGCGCCATCAGCTGAGAAGCGAGTATCAGTAGCGAGCGTGACAGGTTATCTGCAGCTCTTCTGTAACAGTGACATTTAACCCTGCTTTGGTGGTGCACCGAAACGTATCGCAGAAATGTCTCCGGAGGACACCACACAGCAATGTGTACTTCAGCCTGAAGCGGCAGGAACTCTGGAATACGCTCCCATATGGTCTAGCGGTTAGGATTCCTGGTTTTCACCCAGGCGGCCCGGGTTCGACTCCCGGTATGGGAACTACCGTTTTTGTAGGTTATCTAAGGACAGAAGATTTTTGTTGTTTTATCATTATTGATTTTATTATAGCTCCAATTACAAAACTTTCGCAAATGAACTCACAGACAGCGGGATCAAGGTTTGCATTACCGATACTAATGCCCCACCGCCGTCAATGAAAAAGAATATAATGAGCTGCGACCTCTCACCTCTACTACTTTTATCGGCACCACGCGCTTCTTCTTCAGCTGTTCGCATTTTCTCATTTTGCATATCTGGTGACTGGTAGTCCGGTTCACACAGTTGTTACAGGCTCCGCAAGGTTCTTTCCTCAGACATGGAACACAGACCCCACAGCGCTTCCTTTTCTTGAGGGGCTGCTCCAAAAGTTCCATATTACTGCTTCCAACAGAGCCACCTACACCGCCAATAACCGCCGTCTCCACCGGCAAGTCCACTGATTTTAGCCTCCTGAGGGATTCCCCGTCGTCGCAAAAATCATAAACATCTTGAGTCCCCATGTGAGGCAATGGGGCATGCTGGGTCTCCATAAGCACCGAGCCAAATTTTCTAAAAAGCCTTAGAACCTTTAAAACACCGGTTTTGCCAAGGGCATGGGGCTACGCTGCGTGGTGTCTGCGGCAAAGGTTATCTAGTCCTGGGGAACAAAGTTAACCAACTTCTAAAAGTGATCCACAGTTTACGTCCCTTCATTTGGATGCGAACCTCTGCGAGATGGTATCCTCAGAGCGAATACCTTCCTAGAATCCCAAATTCTTCTTTTCCCAGCCCAACAGACATATTAAGTGTAAGCGCAAGCGTGTCTTCTGGAGATTCCCCTTTCCCCCCTGACAGCTCATCGTGACTCAAGCAGTTGGAAACACTACGCTCTAGTGATCCGCCAGGATGGGGTTGTACCAGGACTTCCTGAAACTTTTCCTACAAAAAGAGGGATGATATGTCAACACAACCGAAAACAGAAAATCAGCCGCAGACTGATGGGAAAATAAACTTATTTTTTATTTTGCACCTAAAACATTGGGTCACAATATACACCTATCTACGTAACAATTGGAGAAACCCATTATGGTAACTATCCCATTAACAACCATTAGTATAAAATAATAATATAAATAAAACATTGCAACAATTGTAGCCACTAAACACAACGGAAAATAACAGCACAGGTGATGACACAAATAAACCATTAGCAGCAGGGAATATACAAAGTATACAAAGTTCCCAGTTCACACTACACAAACTTTGTCTATATATAAACAAACTATATACATATAAACATACCCACATCCAGCTCCACACACCAGGGCTCAGCACAGACACTAGGGGAGTGCTAATGCCTCATTATCAGTGACAGGACACAGCTCCCTGCTATTCTTTGTTCTGGAGCTGGGACTGTACTGGCAGGTCGGCCCTCCCCCCACCCCCTCCAACAAAGAGACCCCCCTCCCACAATGTGCAGTGGGGAAAAAAAAAGGACACCCCCCTAAATTCACCCCTTTTTCATTGACCCTGCACACAAGCCATGCACCCAAGAGTCATCAGAGGTCCTCCTAACCAACCCTGCACTGCTTATAGGGGAGCTCAAAATGAATCCAAGTGTCAAGGGGAGGGGGGGGGAACACACGTGTGGGCAAACAGAAGGGGTACAAGGCCAAATTCTGCACGCTGGTACTATTGCTGGGTGCAATGTGCAGCATCTGATGGATGCCTGGGACTGTGTGCAGCACTGAGGCAGAAAGCTGGGAGCATGGAGCCAAGTGCTGCACACATCTGATCACTTCTAATTCTGCAACCAGGTCCAAATCCTCAGACCCTGCAGCAAGTCAGAAGGGGAACCAGTAAGAGAGCAGAGCACTGAGCATGTACCAGGCTCCATGACATCCACAGCCGGTGCATGGCAGCCCTCACTCACCTTGTGTGTGCCTCTCTCTGAGCCTTCAGCAAGCCGGCAGGAGGGGGAAGGGAGAAGCTCAGGGGCACAGATGTGGAGCAAACAAAAGGGAAGTGACTGAGAAACGCTAAAATACGAAGTGGAGCAGCAGAGGATCAGGAGCAGCGACTGAAGAGGAGGAGGAGGGTGGGGGGTCACAGGCAGAAAGGGAGGGAGCAGGTGCTGAGCACAGAGACAGCAGAATGGGGTGAAGAACAGAGATTTCTACCACAACACAGGGAAACCTAGACATTTGTAGTAGTGCAGGCAGCCTGTGTGCTACTGCATGGTGTACTGTATATAGACAGTACTGCATTATGTATAATATATGTATACACTCATCATGGTGGCCAGAGATACAAAGGACTAGCCACAACCAGCCTAAAACTGCACAGAACAGAGAGCAGCCCTCCACCTACCAATGCAAGGAGAGGGGAATATGATGGAAATGTCATAGAGTAATCAATGTGAAATCAAATGCTCAGATTATTGCTCCTACCTTTTTCTTGTTTCGGTGGGCAAATTATTAAAGAATCTGTGAAAGCCGAGATGTAAGAAGCAGGGTAGTGAGATAAAGACACCGGACAAATAGAAAAGAAGAAGCATAAGCATTTACTGTAAAGCTGACAGTATTAGATTTGGTCATGTTTTGCTGAGGGTGTCATGACATCCCCGCTCTAAGGCTATGTGCACACCACGTCTTTTTCAGGCGGGTTCGGCTTGGAATCCGCCTGAAAAAGCGCTGCGAAAAAAAATAGGCATCATGCACAGCAATGTCAAGATGACGTTACTCTCCTCTGCCATGACATCTTCCATTGAAGGAAAGTCAGGACTCCGCTATACACACCAAATGGTGAACTGAATCCGCAGAGCCAGCATTAATCTCCTGTATGGCTGCACTTAGGCTTTATTCACACATCAATAATTGTATGCTAAAACCAGGAGTGTCTCCACAACACAGAACAGGAGTCAGCCTTTCAATGATAGTTTTTCTCTGTAAGTTCCACTCCTGGTTTTGGTTTACATCACCGAAACAAAATACTGACCAAATACTGACGTGTGAATAAGTCCTTATGGCTGATCAGTGACAGCCATGCCATTATATGGCTGAGACATATCATGGTCTATGGCCAGCTTAAAGGGATTGTCTCAACTTGGCCGCCAGCTTCCTGCTTTGCAGCAGGCAGTGAACGACTGAAGATTAACAGTTTGGAGCATCAGCATGGTATCACTGATGGTCCGAACTGTGAACCGTCACATGCTGCTAGTAGAGGTAGTATTGTTTCCGAACAATGGAAGAAGCACATGGGCACGGAGACTGGTCGGATCCAGCGATCCAACCAACTTTGAAGCTGCACAAGCAGGCTCTAAAGCATAGAGCCTGCTAACAGCACACGATCCTTAAAGGGGTTGTCCAGGCTTAGAGGTTAAGTCTGCAGTCCAAGTGACTGTAGACTTGTGAATCCTCACAGTCAGGATTCGCGGACACTGGGAGGGGGTGGTCATGTGACCGCATGTATGTGATTTGTATACTTCCGGCCACATTCTGACTCCCATATTCGACCTCACTCAATTCACCTGTACGGAGCGAGGCCACGCATGTCTAGTTGCCACGTGACCGCATGTATGCAAACCACACACATGTGGTGACGTGCCCGCCCACTCCTGGCACCAGAGAATCCTGAAAGCGCCCACTGTGCACACTGTGAGGATTCACAAGTCTGCAGTCATTTAGAGTGACTGCAGACTTGAACTCCAAGCCTGGACAACCCTTTTAAAAATGTAACTGGCCATTGTGAGACTGACTGCAGTGTGGCCAGTTACCTAGTCAATGAGCTGTACACTAAAGAATTAAAAATCCTGTTCTTCTTGAGAACCAAGAAATTTTTTTAATAAGAAATAAATTGGCAAGTTGTTTTCACTAGCAATTTGCAATTTTAACCACAAAAGAACTTGAGACAACTCCTTTATTTATTCTTTATCAGCACACATAATTTTATGTGAAAAATGTATGGAAAATGGAAGAGTATTTAGAATCTGTTACAGTTGAGCAAAAAGATTCCCAGGATACTGGTCCGGTGGCCATGTCGGTAGCCCATGTCTGCTAGACCAGAATCTGTCCTGTGTTCCCGTACCCAACCTGCGACCCTGTACCTGAGTACATCCCATGCTCCTGAACTCGTCCTGCTAACTAGAACCCGAATCCGTACTTTCTTTACTCGAACCTGATCTCAAACCCGTCCTGTCAGAACCTGTACCAGAACCCGGTCCATCTTAACAACACCAGTGTCCATATTACTGGTAATCCAGACCCTGTCCTTCCTGACACTCCGAGTCTGTACCTTCGGACGTTCCTGGAGTGGTACCTGGTGGCTACCTGCAGCTCAAGCCTAACCTCACCATCAGAGACTCCAGTGAAGTCCAGGTAGCCACTTACTTATGCCCCTCCAGGATAAGCTCGACCTGTGGCGCAGTGGGTCCACAATCCACCAGCGTGACAGCTGACTTCGTGGGATACATAAACAGAAAACTTTTATCCAGGCAAAATAGCAACCTGAATAGATGTGATATCTAAATCGCCATCCTGCAGACAAACAAGACAGCTACCATTTTTAAATTTATTCTTGTAGATTATGTGGAGAATTCCCATTAACGCGATCTGGTAAAATTTACTTCTAAGGCATTGATATGAAGCATGCGGATCCTGGCATTTAAGATCATTCATCGTGCTCTGTAACTTGACATATCACCCTCTATACATCATCATGACAGGGCACAATACAACAGTGAAACTCACCGTCCACTGAGAATTGGAGTGAGAACGAAAGGGATTTCCTATAAAGTCGGCTTCTAGCACCTGGCTGGTCTACTTCCCTAAACATCATTAAAGGTTATTTCTACCCTGAATGAAAAAAAACTCTGTAGTAAATGGAAGTCCATTTCCTTTTTACACAATGATGTATGAAGTTTTATTCTACCGTGATCATTGCCCAACATATACTGTACATGCCCATTGATCAAAGCACAAACGAAAAAAAATGGGAACATAAACCATCATTGGTCCACAGCATATCCTCTTATATAGTACTCAAAACCTATGACCCAAGTAATTCCCACCTAAACACAATATCTAGTTGTGCCACCCTTGGCAGAAACTATTGAAACAAAGGACAACATCTGTATGTATGTGCTTGTATGTTCTCCTCGTGCTTGCCTGGGTTTTCTCCGGGTTCTCCGGTTTACTGCCATACTCCTGATATGGAATTTAGATTGTGAGGCCCAATGGAGACAGGGATGATAGTGTCTGTAAAGTGCTGTGGTATATGATGGTGCTATAGACACTGACGAGCAAAAGGGTAGCAATGTTTTGAACTTTTGACTTTCAGGCTCCATATCTCACCCCATCCACTACTGCTTCGAACATGAGACTACCATCATTGTATAGACAATCGTCTTGGCTATCTCATACATAAATTTAACTTGCAACTATATAGCATATGATTAGTTATGCAGATTCTTGTCATGTCACTGCATTGTTACTTTTTTGCTCCTAAAAATCTAACTTTTTATTATTTTGTTAGTATTTTGTAAATCCACCTTGGCTTTCAACACTGCATGAATACTTCTGGGCAGCTCTCAAATCAGATTCAAGCATATCTTCATTCAAATTTTAACCCCTGGTCTCTTCTACACGTTCCCAAAGTTGGTGCATACTGGTCGACTCACTTGGGTGTTTATACAGTGTTCGATTGAGTTGAGGTCTGAGGACTGTAGGGGCCAATCCAGCACATCTACTTCATTGTCATTGAGCCAATCTCGACGTATGCTTTGTGTCATTGTCCTGCTTTTTGTACTTTTTTGCAAACTCAAGCCGATGCTTCTTATGACGATATTGAAGCCAAGTCTATTTCACCTTTTTTCGAGCCACCATTCCAGACTTGTGTACCACTCATGGTGCCTGCATGGACATCTGTGATCTATTATGAAGCATACTGCATACTCCACTGCTGTGTTTGTCACCTCACAACTGATAGAACTTGTGATGAGCCAACTTGTTGACTCCGATATTTTGCCTGGATGTCCACCTCTTGGCTTTTGTATGGACAGACTTAATTTCATATTCTTCCAACTGTAATTGCACTCACATGATGCTGTTTGGCAATTGTCTGGCCGTGAGACTGCTATCGATGAGCTGGATGATGCTGTTTCTCTTTTCTTGTGAAATCTTCTTAATGGCTGCTCTTTGATTCGAACCAGTGACCTTTCGCTAAGGAATCAACCTAATAACACACTGAGCTATTAGGGAATGTGAGAACAGGTTGTAATTTGTGGTGTACAGGAAGAAAAAGATGTTTCCACCACCAGGAGCAAAACAGTAACAATGCAGTGGCATGACATGAATCTGCATAACTAATCATATGCTAAAAACTTGCAAGTCAAATTAATGTATGAGATTATGAGGTAGCCAAAATGATTGTCTATAAAATGATGGTAGTGTCACGTTCGAAGTAGTAGTGGATGGTGAGATATGGAGCCTGAAAGTAAAAAGTTAAAAACATTGTTACCCTTTTGCTCGTCAGTGTAAGAGAGTAAAAATAAATTAATAAATTAAACTTACGATAATTTGAGATGAGTCTTTTATACCACTCTGGAGCACTTTTGGGCTACTCTTTGCAGAATTGTTTTAATTTCAGCTATATTGGAGGGTTTTCAAGCATGAAATCCACCATTTAAGATCTTTCCACATCATCTCAATGGGATTCAAGTCAAGACTTTGACTCGACCACTCCAAAACCTTCATTTTGTTTCTTTTGAGTCATTCAGAGGTGGCATTGCTTGAGTGCTTCGGATCCTTGTCGTTTTGCATAACCAAACTGTGCCTGAGCGTTAGATATTCTCCAACAGAATTTTCTGATAGAGAGCAATATTCATGGTTCCGTCAGTTATGACATGTTGTCTAGGTCTTGCAGAAACAAAGCAGCCCCACTTCATCACACTAATGACAATGTGTTTGACTGTTGGTATGATGTTCATTTGGTGGAATACAGTGTTAGCATTACACCAGATGTAGCAGGGCCCATGTCTTCCAAAAGGTTTCAACTTTGACTCATCAGTCCATAGAATTTTATCCCCAAAATATTGAATGTTCTCATCTGATCAGAGCACCTTCTTCCACATGCAAGTTGCGTCCCCTACATGGTATGTGGAAGAAGGTGCTCTGGTCAGATGAGACCAAAGTGGACTAAATGCAAAAGGCTATGTGTGGTGGAAAACTAATAGTGCACATCACCCTGAAAAAAAAAACATCCCCACTGTTAAACATGGTGGTGGCTGCATTATGCTGTGGGGATGCTTTTCTTCAGCAGGGACAGGGAAGCTGGTCTGAGTTGATGGGAAGATGGATGGAGCTAAATACATGGCAATCCCGGAGGAAAACCTGTTAGAGGCTTTAGACTGAGGCATAAGTTCACCTTCCGGCAGGACAACGAGCCTAAACATACAGCCAGAGCGACAATGTAATGTTTTAGATCAAAGTATACTCATGTGTGTGAATGGCCCAGTCACATTCCAGACCTTAATACCATTGAGAATCTGTGGCAAGACTTGAAAATTGCAGTTCACAGATGTCTCTCCATCCAATAAGACTGAGCAAAGATAGTTTGCAAAGAAGAATGGGAAAAAATTTCATCCTCTAGATGTGCAAAGCTGGTAGAGACATACCCCAAAAGACTTGCATCAGTAATTGCAGCAAAAGGTTGTCCTGCAAAGTATTGATTCAGGGGGGCTGAATACAAATGCACGTCACAATTTTCAGATTTATATTTTTTAAATATTTAGAAAACCATGTATCATTTCCTTTACTCTTTACAAATACTTGCTATTTTGTGTTGATATATGGGGTTGTTTTGCTGCAGGAGGGACTGGTGCACTTCACAAAATAGATGGCATCATGAGAAAAGAAGATTATGTCGCAATACTGAAGCAACATCTCAAAATATCAGCCAGGAAGTGAAAGCTTGGGCGTAAATGGGTCTTCCAAATGGACAATGACCCAAAACATACTGCCAAAATGGTAACAAAGTGGCTTAAGGATAACAAAGTCAATGTTTTGGAGTGGCCATCACAAAGCCCTGATCTCAATCCTATTGAAAATTTATGGGCAAAGCTGAAAAGGCAGGTGTGAGCAAGGCAACCTACAAACCTGGATCAGTTAGGCTATGTGCCCACGAAGCAGAAATGCTCCGGATTTTTCCTGAGCGTTTCTGCATCTCCCTGGCAGAAAAAACGCATGTGGATTGTACATGTGGATTGTACATGCGTTTTTCCTGCCAGGGACATGCGGATGTGAAGCGTTCTTCACATGCATTTCCGCATGCGGGTTGACAAGCGCTTTCCAAGCGATTTAGCATCACTTGGAAAGTGCTTGTCAACTTGGTCACACTATATAAATCCATGCAAACAGCATGGATTTATATAGTGTGACCGTAAAAGAATGTTTAAAGATAAAAAAATAAATCTATACTTACCTTCCGATGGCCCCCGCAGTCTTGCTTCGCTCCGTCCTGGCTTGCCGGCAGCTCGTGGTGCACTGAAGGACCTGCTGTCACATGACTATGACGTCAGCGCAGGTCTTTCAGTCCACCGCGATCTGCCGGCAAGGGAGGACAAGAGCAGCGGGGGCCGTCAGAAGGTAAATATGATGTTTATTTTTTATTTTATTTTATTTTTTACAGGTTCTATGGTACCTGGGTCCGGAGGAGAGTCTCCTCTCCTCCACACCCGGGTACCATCCGCACATTGAAACACTTGGATTCCGCATCTACAGATGCAGTGATGCGGAATCCAAGCGATTCAATGCAAGTCAATGGCAGCAAAAACGCAACGCTTCCGCAAAATGATTGGTAGTGCTGCGTTTTTTTCCGCAATGATAACCCACAGCGGAAATTTCCGCAGCATGTGCAGAATTGCCGCTGCGGATACGCTTACAAAACGCATCGTGGGCACACAGCCTTACACCAGTTTTGTCAGGAGGAATGGGACCAAATTTCGACCAACTATTGTGAGAAGCTTGTGGAAGGATATCCCAAACGTTTGACCCAAGTCATTCAGTTTAAGGTCAATGGTACCAAATACTAATGAAATGTATGTAAACTTTTGACTTTGCAGTAAGTAATAAAAATGACTTAACCACTTCACGCCAGAGCCTGTTTTTGCCTTCGTGACCAGGCCAATTTTTTTAATTCTGACCACTGTCACTTTATGAGGTAATTACTCTGGAACGCTTCAACGGATCCCCCTGATTCTGAGAATGTTTTTTCGTGACATATCGTACTTCATGATAGTGGTAAAATTTCTTCGCTATCACTTGCGTTTATTTGTGAAAAAAACAGAAATTTGGCGAAAATTTTGAAAATTTTGCAATTTTCAAACTTTGAATTTTCATGCCCTTAAATCAGAGAAATATGTCACACAAATAGTTAATAAACAACATTTCCCACATGTCTACTTTACATCAGCACAATTTTGGAACCAAATTTTTTTTTTGTTAGGAAGCTATAAGGGTTAAAAGTTGACCAGCGATTTCCCATTTTTCCAACAAAATTTACAAAAACATTTTTTTAGGGACCACATCTTATTTGAAGTGACTTTGAGGGGTCTTTATGGCAGAAAATACCCAAAAGTGACACCACTCTAAAAACTGCACCCCTCAAGGTGCTCAAAACCATTCAAGAAGTTTATTAACCCTTCAGGTGTTTCACGGGAATTTTTGGAATGTGGAAGAAAACAATGAACATTTTTTTCACAAAAATGTTACTTTAGACCCAATTTTTTTATTTTCACAAGAGTAACAGGAAAAAATGGACTACATAATTTGTAGTGCAATTTCTCATGAGCGCGTTGATACCTCCATATGTGAGGGAAAACCACTGTTTGGGCGCACGGCAGGGTTCGGAAGGGAAGGAGCGCCATTTGACTTTTTGAATGTAAAATTTGCTTGAATAATTAGCGGACGCCATGTTGAATTTGGGGAGCCCCTGATGTGCCTAAACAGTGGAAACCCCCCACAAGTGACACCATTTTGGAAACTAGACCCCTTAGGGAACTTATCTAGATGTGTGGGGAGCACCTTGCACCCCCAGGTGCTTCACAGAAGTTTATAATATTGAGCCATAAAAATAAAATTTTCACATTTTTCCCACAAAAAATGTTTTTCATCCCCTAATTGTGCATTATCATAAGGGTAATAGGAGAAATTGCACCATGAAATTTGTTGTGAAATTTCTCCTGAGTACGCTGATACCCCCATATGTGGGGGAAAACCACTGCTTTGGTGTACGGCAGGGTTCGGAAGAGAAAGGAGCGCTATGTTGGCTGGGAGAGGTTGCAGACACCATGTCACATTTGAAGAGTCGCTGACATGCCGAAACAGCAGAAACCCCCACAAGTGACCCCATCTTGTAAACTACACCTCTAAAGGAATTCATCTAGGGAAGTAGTGAGTATTTTTTAATTTTTAAATTTATACCAATGGGCAGTGAAGAAAACATAATTATATTTTTACCACAAAAAAATGTTTTACCCTCAGATTTTACATTTTCACACAGGGCAATGGGTAAAAATGGTGCCGAAATGTGTCACACAATTTCTTCTAAAAGTGGCAATACCCCATATGTGGCTGTATCGTACCGCTCAGCCATATGGCGAGATCTGGGAGGGACGGAGCGCTATTTGACAATTGGAGAACAAATTATTGTAGAATATGCATTTGGATTTGGGAGCACAACATTTTCTGAATTTCTTTTGGGGGGCAAGGGCCATTTCGCTTTTCCAGAGCCTTTCTGCTACCAGTAACTTGGAAGTCCCTTATATTTTTAACAGATGATGGACCTGAGTGGGGGCTAGCTTTTTTTGAGAACTGAGTTGAAGCTTTTATTGGGAACATTTTACGTAACATTTATCCGGCGCTCTAGGCTGAGCACTTACATCGGGGTTTCCATCTAAATTTCCAAGTGATGTAATTCAGATGAAACCCCTGCGGGATCCATTCACTGTAATGAGGCAGCAGAGTTACTCTGGACTCCATCTGGCCTCTGTTTAGCGGTGTCCTTTTTTTCAGAAGTGCACAAACTGTGGGCAACCGCACTTTTATGCACGCCTAAAAAAACTGACACCGTGGGATCACAGGCCAGATGGCATCCACAGTGGCCTATATCTGCCTCATTACAGGGAATCTTCCGTCATGGGTTCCGTCTGAATCACGTATTTCAGAGATTTACACGGAAACTCTGGTGTAAGTGCTCAGCGTAGAGCGCAGGATAAATGTGAGCAGAGCCTTATTGCGCTCTTTGGGAGACATAATAAACAAATCAGTAGCAGGTGAAGAATTGGTTTTATTTATTTTTTATGCCGTTCTTCGTGCGGTATAAGTGATGAGATTACTTTATTCTTCGGGTCAGTGCGATTACAGAGATACCAGATTTATATCGGGTTTTTATGACTGACAGCTGTCACACTGTAAAAGACGCTTTTTTGAAAAATCTAGTTTTTGCATCGCCATATTTTGAGAGCTATAATTTTTACATATTTCGGCCGACTGAGTCATGTGACGGCTTGTTTTTTTGCGGGACGAGTTGACATTTTTATTGGTACCATTTTTGGGTACGTGACATTTTTTGATCGTTTTCTATTCCGTTTTTTTGGAGGTAAAATTAACAAAAACCAACAATTCAGGAATTGTTTTTTGAGGGTTTTTTTTATGACGTTCTGCGTGTGGTAAAAGTGATAAGGCAGCATTATTCTTGGGGTCAGTACGTTTACAGCGATACTACACTTACTGTATATTTTTTTATGTTTTGGCGCTTTTACACAATAAAACAATTTTATAGAAAAAATATTTTTTTTGCATCGCTTTATTCTGAGAACTATAACTTTTTTTATTTTTCGGCTGATGGAGCTGTATGGCGGCTTTTTCTTTGCGGAACAAGATGACTTTTTCAGCGGTACCATTTTTATTTCCATTTTGCTTTTTGATCGCATTTTTTTCCACTTTTTGTTTGGCGATATGATGAAAAAGCATAGTTTTTTTGCTCCGTTTTTTATTTATTTTTATTACGGTGTGCACAGAAGGAGTTAATTAGTGTGACAGTTTTATAGATCGGGTTGTTTCGGACGCGGCGATACCAAATATGTGTACTTTTTTTGTTTTTGCATAAATATACGGATTTATTGGTTTAATATTTTATTTATTTATTTTTATTTATTGTGTGATTTTTTTTTAACAGTTTGAAAACATTTTTTAGACTTTTTTTTTACAGTTTTACTTAGTCCTGTATAGGACATTATTTTTTTAATCGCTGTTCTCATGCAATGCAATAGACATGTATTGCATTGCATGACAACTTTGCTGACAGTTTCAGAGTCAGTGTCTCCTGCTAGACTTCAGCTGCAGGCTGAGTCTAGCAGGACACCATACATGGCATATCTGAAGGCGATCATGTGACCTCCGGCTGCCATGACAACGGCAGGTCCGGTCAGACATCAGGGGGCCGTCGGAGAGGTAAGTGGACGACCCCCTCTCCTCTCACTATCTTCTAAATGCTGCGATCACTATAGATCACGGCATATAGAAGATAGCAAAGGGTTAACATTATTGGGACCTGATCCAATCAGGTCCCGATGATGTCCCCTGTCAGAGCTGTCGCTCTGCACCGCACCTGCAGCGCTTGCAGAACCCTGGGGGTCCTGAGGGCTGCGGGACCACCGACCGTTCATAAACGTCGGCGCTGCACAGAGCCCAGGCAGCGGCGACGTTTATGTACAGTGAGCGGTCGGGAAGCGGTTAAAACATTCTCTCTCATTATTCTGGCATTTGGCAAATATTAAAAATGATGGTAATCCTAATTGACCTAAAACGGGAAAGGTTTATTCTGATTTCATGTCAGATATTGGGAAAAACATGCATATGTGTCTTTTTATATAGTGTATGTAAACTTCTGGTTTAAACTGTGTGTATATACAGTGCCTACAAGTAGTATTCAACCCCCTGCAGATTTAGCTGGTTTGATAAGATGCAAATAAGTTAGAGCCTTCAAACTGCAAACGAGAGTAGGTTTTATGAACAGAAGCATAAATCTTACAAACCAAAAAGTTATGTTGCTCAGTTGAATTTTATTAAATTTTAAACATAAAAGTGTGGGTCAATTATTATACAACCCCTATGTTTAATATTTTGTGGAATAACCCTTGTTTGCAATTACAGCTAATAATCGTCTTTTATAAGACCTGATCAGGCCGGCACAGGTCTGTGGAGTTATCTTGGCCCACTCCTCCATGCAGATCTTCTCCAAGTTATCTAGGTTCTTTGGGTGTCTCATGTGGACTTTATTCTTGAGCTTCTTCCACAAGTTTTCAATTGGGTTAAGGTCAGGAGACTGACTAGGCCACTCCAACACCTTGACTTTTTCCCTCTTGAACCAGGCCTTGGTTTTCTTGGCTGTGTGCTTTGTGTCGTTGTCTTGTTGGAAGATGAAATTACGACCCATCTTAAGATCCTTGATGGAGGAGCGGAGGTTCTTGGCCAAAATCTCCAGGTAGGCCGTGTTATCCATCTTCCCATGGATGCGGACCAGATGGCCAGGCCCCTTGGCTGAGAAACAGCCCCACAGCATGATGCTGCCACCACCATGCTTGACTGTAGGGATGGTATTCTTGGGGTCGTATGCAGTGCCATCCAGTCTCCAAACGTCACGTGTGTGGTTGGCACCAAAGATCTCGATCTTGGTCTCATCAGACCATAGAACCTTGAACCAGTCTGTCTCAGAGTCCTCCAAGTGATCATGAGCAAACTGTAGACGAGCCTTGACATGACGCTTTGAAAGTAAAGGTACCATACAGGCTCGTCTGGAACGGAGACCATTGCGGTGGAGTACGTTACTTATGGTATTGACTGAAACCAATGTCCCCACTGCCATGAGATCTTCCCGGAGCTCCTTCCTTGTTGTCCTTGGGTTAGCCTTGACTCTTCGGACAAGCCTGGCCTCGGCACGGGAGGACACTTTCAAAGGCTGTCCAGGCCGTGGAAGGCTAACAGTAGTTCCATAAGCCTTCCACTTACGGATGATGCTCCCAACAGTGGAGACAGGTAGGCCCAACTCCTTGGAAAGGGTTTTGTACCCCTTGCCAGCCTTGTGACCCTCCACGATCTTGTCTCTGATGGCCTTGGAATGCTCCTTTGTCTTTCCCATGTTGACCATGTCTGAGTGCTGTTCACAAATTTGGGGAGGGTCTTAAATAGTCAGAAAAGGCTGGCAAAAGAGATCTTTAATCCACACATGTGAAGCTCATTATTCTTGGTGCCTGAACTACTTCTTAATACTTTAGGGGGACCAAACAGAATTCTTGTGGTTTGAGGGGTTGAATAATAAATGACACTCTGAATTAACTTTTAACGTTTTAAAAAAAAAAAAAATTTGCTGCAGTGCATTTCCCACTTCCAGGCTGATCTACAGTACAAATGTCACAATGCCAAGTTAATTCCGCATGTGTCAACCAGCTAAATCTGCAGGGGGTTGAATACTACTTGTAGGCACTGTATATATATATATATACAGTTATATGAAAAAGTTTGGGCACCCCTATTAATCTTAAGCTTAATGTTTTAAAAAAATTGTTGTTTTTGCAACAGCTATTTCAGTTTGATATATGTAATAACTGTTGGACACAGTAATGTTTCTGCCTTGAAATGAGGTTTATTGTACTAACAGAAAATATGCAATCTGCATTCAAGCAAAATTTGACAGGTGCATAAGTATGGGCACCCTTATCATTTTCTTGTTTTAAATACTCCTACCTACTTTTTACTGACTTACTAAAGCACTTTTTTTGGTTTTGTAACCTCATTGAGCTTTGAACTTCAGAGCCAGGTGTATGCAATCATGAGAAAAGCTACTTAAAGTGGCCACTTGCAAGTTGTTCTCCTGTTTGAATCTCCTCTGAAGAGTGGCATCATGGGCTCTTCAAAACAACTGTCAAATGATCTGAAAACAAAGATTATTCAACATAGTTGTTCAGGGGAAGGATACAAAAAGCTATCTCAGAGATTTAACCTGTCAGTTTCCACTGTGAGGAACATAGTAAGGAAATGGAAGAACACAGGGACAGTTCTTGTTAAGGCCAGAAGTGGCAGGCCAAGAAAAACATCAGAAAGGCAGAGAAGAAGAATGGTGAGATCAGTCAAGGACAATCCTCAGACCACCTCCAGAGAGCTGCAGCATCAACTTGCTGCAGATGGTGTCACTGCATCGGTCAACTATACAACGCACTTTGCACAAGGAGAAGCTGTATGGGAGAGTGATGCGAAAGAAGGCGTTTCTGCAAGCACGCCACAAACAGAGTCGGCTGAGGTATGCAAAAGCACATGTGGAGAAGCCAATTTATTTTTGGAAGTAGATCCTGTGGACTGATGAAACCAAGATTGAGTTGTTTGGTCATACAAAAAGGCGTTATGCATGGCGGCAAAAAAAACACAGCTTTCCAAGAAAAACACTTGCTACCCACAGTAAAATTTAGTGGAGGTTCCATCATGCTTTGGGACTGTGTGGCCAATGCCGGCACCGGGAATCTTGTTAAAGTTGAGGGACGCATGGATTCCACTCAGTATCAGCAGATTCTTGACAATAATGTTCAAGAATCAGTGATAAAGTTGAAGCTACACAGGGGATGGATCTTTCAGCAAGACAATGATCCAAAACACCGCTCTAAATCTACTCAGGCATTCATGCAGAGGAACAATTACAATGTTCTGGAATGGCCATCCCAGTCCCCAGACCTGAATATCATTGAACAGCTGTGGGATCATTTGAAGAGGGCTGTCCATGCTCGGCGACCATCAAACTTAACTGAACTGGAATTGTTTTGTAAAGAGGAATGGTCAAAAATACCTTCATCCAGGATCCAGGAACTCATTAAAAGCTACAGGAAGCGACTAGAGGCTGTTATTTTTGCAAAAGGAGGATTTACTAAATATTAATGTCACTTTTCTGGTGGGGTGCCCATACTTATGCACCTGTCAAATTTTGTTTGAATGCAGAGTGCACATTTTCTGTTAGTACAATAAACCTCATTTCAAGGCAGAAACATTACTGTGTCCAACAGTTATTACATATATCAAACTGAAATAGCTGTTGCAAAAACACCAATTTTTATAAAACAATAAGCTTAAGATTAATAGGGGTGCCCAAACTTTTTCATATAACTGTATATATATATATATATATATATATATATATATATATTATTATTTATTTATTTATTTTTAAATATAACTTAAGAACACAAAGAAATCTCCACACATCTCCAAAGTAAAAAGAGTTATGGATTTTGAATTGATGAGTTAGAAAATAAAAAATCTGCTGTGTTCTGGGGAGTGTAATTAGCCTCACGTTAGGAGGTTCATAGAATGACTTATTCCTTATCACCATGTGCAAACACTTTCCGTACAATTATTTGTGATCATCATAACAATGGGAGTGTAGGCCAAATGGTGGTGTGTGAGCCGAAAAGGGCCAGTGCTGCTCTCACACAAGGGTAAAAAACAAATAGGATGACACAAAGCAAAATGTGTTCATTCCTCAGACGTCTCATGTCGCAGCTCAAGCATCTCAGGATTTCACAGCATCAGTGTTCAATAAAGCGGCTGAAGATTACCATGGGAACCTGGGAAGACTCCATTCACAGATAGGGCTGGTGTGACCCATTTTCATTGCACTATTGTTAACCAAGCCTATAAAACCTTGTACAATAAATTATTATAGGTCTGGAAAATAAACAGTGGCACCAAGACACCAGCATATCGAAGTCAGCATGAGGTAGATCAAGATGCCAATTTCTGCCATCACTGCGTCCTCAGATGGCCTTCTTCTTTGCTCATTCAGGACGTAGTTGTAATCTTGACTCTTCCTCGTCATTAACAAGAAGCAGAACGTATAGTTGTGTCTATACAGTGGATTTCCACCAAATGCGACCCACCACTTAAAGGGCAACTCCAGGCATATATAAAATGTCTCCTGCAACATCAGATTCATCAGTAAGAACCGTGCTCAGCCGCATTGTCACGTCCCTTCCTGCGCTCCTAGCAGGCCATGTATAGGGCATTACTTTAAGTGCTCATTCAGACAAGTGCGTTATACTGATGTTTGCTATCCGTGTACAAATTGGATAGCACACTGACCAATGTATTTCAACAGGACAGTTCAGATGACAGTTTTTTCACATGCACAAAGTGTCTGTTGAAAAAAATCGCAGCATGCACTATTCTCTTCTGTATCTCAGATGAGAGTCACCTATACTGTGTGACAGAGTCACTGGTGAGGTATGTGTCACTCAGGTTGCTCTCCTGTGTGAACTGAGACCTACTGAATTTCTGCCAGCATGTTATATGCTGGGGTTTAACTCTTTTAAAGGGTGTGGTTTTATGTGAATGAATTGAGATGGGAGGGATGTCATTCACCATACCTCCCCTCAGGGTGTGGCTGAGCATGGTTTAAATGTTCAGTACTGTTTTTTTTTCTGTGTTGTGGTCTGGAGAGGCAAGGTCTCCAGACTGGGAAAGCTTCAGCTCAGGACAGAACTGAAGGCTGAGACTACACCCTGTGTGGGCATATTCCCCATACATATTGTGAGGCAGTGACTGGGATCGTATGTGAGGGACTTTATATATCCCTAGAATGTGTACAGAGACCTATTAAATCCATTGGAGTGCATTGCAGTCACAGACACAACTGTGGCTGCAATGCAGGAATGAAGGTGACCATTGACCTGGTCAGGCTATCTGGCTGAGGCCGATTAGTAAAACCTGGCAGGGCCTTCATTTCTTGGAGGAGGCTACAGGAAGGCAGTGGGGCGGCCTCCTCCCTCCAACCCGGGTTTTCCAGTGGCTCTTGCCACAGGTCCTTTAAAAACCCTGCATTAAGGATTAGTGTTGTTCAGTGTTGGGACCTGCTAGGAGCATAGCAGGAAAGCTTGGCGGGCCTGTGAACAGCTGAACCCACGCCTGGGAAGGCTCTGCACCCGTCAGGCTCTGAGCAGCCCGACGCAGCAGTTGCCCCTGGCAACCATTGTTATGGACTTGTGTTAACCCGGCTTCGAACTTTCTGTTTACCTTTAAGTTTTGCTGAATAAAAGCAGCTTATTTTGGACTTGCTTGGGTCACTGCTTCAGTTACTGCACGGTGTGAACACCGCCGCCTTACAGCTTGGTGGAGAATGCGGGCATTGTGACTGAGGCAGCTGCATGACCACAATCCTGCCGGCCACCTTTCAGCCTAACCCCGTGGACAAAATGGAGGAGCTGTTAAGGCAATTGGTCCTCACGCAGCGGCAGGAGCAGTTCAAGCAGCAGCAGGAGCAGCTCAAGCAGCAGCAGTACACCAATGATCTGATCGTGCAGCAGCTCACAGCCCTGCAGGAGACGCTGACGGCACCAGCCCCGGAACGTCGAGAGGCCCGGGACAAGGTTCGCTCAGCGTTGAGGAAGATGGGACCGGAGGACAACGTGAAAGCCTTCCTTACCATCTATGAACGCACGGCAGAGCGGGAAAACCTACCAGCCGCCCAGTGGGCAGAAGTGATGGCTCCGTTTTTTTGTCGGCGATGCCCAGAAGGCCTACTTCGACCTCAGTCGGGAGGACGCCCAGGACTACCAGAGGCTCAAAGGTAAGATCCTTGCCCGACTGGGGGTCAATATATACGTGAGGGCTCAACGCGTATTTTCATGGGCCTTTGTGGAGACCCGACCCGCCCGGCCTCAGGCTTATGACCTTCTGCAGTTGGTAAGGAGGTGGCTCCAGCCTGAGACTTTGACTCCAGCACAGATGGTGGAGAGGGTGGTGGTCCACCGGCTGGTGAGGACTCTGCCAGCCCCGATCCAATGTTGGGTGGGGCAAGGGGACCCCGACACCCTCGACCAGGTGGTCAGCCTGATTGAGCGGTACTCAGGACTTTATACGGGACTCTGGCCCCTCGCGGCTGTCACGCCGGACCTTGCCAGACCAGGAACCGGGAAACAGGGAGCGTCCCTCTGCTGAGGACAGTCAGCACCGTACCCGTACTGAAGGGGAACCCCAGAGAGAGAGTGGCAGGAGACCGGTTCCCTCCCAAAAGGTCACAAGATCCAACAGTACCTCCGCCATTAGATGCTGGCGGTGTCAGAGGCCGGGACACGTGGTTGCTAACTGCCCCCTGACTACAGAGCCCATGGACTGCAGGTATAACCGCCGGGTCTCACTGTACACCCAAACCGTCCGCTCTGCGAGTGCCGACTCCCCGGACAGTGAACCCCAACTGTGCCAGGTACTGGTTAATGAGTACCCAACGGAGGCCCTCTTAGACTCAGGGAGCCTAGTGACTTTGGTACATGAGTCGCTGGTGGCAGGAGACAACCCCAGAGGAAGGATCGTCGGGGTTGTGTGTATCCATGCGGACCTTCGAGAATACCCAACCTTGGAGGTAGTGTTGTTCACGCCATGTGGGGACACGAAACATGTGGTGGAGGTGGTAAAAACTCTTCCCTATGGGGCTGTGTTGGGAAGAGACTGTTATGATCTGCTACAAGAACTAAGGAAAGATAGGAAAACTGTCCCTACAATAGGACTAAGCTGATTCCCTACGATGCAGCGGGCAACCTGTTCCTTGTGAACAGACCCGCCTTCGTCCTCAGCTAGTCTGCACGCAGACCTATAGATATAAGGAAGGGGTCCCTAAAAGTACTAAGGACTGGGACAAAATTGGACACCTCCTAGCAGAAGTTGTAGCGGAGCAAAAAGACTAACAGACAAAAATACTTAGAGGTCCAAGGACCAAGCAAACTATAAAGATAGGTACAAAGCACCTGGCTAGATTAAGAGTCAAAGTAACACTGAAGTCCAGCAAAGCCAGAAGGGCAGAGCTGGAACAAATAGGCAGCAGGTCACGTGACCACAAAATAGAAAAAAACTAACAGGAGGGTTCTAACAGTACCCCCTCTTCTATGAGGATCCTCCGGATCCTCCAGGCCCAGGCCTATCAGGAAACCTCCTGTGAAACGCTCTGATAAGTCTAGGAGCAGAGACATCATCTGCCCTTACCCAGTAGTTATCCTCAGGACCGAAACCTTTCCAAGCGACGAGATACTGCAATCTCCCTCTATGCCTTCTGGAATTCAGGATACGAGAAATTTCATATTCGCAGTCTTCCACCACCGGAGGAACTGTGACAGTGGCATCCCTATCCGATACATCAGCTTTTTTCAACAAGGAAACATGAAACACTGGATTAATCTTCCAGGAGGAGGGAACCTCCAACCTAACAGCAGACTGGTTAACCACCTGAAGCACCTTAAATGGTCCCACAAACTTCGGACCCAATTTCTTAGAAGGAATCCTCAACCGCAGATTCTTTGAGGACAACCAAACCATGTCACCAACCGTAAACAAAACCTCTTGACGTTTCCTGTTAAAATACTTCTTAGGCTTTTTGTTAGCCTCTTGAAGGTTACAATGTACATCAGTCCAAACTCTCTCCAAATCACCGGAAAAATTCTCCTCCTCCGGCACCACCGACACCAATTTGGAGAACGAACCAAACGACGGATGTCTCCCAGTACAACAAAAAAACGGAGAACACCCAGCAGAGGAGGATGTATGGTTGTTAAGAGCAAATTCAGCAAGTGGCAGAAACTCAGACCACCCCTCTTGATTGTCTGCCACAAAACAACGCAAAAACTGCTCAACATCCTGGTTCTTTCTTTCTGTCTGTCCATTAGACTCAGGATGATACCCAGATGAAAATGACAAATGGACTCCCAACCTGTCACAAAAGGCACGCCAAAAATGAGCCACAAACTGAGGTCCCCTATCAGAAACAATGTCGGTGGGAACGCCATGGAGTCTGACAATTTCCTTGACAAAAGCCTTAGCGAGTGTCTTAGCGCAGGGTAGTTTAATGAAAGGAACCAAGTGACACATCTTGCTAAAATGGTCCACGACCACCCAGATGACAGTGAAACCCTCGGACACAGGAAGGTCAGTAATAAAATCCATTGCAAGATGCGTTCAAGGTGCACTAGGAACCTCCAGAGGGCAAAGCAACCCCGCAGCAGGAGCATGTGAAGCCTTTGATCTAGCACACACCGTACATTGACGCACCCATTTAATGATTTCCTTCTGCCACCCAGGCCACCAAAAACTGCGACCTACCAGTCTCTTAGTCTCAGAAATTCCTGGATGACCTGCCAACCGAGACTCATGATACTCCACAAACAACTCTCTCCTAAAGGTTCTAGGTACAAACAACCTCCCATGGGGAGTGTTAGATGGGGCATCCTCCTGGGCTTTCAGAATCCCATCTTCCAAAACGGAGTCCAATGCTGCTATCAAAACTCCTTCCTGTAAAATGTTACATAGTTACATAGTTTATAAGGCCGAAAAAAGACAAGCGTCCATCCAGTTCAGCCTATTTCTTGTGCACTGCAGCTATTCCGCAGCGTTGATCCAGGGGAAGGCAAAAAAAAACCATGCAGTATAGGCCAATTTACTTCATTGAGGAAAAATTCACTTCCCGACTCCAATCTGGCAGTCAGATTAAATCCCTGGATTAATTAACTATCACTAAGCATAAGATGTAATTTTATAGTTCTCAAGAAAGGCGTCCAGGCCTCTCTTGAACTCATTAAGTGAGTTGGACATTACCACTTCCTCTCCCAGAGAGTTCCAGAGTCTCACTTCTCTGACTGTAAAGAATCCCCTTCTATGCTGGTGCAGGAACCTCCTTTCCTCCAGACGCATAGTGTGCCCCCTCGTCTTTGTCACCATCCTTGGTATAAACAGGTCATGGGAGAGATCTCTGTACTGCCCCCTGATGTATTTATACATGTTTATGAGGTCTCCCCTAAGCCTTCTCTTTTCCAACGTAAATAGGCCTAATTTTGACAACCTCTCTGGGTATTCTAGTCCCTCCATTCCCTTTATTACCTTAGTCGCCCTCTCTAGCTCCAATATGTCTTTCCTGAGCACCGGAGCCCAGAACTGTGCACAATATTCTAAGTGCGGCCTTACCAGCGCTTTATACTGAGGAAGAACAATGTTCTCACCATATGCCCTGTGATGAAAGCCGGCCGGTGGGTGCAGCTCTCTGGCGCCCCCTTACCTCTCAGGTCAGTCAAGGTACTGCACCTAGAGAAAGTAGTGCCAGGTAGCTGCAACCAGCGCAGGGAACACGGTAGTGTGTTATCCCTTCAACGTCACTAAACCGTAACGTCACTACACAGCACAACTCGCTAGCGCCCTCTTAGCCTCAGGTCAGTCAAGGAACTGCACCTAGGATAAGCGGTCGCCAGGGAGACTGTCCTGTAACCTACTGGGTATCGGGGCCCTCTGTAGTGAGGGCGGTATATATATCTTCCTTGGCCGCGCCAGGAATATATATATCTGAACCTCCGACCGTCACTACCAGCCTTCCCCAATCCCCAGTTGGTATGCTGCCACCAGTCCCTATTTTAGATATACGCCCAGTCCGTGAATGGGCCTATATCGGGTCAGGAACCAACCCTGGGTAGCGTTTTGGCTTGAGCCGAGCTCACACGGACGTGCGTTCGTTATGCAGAATAAAAGGCAGGCCCACAATTACTTGAGGTAATTGATTATAATAATACACTAGATACACGATATACAACTAAATATACACAGGTATAAGGTCAGGCTAAACTATACAACAATGGAATACAACACACAGAATCACCACAGCATATCAGTTACCGGTTTCTTGATTTTCTTGTGACGCAGGGAGAGGATTCTGCGGTCGCAGGCACGGTTCTTTGTTACAGGCTGAGGCCTACCACCGCATGGTCAAACTGCTCCTCCCCTTGGTGGCCTCAGCTGGTGCTCAGATGTTCAGCACACCACTCTTGGGTCAAGACTGACTTGTCTCTTGTCTGTCCTGCTATCTTACCTGCCCCGTCCCGCCCACTGCTGGTGAGGTCAGCTGGCTCAGTCTCCACCCTCAGGTCTAACTTCGATCAGAAGCCCAAATTCTAAGGAACCCAATAACTTCTTCTGGGATGGTCTCAGGATACCCACAGGGGTTCCCACGGATTCGGGCCGCCGTAACCGACCTTTTGATATCAATTATGATACCATACGGTCCTCAGGAATGGCTCAGCGCTATATCTTGGCTTCCAGAGCACGTACAAACGTCTACCGCGGAGGCTTGTGTGCGCAATGGCTCCGGGACACCGTGATATTTTTTTATTGGCCCATCCCACGCAACATGCGTGTACTTTTCATGTTTCTATATCTTATGCCTCCATGCTTGTGACAGACAAAGAAACTAGTCCTATGGGACAAATGGTCAGGTACAGATAGACGAAGCACCCCCCCCTGCTGGCTGTGTTTCCTCTCGAAGTCTTTGAAGCTCCTAGCATTCAAGTGTTAAGTAGGCTTCTTATCTTACAGGAGCCTGGATGGGGGGGAAACTATCTAGTTGACGTTTTAACAGAAGGTCCCAAGGGTGGGGGCTGCTGAAGTGTGGCCATCCCTGGATATGATTTATCATTACCAAGATGGCGGCTACAGGTTCATCACACCTCCCCCTATACGAGGGCGCGAGGGGGTAGCACATTCCTGTGTTCCCCCGTGCGTCCTTCTGCACCCTCCCCTTGCCGGGATAACCCGTCAGCGTTACCGTGGTCACGGCCTCTTCTGTGGCGAATGGAGAAGTGGTACTGCTGGAGAGCGAGGCTCCAGCGTAGCAACCTGCCATTCGACCCAGAGACCGTGTGTAACCAGCTGAGGGGGTTGTGGTCCGTCTCCACGGTGAAATGGCTCCCGTACAAGTAGGGCTGCAGACGCTGCAGGGCCCATACAATTGCCAGGCATTCTTTTTCCACCGTGGAGTAAGCCACCTCCCGGGGCAGTAGCTTCCTGCTCAGGTACAAGACAGGATGTTCCTGGCCTGTCGTGTTGACCTGACTTAGCACAGCACCGAGGCCAAAGTCACTGGCGTCGGTCTGTACCACAAACGGCCGGTCGAAGTCGGCAGCTTGCAGTACAGGGGAGCTACTTAGGGCGGCCTTGAGTGCCCCGAAAGCTGTCTCGCAGGCGACTGTCCGGTCGACTGCGACGGGCAGCTTCTTCTTGGTGAGGTCCGTCAGGGGCTTGGCCAGGGTGCTATAGTGTGGGACGAACCTCCTATAGTACCCGGCGGTCCCCAAGAAGGACATCACCTGCTTTTTGGTCCTAGGAGTGGGCCAGGATGCGATGGCATCCACTTTCCCCGGTTCTGGCTTCAGAACCCCCCCGCCTACCCGGTGACCCAGGTAGAGGACCTCACTCATGCCCAGCTGGCACTTTTCCGGCTTGATGGTCAAGCCTGCCCGGTGGATCCGACCGAGCACCTGCCGCAGGTGCTCTAGGTGATCCTCCCAAGTGGGACTGAAGACTGCAATATCGTCCAAGTACGCAGCCGCGTACCCTTCAAGTCCCTCAAGCAGCGTATTGACCATCCGCTGAAAAGTGGCAGGGGCATTCTTCATGCCGAATGGCATCACTGTGGACTCGTACAGTCCAAAAGGGGTGATAAAGGCAGAGCGTTCCCTTGCCGCGGGGGTCAGAGGAATCTGCCAGTACCCCCGGCTCAGATCCATGATGGTCAGGTACTTAGCCCCGGCCATCCGATCGAGCAGGTCATCGATGCGTGGTATGGGGAACGCATCGGTGGCCGTTACAGCGTTGAGCCCCCGGTAGTCCACGCAGAACCGTGTAGTTCGGTCCTTCTTTGGTACGAGGACTACAGGCGAGGCCCACGCGCTGCTGGATGCCTGGATCACCCCCAGCTTCAGCATCTCGTCTATCTCTTGGCGCATGTTTCCCTGCACCTCGAAAGAGACCCGATATGCTGAACGCCGGATCGGCGGGTGATCGCCAGTGTCCACGTCGTGGACAGCCATCTCAGTCCTTCCGGGCAGGCTGCTGAACAGCCCCCGGAAGGGGTGCAGGGTGGTCCCCAGCTGGGACCGTTGGTCCTCCGTGAGCTGGTGGCCAACCCCCACATCCTCGATGGACCCACCCGCCTTGGCTTGGGTGAGCAGATCCAGGAGGCTTTCTACCTCTCCTTCCTCGGGAAGGTTGCACACTGGGTGGGCAGTCGCTTCCCGCTCATGATGAGCCTTCATCATGTTCACGTGGAAGGCCTTCCTCCTTCCACGGGCGTGATCCAGGGTGACCAGATAGGTGACGGCATTGAGTTTCTGGTGCACGAAGTAGGGACCTTCCCAGGCTGCCTGAAGCTTGTTCTGTGGTACGGGGACCAGTACCCACACCTTTTGACCCACCTGGTAGGTCCTCTCACAAGCATTCTGGTCGTACCACCGCTTCTGGTCGGCCTGGGCCTGGGCCATATTGTCCTGCACCAGCTTTGCCAAGGCCATCATCCTGTCCCGGTGGCGCACGACATACTCGATGACCGACACCTCGGGGGTGGCCAAATCCCCTTCCCATGCTTCCTTCACCAGAGCCAGGGGGCCCCGTACCCGTCGCCCGTACAGGAGCTCAAAGGGGGAGAACCCCGTTGAGGCCTGCGGAACCTCACGGTAAGCAAATAGGAGGTGTGGGAGGTAACGCTCCCAGTCTCTCCCGTGGGAGTCGACCAACATCTTAAGCATCTGCTTTAAGGTGCCATTGAACCGCTCACACAGGCCATTAGTCTGTGGGTGATACGGGCTGGCCACCAGATGTTGCACCTGCATTTGCTTACAGAGGGACTCCATCAGCCGCGACATGAACTGGGTCCCTCGGTCGGTGAGCATTTCTTGGGGGAAACCCACTCTGGAGAAGATCTCCAGTAAGGCGGTAGCCACCTTGTCGGCCCGAATGGACGACAAAGCTACCGCTTCCGGGTACCGGGTGGCATAGTCCACTACCGTGAGTATGAAGCATTTCCCGGAGTGGCTGGGAGTGGACAGAGGTCCAATAAGATCCACAGCGACCCTCGAGAAAGGCTCTTCGATGATTGGCAGAGTTACCAGTGGGGCTTTGGGGCGCGGCCCCGCCTTCCCCACCCTCTGACAGGTGTCACACGAACGGCAGTAGGCACCCACCGCGGCTCCCATCCCAGGCCAGTAGAAATGCTGAGCTATCCTGGCCTTGGTTTTAGCGATCCCTAGGTGTCCGGCCATCGGAATCTCGTGTGCGATCCGCAACAATTCCGCCCTGAACGGATAGGGTACCACTAACTGTCGGTCCCTGGGCCACGCCTCCGGTGAACCCTGCTGGACCGTTACCCGGTACAGCCGTCCCTGGTCCCAGACCACACGCTCGCAGTCTGACTCCATGGGAGGCTGTGCCGCCTGTTCCTTGAGAGCTTTCAGGCTGTCGTCTGCTTCCAACGCAGCCTGAAATTCCTGACTTGATGTGGCCAGAATCGACGAAACTGCCACATCCTCCGTCAGCCCCTCCGGGCATGTCACCTGGCCGCTGTCTGACCCGGCAGACACTTGGTCAGAAGTGGGGAAGCCGTCGGACCTCTGCAAGGCTCCTTGGGCTCCGGCGCTCCCACTCCTGGTGACAGCGGCTATGACCGCTGTGACCGTGGGTAGTGCCTGCTTCCCCTCTGTTTCTGACCAAGCCGCCCGATCAGGCAGGCTTCCTAGGCCTTTGGACATCTCGGATGTGGGGAACTCCTGCCCTGGGGTCTTACCTGGCGGCTCCTCTCTTGGGACACCCCCACCCCCCATGGCCTGTTCCTCCCCCTGCAGTGGGCCTATACTCAGCAGCCTGGATACCCCTGGGAGCCCTACACTGCCGGTAGCTGCCCCCCTCTCCATCCCTGAGCTTCCCTCTACAGAATCCTGCCCGCCCCCTCCCTCACCGGAGGACAAGAGGTCACGGCACGCCGGCTGAGCACCTCTGCGGGCATCCCCACACTCCCCACCTGCTTTCACTAACCCTGTTTGTGTTGTGTCTGTGCAGGTGTTACCCTCAGGTTTCACTCCCTCCTCCTCAGCAGGACGCACACTACATACAACATGGTTGGCATTAGCAGCAGACAAATCAATACACTCTTGGGGGGCCGAACTTGGGGGTTCAGAGGGTACATACTGCGATACTAGACGCCCCAAGTCGGTCCCTAATAAAACATTTGCGGGAATATTTGGCGTTACTCCCACCTCCCGCATCCCCCTCCCGGCACCCCAGTCCAAATACACCATGGCAACGGGAAGTGCCGGCTCCACGCCTCCAACCCCGGAGACGGAAAGAGTCTTTCCTGGTACCAAGTCCTGGGGGGACACCACCTCAGGCCGTACCAGTGTTCGTTCAGCGCCAGTGTCCCGCAGTCCCATGACCGCAGAACGGCCTATGGTGACGGGTTGGATGTTGTCCAGGGACCTACCACCACCCCCTCCCACACACAAAACATTGGGCGCTCTCTGGGACTGGGATGGGGTCTTTTGGCGCTGGGGACACTCAGCCCTAAAGTGTCCTGGTTTGTTGCATAGATGACAACGTCTTACGTCTGGTCCTTGCCTGGAGAGGGCAACAGGGGGATACACCCCTTGTGTTCTAGGGGCCGGGGAAACAGGGGCATGACTGGGCTTACCCCCTCTCCAGGTGCTGCTGGCAGACTTCTTCAGCTCAGGCGCCCTGTTATTGGCATACTCGTCTGCCAGGGCGGCTGTAGCAGAAGCCCCTGTTGGTTTTCGGTCACGGAGGAACTGTCGGAGGTCCTCTGGGCAGTTCCACAAGAACTGCTCCGTGACGAACAGTTCCTGGACCTCCTGGCGGGTAGTAAGCGCTAGACCCGAGGTCCAGTGCTCTGCGGCTCTCAACAGCGCCCGCATATGATCGGTCCAGGTGTCCTTGGGGCCACGCAGCAGGCTCCGGAACTTCTGGCGGTACGACTCGGGAGTGAGGTTGTACTGCCGGATCAGGGCCCGCTTGATGCAGTCGTAGTTCTGTACCTCCCCGGCAGGTAAGTCCCCCAAGGCATCCAGGGACTTACCCCTCAAACGGGGGGTCAGGTATCTGGCCCACTGATCCCGGGCCAGATGGTGCTGAAGACAGGTCCGTTCAAATGCCACCAGAAAGGAGTCCAGGTCCCCATCCTTCTCCAGTAGAGGGAAGTCCTCAGCTCGGACTTTGGACGACTTGGTCTCCTGATGGGTTGGTTGCTCTAGCGGAAGCCCCCGCTGGGCCAGGTCCAGTTGGTGCTGGCGCTCCGCAGCTCGCTCTGCACGCTCCGCAGCCTCCCGGCGCTCTGCAGCTTCACGCTCCGCAGCCCGCTCCGCAGCCCGCTCCGCAGCCCGCTCTGCACGCTCCTCCTCCGCTGCCTTCTCTGATGCTGCCAGGAGGGTTTTGTAGACGGCATCGCCATGAGACTGGAGACTTGCCATAGCCGCTTGTAAAAGGGCTTGTGATCTGGACAGGCTGGGCTGGGTAGGTGGTGGGCAGCCCACTGCGGGACCGTATACTGGGGACTGGCTCCCTGAGGTGCCCGGGCTGGACTCCTCCTCGCCATGAGTAACAATGTCCTCCCCTCCTGCCACACGGACCGTAGCAGTAGCCTCTTGCAGGGTCTTGCTCCTGGTGCCGTCTGCCATCTTGGTAACCGACACCGCTGCAACCCTGAGTTTGCACACACCTTGTTATACTTTTAGCCTGACCGTCTAACGTTGGGCTGACCTTAAGACTCCAGCAGTGGAAGTTACCACTGGCAGTCTTTAGTGCCTGGGAGTAGGGGTCCCACAACACTATTATTCTGCAATCCCACCGCTCTGCCACCAATGTGATGAAAGCCGGCCGGTGGGTGCAGCTCTCTGGCGCCCCCTTACCTCTCAGGTCAGTCAAGGTACTGCACCTAGAGAAAGTAGTGCCAGGTAGCTGCAACCAGCGCAGGGAACACGGTAGTGTGTTATCCCTTCAACGTCACTAAACCGTAACGTCACTACACAGCACAACTCGCTAGCGCCCTCTTAGCCTCAGGTCAGTCAAGGAACTGCACCTAGGATAAGCGGTCGCCAGGGAGACTGTCCTGTAACCTACTGGGTATCGGGGCCCTCTGTAGTGAGGGCGGTATATATATCTTCCTTGGCCGCGCCAGGAATATATATATCTGAACCTCCGACCGTCACTACCAGCCTTCCCCAATCCCCAGTTGGTATGCTGCCACCAGTCCCTATTTTAGATATACGCCCAGTCCGTGAATGGGCCTATATCGGGTCAGGAACCAACCCTGGGTAGCGTTTTGGCTTGAGCCGAGCTCACACGGACGTGCGTTCGTTATGCAGAATAAAAGGCAGGCCCACAATTACTTGAGGTAATTGATTATAATAATACACTAGATACACGATATACAACTAAATATACACAGGTATAAGGTCAGGCTAAACTATACAACAATGGAATACAACACACAGAATCACCACAGCATATCAGTTACCGGTTTCTTGATTTTCTTGTGACGCAGGGAGAGGATTCTGCGGTCGCAGGCACAGTTCTTTGTTACAGGCTGAGGCCTACCACCGCATGGTCAAACTGCTCCTCCCCTTGGTGGCCTCAGCTGGTGCTCAGATGTTCAGCACACCACTCTTGGGTCAAGACTGACTTGTCTCTTGTCTGTCCTGCTATCTTACCTGCCCCGTCCCGCCCACTGCTGGTGAGGTCAGCTGGCTCAGTCTCCACCCTCAGGTCTAACTTCGATCAGAAGCCCAAATTCTAAGGAACCCAATAACTTCTTCTGGGATGGTCTCAGGATACCCACAGGGGTTCCCACGGATTCGGGCCGCCGTAACCGACCTTTTGATATCAATTATGATACCATACGGTCCTCAGGAATGGCTCAGCGCTATATCTTGGCTTCCAGAGCACGTACAAACGTCTACCGCGGAGGCTTGTGTGCGCAATGGCTCCGGGACACCGTGATATTTTTTTATTGGCCCATCCCACGCAACATGCGTGTACTTTTCATGTTTCTATATCTTATGCCTCCATGCTTGTGACAGACAAAGAAACTAGTCCTATGGGACAAATGGTCAGGTACAGATAGACGAAGCACCCCCCCCTGCTGGCTGTGTTTCCTCTCGAAGTCTTTGAAGCTTCTAGCATTCAAGTGTTAAGTAGGCTTCTTATCTTACAGGAGCCTGGATGGGGGGGAAACTATCTAGTTGACGTTTTAACAGAAGGTCCCAAGGGTGGGGGCTGCTGAAGTGTGGCCATCCCTGGATATGATTTATCATTACCAAGATGGCGGCTACAGGTTCATCACATGCCCCTATTCCTCTTCTGATGCATGCCATGACTCTATTTGCCTTCGCAGCTGCTGCCTGACACTGGGCACTCCAATTTAATTTGCTGTTAACCAAGACGCCCAGGTCCTTCTCCATGTCAGATTTCCCCAACGGTTTCCCATTTAATGTATGGGTGACTGCTGTTTTTCTTTCCCATGTGCATGACCTTACATTTATCGGCATTGAACCCCATTTGCCATTTTTTGGCCCAACTCCCCAATTTATCTAAATCCTCCTGTAGCTGTGCCCTATCCTCATCTGTATTAACTACTTTACAAAGTTTAGTATCATCTGCAAATATTGCTATTTTACTATGCAACCCTTCCACTAGATCATTAATAGATATATTAAATAATATAGGGCCCAAGACAGACCCTTGAGGCACCCCGCTAGTAACCCTGACACACCCTGAGCTTACTCCATTGATAACCACCCTCTGCTTTCTATCACTCAGCCAGCTATTTACCCACTTGCACACATTATCCCCCAGACCAAGCATTCTCATTTTATATACCAACCTTTTGTGTGGCACGGTATCAAACGCTTTGGAGAAGTCAAGGTATACAACATCCACTGACTCTCCCCGGTCCAGCTGTGAGCTCACCTCCTCGTAGAAGGCGATCAGGTTTGTTTGGCAGGAACGATCCCTCATGAATCCATGTTGATATGGAGTTAGACAGTTATTATCATTAAGATATTCTACAATAGCATCTGTAAGAAATCCTTCAAACAATTTACCCACAACAGACGTTAAGCTTACTGGTCTATAGTTCCCAGGGTCACTTTTAGACCCCTTTTTGAATATTGGTACCACATTTGCTTGGCGCCAGTCTAGTGGGACAGTCCCTGTCCATAAAGAGTGCTTGAATATAAGATACAGCGGCCTGTCTATCACATTACTTAATTCTTTTAGTACCCGGGGGTGTATGCCATCTGGGCCTGGTGACTTGTCTATTTTGATATCATTTAGGCGTTTCTGAACTTCCTCCTGGGTTAGGTGGGTGATATTTAGCGGAGGGTTTACTTTATCACTCTGCATTTCCTCCGATAAATTGTTTTCTTTTGTGAAAACAGTGGAGAAGAAGCTATTGAGTAGGTTTGCTTTACCCTCATCGCCCTCTATGATTTTACCCAGGTTATTTTTCAATGGGCCAACTCCATCAGTTTTAATCCTTTTACTGTTTATATAGTTAAAGAACAGTTTGGGATTCGTTTTACTTTCCTTGGCAATTAGTCTCTCTGTCTCCTCTTTTGCTATTCTTCTTTGTTTCTTACAGATTTTGTTTTTTTCCCTATAAGATATTAGCGCTTCCTCGCTGCCTTCTTGTTTAAGTTTACCGAAAGCCCTTTTTTTGTTTTTCATTGCCCTCTTGACTTCCTTATTTAGCCACATTGGCTTCCTCCTATTTCTAGCCCTTTTATTCCCATAAGGTATGTACCTTCTACAGTGACTATGTAGGACTGTTTTGAAAATTTCCCATTTTCTATCCGTGCTCCTATCACTGAAGATACTATCCCAGTCTATAAGGTGAAGGGCATCTCTTAGCTGATCAAACTTTGCCCTCCTGAAGTTCAGTGTTTTTGTGACTCCCTTGCTGGGCACCCTACTGAAGCACATGTGGAATTGTATAGTGTTGTGGTCACCATTTCCCAGGTGCCCCCCGACCTGCACCTCAGTTATTCTGTCTGGCCTGTTAGTTAATATTAAGTCTAAAAGGGCCGTCCCTCTAGTTGGTTCCTGCACAAGTTGTGACAAATAATTGTCTTTGATAATTGACAGAAACCTGTTTCCTTTCTGAGATCTACAGCTTTCAGTTTCCCAGTCTATATCGGGGTAGTTGAAGTCCCCCATAATAATCACCTCGTTATTTTTTGCTACTTCGTCTATTTGTCTCATTGATAGACTTTCCGTGGCTTCTGCTATATTTGGTGGTTTATAACAGACTCCTATGATAATTTTATTATTGTTTTTTGCCCCATGTATCTCCACCCATAAGGACTCGACCTCTTCATTTCCCTCCCATACATCCTCCCGTATTGTAGGCTTTAGACACGTCTTTACATATAGACAAACTCCACCCCCTTTCCGATTTCTTCGATCCCTTCTAAACAGACTGTAACCCTGTACGTTAACTGCCCAGTCATAGCTTTCATCTAACCATGTCTCGGTTATTCCCACTATGTCAAAGTTACCTGTAGATATTTATGCTTCCAGTTCATCCATCTTGTTTGTCAGGCTTCTGGCATTTGCTAGCACGCAGTTTACACGATTTTGTTTTGTTCCAATCTTCTCCCTGTGGATCGTATTAGAAATTTTCTTACCTCCCTTCCAAGTATCCTGTCTTGGACCTTCTTTGTCGCACTTCATATCTTTCATTAGTATGTTCTCTGGTTTCATGTTCGTGTGCGGAGTTTTTCTTTCCATCCCCTCTTCTTCTAGTTTAACGCCCTCCTGATGAGTGTTGCGAGTCTTCTGGCGAATGTGTGTTTCCCGGGTTTGTTGAGGTGTAGTCCGTCTCTGGCAAGGAGTCCGTCATAGAGGTAATTCACACCGTGGTCCAGGAATCCAAATCCTTGTTGTCTGCACCATCGTCTCAGCCAGTTGTTCACATCAAGGATCCTGTTCCATCTCCTGACGCCATGCCCGTCTACTGGAAGGATAGAAGAAAAAACTACCTGCGCATCCAGTTCTTTTACTTTCTTCCTCAATGCTTCAAAGTCCTTGCAGATTGTCGGTAGGTCCTTCCTTGCCTCTCCTCCTCCTCGGTACCAACCATGGGAGAAAAGCTGCGAGATAAAGCATCAGCTTTAACATTCTTAGTACCCCGGATGTAAGTAACAGAAAAATTAAATCGCGAAAAAAAAGTGTCCACCTAGCCTGACGGGCATTCAAGCGCTTGGCAGCATCTAGATAGATCAGATTCTTATGATCAGTGAAAACCTGAATGGGAAATTTAGCACCTTCCAAGAAATGACGCCAATGTTCAAATGCGAGTTTGATAGCCAGCAATTCCCGATTACCAACATCGTAATTAAGTTCGGTTTCAGAAATTTTTTTCTAAAAAAAAGCACAGGGATGAACCCCATCCTTGTTCTCCTGAGACAAAACAGCACCGACCCCCACCGAAGAAGCATCAACCTCGACCAAAAAAGGCTTGGTCTCATCAGGCTGCATAAGGATGGGGGAAGAACTGAACCTCTCCTTGAGATACACAAAAGCTTCAATGGCCTCAGTAGTCCACTGGACCGTATTCGCACCTTTCCTGGTGAGATCGGTCAGCGGCTTAACAATTATAGAAAAATTCTTAATGAATTTTCTGTAATAATTGGCGAAACCCAAAAATCTCTGTATAGATTTTAAACCAATAGGCCTAGGCCATTCCTGCACAGCCTGAACCTTCACCGGGTCCATCTCAAAGCCCTCGCTGGAGATAATGTAGCCCAAAAAACTAATTCTCTGCACAGCGAACTCACATTTCTCCAGCTTAGCAAAAAGTGAATTGTCACTTAATAACTGCAATACCTCACGTACGTTCTGCCAATGAGACTCCAGATCTGGCGAATAAATCAAAATGTCATCCAAATACACCACGACATTCTTACCAATCAAAGGTCTCAGGATGTCAGTAATAAGGTTCTGAAAAAACGCTGGTGCATTGGTAAGACCAAAAGGCATAACCAGATTCTCAAAATGACCCACCGGAGTGTTAAAAGCAGTCTTCCATTCATCACCCTGCTTCATTCGCAACAAATTGTATGCCCCCCGGAGATCAATTTTAGAGAACCACTTGGCCCCCACTAACTGGTTAAACAAGTCAGGAATTAACGGCAATGGGTAGGAATTGCGTACGGTAATTTTATTAATTTCGCGAAAGTCCAGACATGGACGTAAACCGCCGTCTTTTTTTTTTTTTACAAAAAAAAATCCAACAGCCACCGGCGACTTAGAAGGTCTAATGTGACCAGCAGCCAAGCTCGTCTGTATGTATTCCTCCAAGGCTTTTCTTTCAGGGATAGTAAGATTAAATAAGCGACTCTTGGGAAGAGTAGCTCCAGGAACAAACTCAATGGTGCAATCATAGTCCCTATGAGGAGGTAGAATTTGCGACTCCTCCTCTGAAAAAACCTTCCAAAAATCCTGAATAGGTACAGGTAATTCCCCTCTTTCCACAGCAGCAATGCGACCGTTACAACATTTATCATAACACTTAGGACTCCAAGATTTAATCTCATTAGTAGACCAGTCCAGTAAAGGATTTTGCAGTCTTAACCAAGGCAAACCTAACACTACTGGAGAAGGTAAATTATTTAATACCACTAAATCCAAATTCTCTTGGTGAATACCATTAATAGTGAGGGGAAATTCAAAAACCTTGTGAGTAACACATTCCAAAGGAGTGTTATCAACAGCAACCACAGAAATAGGAGATGACAAAGGTTTAGGTTTCAATTTAAGTTTTTCCAAAAATCCCTTATCAATCACATTCAGTGTAGAACCACAATACACAAATACCTGAAATTCAATCAACTCCTCCTGCAATAGGGTACTCCCTGAAAGAAATACTCCCTTAGTGTTTAAACAAGCAATACGGGCGTAACTGACCTTTTTTTTTTCTTTGTTTAACAGAAGCTCACAGTTCTTAACAAAATGGTCAGATTTACCACAGTAAAAACACAATCCCTTGGAAAACCTGCGGTTTTTTTCCTGAGAGCGGAGTGGCATCGCCCCAATCTCCATCGGTTCTCCGCAGTCCGAGCAAACCCTCTGATGACTAGGAGCTGCCATAGCAGGAGTTTTCTCCTCATTAACCCTGGCACGCAGTCTCCTGTCCACCCGTATAGCTAATTGCATGGCTTCTTGCAAGTTTCCAGGTGCAGGGAAAGCAATCAGCAGATCCTTAACCCTTTCACTTAGACCAGCAAGAAACAAACATTTTAACGCTGAATCATTCCATCTCACCTCAGAAGACCACCTTCTGAAGTGTGTATAATCATTTTCAACATCACCTGACCCCTGCTTTAAACGTCTCAGTTGTGTCTCAGCAGAAGAGACTCGATCAGGATCGTCATACAACAACCCCATAGCAGAAAAAAAATCTTCCACTGATCTAAAACACGGATCATTAGATTGGAGAGAAAAGGCCCACCCCTGTGGTTCCTTGCGCAAAAGTGACATGATAAACCCAATGCGCTGTGATTCATTCCCAGAGGACCTGGGTCTCAAACGAAAATATAATAAACAAGCATTTTTAAAGGAAAAAAAATCTTGTTGTTTACCATAAAAAAAATCAGGCAGTCCTACCTTCGGTTCCACAAAATGCGCTCCAGAACAGCTACTCACGTGTTGCTGGAGCTCGGCCACCTCAAGAGACAATCCCTGTAGGCATTGAGCCAATTCCTGAACAGTCACCATGCTGATCTCCGGATCTCGTTCCCCAGGATTTTTCCTTTTATCCTTTGATTTTTGGGCTGGACTTACTGTTATGATCTGCTACAAGAACTAAGGAAAGATAGGAAAACTGTCCCTAAAATAGGACTAAGCTGATTCCCTACGATGCAGCGGGCAACCTGTTCCTTGTGAACAGACCCGCCTTCGTCCTCAGCTAGTCTGAACGCAGACCTATAGATATAAGGAAGGGGTCCCTAAAAGTACTAAGGACTGGGACAAAATTGGACACCTCCTAGCAGAAGTTGTAGCGGAGCAAAAAGACAAACAGACAAAAATACTTAGAGGTCCAAGGACCAAGCAAACTATAGAGATAGGTACAAAGCACCTGGCTAGATTAAGAGTCAAAGTAACACTGAAGTCCAGCAAAGCCAGAAGGGCGGAGCTGGAACAAATAGGCAGCAGGTCACGTGACCACAACATAGAAAAAAACTAACAGGAGGGTTCTAACAGAGACTTGCCCCTGTTCTGGACTCTGTGGAAAAACAAAAAACATTCTTCCCCGGTAAAATTTATTACGGGCACTGTACCTGAAGAACCCGAGTCAGGGGTACCTGCCGTAGGGGTGTCCAACCTAGGGACAGAGTGTAACCCCGATAGGTTTTCCCTAGAGGTGCTGGCAGGAGAGGTCGAGGAGACCCCATTAATCCCTGAGCTGGAGGTGTCCCGGGGCACTTTTGGGACAGCTCAGCTACAGGATCCCACCCTGACTCAGGCGCGGAAAAGGGTGTTAGAGGTAAATGGTATAGCTCAACAGCCTGGCGTAGATACTGTGATTCCACGCATGGTGGTCAACGGTGAGTTGCTCTATAGGGTCGACATAATCAAGGGCGAGATCGTGGAACAGTTAGTGGTACCTCAGTCGTACCGTCGGCGGTTCTGGAGATGGCACACACACACCGCTGGGTGGACACTTAGGGGTTAAAAAGACGCAAGAGCGTATCTTGCAGCGGTTCTTTTGGCCGGGGATTTACGCGGAGGTTCAAAAATACTGCGAATCCTGCCAGAGTGTCAGCTGACCACACCCACCGCAAGCTTCCGTAGCCCATTGGTACCTCCGCCAGTGATAGAGGTACCTTTTGAACGGATTGCAATAGACTTGGTAGGGCCCATTGTAAAATCGGCTCGTGGCCACCAACATATTCTTGTGGTCGTCGACTGTGCCACCCGGTACCCGGAGGCTATACCGCTACGCCACACCTCGGCGAAACTGATTGCACGGAAGCTGTTTGCCATGTTCTGTCACCTTGGACTACCTAAGGAGATCCTGACGGATCAAGGGACCCCTTTTATGTCCAAGGTGGCGAGGGAACTGTGCAAACTGCTAAAAACAAAACAATTGTGCATCTCGGTCTACCACCCTCAAACCGACGGGCTAGTAGAGCGGTTAAATAAAACCCTCAAGTCCATGTTAAAACAGGTGGTTTCTAAAGATGGAAGGGATTGGGACATGTTACTACCCTATTTGACGTTCGCCATCCATGAGGTACCCCAGGCTTCCACAGGGTTCTCACCCTCTGAGTTATTGTACGGCAGACACCCTAGGGGTCTGTTGGATACAGCCAAAGAGACGTGGAAACAAGAGCCGACTCCACATAGGAGTATAATTGCACACGTGGCTAGTATGCAGGACCGGATCCCGGCGGTCATGCCCATCGTGAAAGAACATCTGTTAGATGCTCAGGCAGCACGGAGGCGCACATAAAATAAAAGAGCCACGGTCAGGTCTTGTAACAAGGGCGATCAGGTAGTAGTACGTGTACCCTCAGCCAGGGGTGCATCCGGGGGAGAAGTCAGGATAAGTGATTGTAACATACCTGGCGGCATTCTTGCAAAGGGGACCATCTCCCACTATTCAAGATCGCAAACTTGATCATCAGTCCAGTCTGCTAGCCTGGCTTCTTTCCATGCTGTCTGCTTGCCTCTGTTCTGGCTGCTTAGGGCAGCGGCCCGGTCACTTCCTGTTTCTTGTAGCTGCTGTGGGCACACCCCTAATGCGTCCTCAGCCTATTGCTGTCAGTCATTGGATATTTAAACCAGCTCCACATACAAGCTGGTGCCTGAGCAACTCTATCATTCAGTGTGCTCCTTGAGTCTGAATGTGCCAGGTCCTGTCTGAACTATCTCCTAGCCTGTTTTCTGTCCGCCTTCCTGGAGGCTGCATTTCCAGGCCAGTCTGAACACACTCCTAGCCTGTTCGTTCCGCCTTCTAGGGGCCGCATACCTAGACCCGCTCCTGTATCTCGCTGCAGTGTCAGTTCCTGTCAGAGCACTCAGTTCCTGTCTGAACACTCTCCTAGTCTGTTACCTGTTTTGCTCTATGTCCGTACCTTCCCTTTTTCTGCAGAGTCTGAACCTGCACCTAACTCCTACTCGTTGTCGCTGTACTTCCGTTTGTGAGTTTAGAGTCCTCTCGCTACTTCATTGCAAGTATCTTGTGTGTATCTGGCTCTGCCTTTCCCTTCCAGTCTGTTCCGTGTGAACAGAGCCCTGTCCCCTCTGCTCTGCCTTAGCTCACCGCTCCGGCGGTTTATCCCTGCTCTGCCTTTTCTCACCGCACAAGGCGGTCTCGCTCTGCTCTACCTTTGCTCACCGCTCCAGGCGGCCTCGCTTTGCTCTGCCTTTGCTCACCGCTCCGGCGGTTTATCCCTGCTCTGCCTTTGCTCACCGCTCCGGCGGTTTATCTCTGCTCTGCCTTGCTCACCGCTCTGGCAGTTTATCTCTGCTCTGCCTTGCTCACCGCTCCGGCGGTTCTTGCCTGCTCTGCCTTGCTCACCGCTCTGGCGGTTCTTGCCTGCTCTGCCTTGCTCACCGCTCCGGCGGTTCTTGCCTGCTCTGCCTTGCTCACCGCTCCGGCGGTTCTTCCTATTCTGCCTTGCTCACCGCTCCGGCGGTTCTTCCCTGTTCTGCCTTGCTCACCGCTCCGGCGATTCTCGCTCTGCCCTGCCTTTGTTCACCGCTCCAGGCGGTCTCGCTCGGCCCTGCCTTTGCTCACCACTCCTGGCGGTCTCGCTCTGCCCTGCCTTTGCTCACCGCTCCAGGCAGTCTCGCTCTGCCCTGCATTTGTTCACCGCTCCAGGTGGTCTCGCTCTGCTCTGCCTTTGCTCACCGCTCCAGGCGGTCTCGTTCTGCCCTGCCTTTGCTCATCACTCCAGGCGGTCTCGCTCTGCTCTGCCTTTGCTCACCGCTCCAGGCGGTCTCGCTCTGCTCTGCCTTTGTTCGCCGCTCAAGGCGGTCTCGCTCTGCCCTGCCTTTTCTCACTGCTCCAGGCGGTCTCGTTCTGCCCTGCCTTTGCTCACCGCTCCAGGCGGTCTCGCTCTGCTCTGTCTTTGCTCGCCGCTCCAGGCGGTCTCGCTCTGCTCTGACTTTGCTCACCGCTCAAGGCGGTCTCGCTCTGCTCTACCTTTGCTCACCGCTGCAGGCGGCCTCGCTTTGCTCACCGCTCCGGCGGCCTCGCCATGCTCTGCTCTTGCTCACCACTCCGGCGGCCTCGCCCTGCTCTGCTCTTGTTCACCGCTCCGGCGGTCTCGCTCTGCTCTGCTTGTCTACCGCATCTGCGGTTCTGTTCCTGAGTCCCAGTCTGTACTGGAACTTATCCAGTCTGTGCTCCAACCTGCTAGTGCCTCCCTGTCGGCAGTCCAGCTGTGCTTGCCAGTACTCCCTGCCTGCATACCAGTCGTGCTTACCAGTGCCCGCCTGTCTGCATACCTGCCGTGCCTGCCTATACCAACCAGTCAGTGTGCCAGCCTAACCTGCCTGTTCCTGTATTCTCCGGTGTGGGTCAACAGCCGTGTCCGGGGTCTGACCTGGAGTAGCACCTGGTCCCTCTGCTCGGTTCCTTCCTGGTGCAAAGGCGTCGTTAGCCATCGTGCGACCTTGGTCGGAACGGGTAGATACTTAGTTACGCCCCTCCAGGCACTCTCCGGTTCATGGTCCAGTGGGATCACTAAACACGCACACGCCAGTCAGTCCGGGCGTGTGCATATCAGTTTGCTCAGGCCATGGTTTCCGTTGAGCCCCACGGCCCTTCGCTCTCAGAGACATTTTGAATCCGTGTCCAGCGAATACGTGCAAAAAAAATAAAAATAAAAAATAAATAAAAAAAAATTTTTTTTTCTCTAGCTATGGCCCAGGCGATGTACGCACCAGTTCAAATGGAGCTTTCTGCACCCGTTCCTGCGGATCCGCCACGGTACTATGGGGATCCTAAACAAAGCCGTGCGTTTGTGGAGCAATGCATGCTGCATTTCAAGTTCTACCCTCTCTATTTTCCTACCGATTGGGCTAAAGTGGCATCCTACCTAGCGGGTGATGCCTTGAAATGGATCACCCTCCTATGGGAAGCATGGGATCCTATTGTCCTTGACCTGCAGGCCTTCCTGGTGGCCTTTCTAATGGTCTTTGACGACCCTAATCCTGGGGACTCTGCTGAAGCTGCCCTTCCCAGTGTCCCGGAGCAGCCCCGATGGGTGATGTGTGTGGGTAGCTCACCAGTTCTCCTACCCGAAGAGACTGCTGCCCACCCAGAAACCAGACTGAAGATGGTCCCAAGCAGGGACTCTCCATCTTTAATGAATCTGGCGATACGTCCATCGAGGCGGAGGATACTCCCAAGTCTCTGCACCCCTCTAACCTGGCGGAGGACCTCCAGTTGCCTCCTGAATCCTCCGGGGTGCTACCTGTTAACGAATGGAGAGAGACTTTCCTACACCCTGTACCGTATACCTCGCCCACTTCATCCAGTGAGCTTGACCAAGTGTACTCCGAAACAGTGGTTACCCCCGAGTCTCTGCTCCCTTCCAACCAGGCGGAGGTTCTCCAGTTGCCTCCTGAATCCTCCGGGGTGCTACCTGTTAATGAATGGAGAGAGACTTTCCTACACCCTGTATCGGATACCTCGCCCACTTCTTCCAGTGAGCTTGACCAAGTGTACTCCGAAGCAGTGGTTACCCCCGAGTCCCTGCACCCCTCCGGCCAGGCGGAGGACCTCCAGTTGTCTCCTGTATTCCCCGGGGTGCTACCTGGTAACAATTGCAGTGAGACTTTCTTACACCCTGTACCTGGTACTGCGCCTACTTCATCTAGTAAGCTTGGAAAAATGTACTTCGAAGCAGTAATGACCCCCGAGTCTCCGCACCCCTCTAACCAGGCGGAGGACCTCCAGTTGTCTCCAGAATCCACCGGGGTGTTATCTGATAATAAAGGGACAGAGACTTTCTTGTGTGCTGTTCCTGGTACTTCACCCTCTTCATCTGTTGCTGAGGATGGCCTGATGGGAGGAAGCATCGTAGTTACCAAGATGATGAGATCAGTTTTGTTTCCTCTAGTGGACAGAAGAGGTAGTCCTCTTGATGAGAAGGATTGGCCTCCAAATTCTCTGCAGAACACTCTTGCAGGCTTGAAGAAGAGGGGGCGTAAAGGGGGGGGGTACTGTAACATACCTGGCGGCGTTCTTGCATAGGGCACCATCTCCCACTATGCAAGATCGCAAACTTGATCATCAGTCCAGTCTGCTAGCCTGGCTTCTTTCCATGCTGTCTGCTTGCGTCTGTTTTGGCTGCTTAGGGCGGCGGCCCGGTCACTTCCTGTTTCTTGTAGCTGCTGTGGGCACACCCCTAATGTGTCCTCAGCCTATTGCTGTCAGTCATTGGATATTTAAAGCAGCTCCACATACAAACTGGTGCCTGAGCAACTCTATCATTCAGTGTGCTCCTTGACTCTGAATGTGCAAGGTCCTGTCTGAACTATCTCCTAGCCTGTTTTCTGTCCGCATTCCTGGAGGCTGAATTTCCAGGCCAGTCTGAACACGCTCCTAGCCTGTTCGTCCCGCCTTCTAGGGGCCGCATACCTAGACCCGCTCCTGTATCTCGCTGCAGTGTCAGTTCCTGTCTGAGCACTCAGTTCCTGTCTGAACACTCTCCTAGTCTGTTACCTGTTTTTCTCTATGTCCGTACCTTCCCTTTTTCTGCAGAGTCTGAACCTGCACCTAACTCCTACTCATTGTCGCTGTACTTCCGTTTGTGAGTTTAGAGTCCTCTCGCTACTTCATTGCAAGTATCTTGTGTGTATCTGGTTCTGCCTTTCCCTTCCAGTCTGTTCCGTGTGAACAGAGTCCTGTCCCCTCTGCTCTGCCTTTGCTCACCGCTCCGGCGGTTTATCCCTGCTCTGCCTTTGCTCACCGCTCAAGGCGGTCTCGCTCTGCTCTACCTTTGCTCACTGCTCCAGGCGGCCTCGCTTTGCTCTGCCTTTGCTCACCGCTCCGGCGGTTTATCCCTGCTCTGCCTTTGCTCACCGCTCCGGCGGTTTATCTCTGCTCTGCCTTGCTCACCGCTCCGGCGGTTCTTGCCTGCTCTGCCTTGCTCACCGCTCTGGCGGTTCTTGCCTGCTCTGCCTTGCTCACCGCTCCGGCGGTTCTTGCCTGCTCTGCCTTGCTCACCGCTCCGGCGGTTCTTGCCTGCTCTGCCTTGCTCACTGCTCCGGCGGTTCTTTGCCTGCTCTGCCTTGCTCACCGCTCCGGCGGTTCTTGCCTGCTCTGCCTTGCTCACCGCTCCGGCGGTTCTCGCTCTGCTCTGTCTTTGCTCGTCGCTCCAGGCGGTCTCGCTCTGCTCTGACTTTGCTCACCGCTCAAGGTGGTCTCGCTCTGTTCTACCTTTGCTCACTGCTCCAGGCGGCCTCGCTTTACTCTGCCTTTGCTCACCGCTCCGGCGGCCTCGCCCTGCTCTGCTCTTGCTCACCGCTCTGGTGGCCTCACCCTGCTCTGCTTTTGTTCACCGCTCCAGCGGTCTCGCTCTGCTCTGGTTGTCTACCGCATCTGCTGTTCTGTTCCTGAGTCCCAGTCTGTACTGGACCTTATCCAGTCTGTGCTACAACCTGCTTGTGCCTCCCTATTGGCACTCCAGCTGTGCTTGCCAGTACTCCCTGCCTGCATACCAGTCGTGCTTACCAGTGCCCGCCTGTCTGCATACCTGTCGTGCCTGCCTATACCCACCAGTCAGTGTGCCAGCCTAACCTGCCTGTTCCTGTATTCTCCGGTGTGGGTCAACAGCCGTGTCCGGGGTCTGACCTGGAGTAGCACCTGGTCCCTCTGCTTGGTTCCTCCCTGCTGCACAGGCGTCGTTAGCCGCCGTGCGACCTTGGTCGGATCGGGTAGATACTTAGTTACGCCCCTCCAGGCACTCTCCGGTTCATGGTCCAGTGGGATCACTAAACACGCACACGCCAGTCAGTCCGGGCGTGTGCATAACAGTGATGCTCTCCCTAAATAGCAGCGACGGGAGGCTCGCTCGCTGTTGCAGCAGAATACCGACGTGTTCTCAGAGCTACCGGGTAGGACTGCGGTTCTCCAACATGACAGTGTCACCAAACCTGGGGTAAGGGTACGAATAAGACCGTACCGGGTACCCGAAGCCCGGAGGCAAGCCGACATGGCTGAGGTTAAACAAATGCTCCTGTTAGGAGTCATCGAGGAATGCGCGAGTCACCAGGTGGTTTCTGTCACTGCAAAATTTCAGTCTCTCTGTAGAAGTCGCAGGCAAACGCGGATGCCCTGTCCCGGGCACACTGTATGGTGACAAATGTTCAACCCCACAAGTTTGAACAGAGGGGGGGGGATATGTGATGCAGTGACTGGGATCGTATATGAGGGACATTATATATCCCCAGAATGTGTACAGAGACCTATTAAATCCATTGAAGTGCATTGCAGTCACAGACACAGCTGTGACTGCAATGCAGGAATGAAGGTGAGCATTGACCTGGTCAGGCTATCTGGCTAAGGCAGACTAATTAAAACCCAGCAGGGCCTTCATTTCTTGGGGGAGGCTACAGGAAGGCAGTGGGGCGGCCTCCTCCCTCCCACCCGGGTTTTCCAGTGGCTCTTTCCACAGGTCCTTTAAAAACCCTGCATTAAGGATTAGTGTTGTTCAGTGTTGGGACCTGCTAGGAGCATAGCAGGAAAGCTCGTCGGGCCTGTGAGCAGCTGAACCCACGCCTGGGAAGGCTCTGCACTCGTCAGGCTCTGAGCGGCCCGGCGCGGCCGTTGCCCCCGGCAACCATTGTTATGGACTTGTGTTAACCCGGCTGGAAACCGGAGGACTTTCTGTTTACCTGTAAGTTTCGCTGAATAAAAGCTGCTTATGTTGGAATGCTTGGGCCACTGCCTCAGTTACTGCATGGTGTGAACACCGCCGCCTTATAATATGGACTGTGCTATCGTTTATCTTTTGTTTTGTCGTTTTGCCAGTAAGGCCGTGTTTATTTTTGCTGCAGTTGCAGGGCTTTATGCCATAAAATAAAGCCTGCAGAGAAAACCCGGTTCCTGAGCGAGTCGTCTTAAGACAACTGGTTCTATGGGTGCACAAAAAAAAATCGGATTTGAGTCCAATTTTTATGGATACATTGCCATTATTAAAGGGGTTGTCCAATACCTAAAATGTCCTTTCTAAATATCCATCTTTACACCATAACCACTTTTGTAATTAGTTTTATTATACAATACCCTACACTTCTTCCTATCTACCTAATCCCTAAAGGTATTTTTTTTACTGCACTGTGACTTTTCTTTGAGAGGAGTCTCAAACGGGATGTCACAGGAGGCTGGGGCTGCACTCACGACCCTCCTGGAACAGGAAAAGTGGAGAAAAATTATTGGTCCTGGAACAGGACGTCACAGAGGGCAGCACTGCAGTTACTTACTACAGTTTCTTGCACCACTGACATCTGATCCATGGTCATGGTGGTAGAAGCTGTGGGAGAAGTGAACACAGCTCCGGCACCAGCGCTGCCCCACAGCTTTTAGCACCGCCTTCAAATGAATCATTATCAGGGGACAATGATAGAAGCAGTGAGTGACACCAGCACCGCCCCCTGATGACAATTCATTTGAGGGAGGTGCTAGAAGCTGTGGGGCAGCACTGGTGCCACTCATTTATTTCTATTTCAGCAGTCTGACAACATTTTGTTTTACTGTTAGAAGATGCAGTGGCGAGATAGGAGCAGAATGTCATGCACAGTGTAGGAAAGACAAAGTGCAACACGAAGGGATGAGGGGAAGGGAGCCCAGACACTAGGGAAAGAGGGAGTGGAGACCTCCTCAGCTGATCTAATATCACCCTATCTCCCCTACCAACCCTATATTGGTTTCTCACCAATCAACGAACAGGAAACCTAAGCCCTGTAAATCACTAGACCTAGGCCCTGGATAGGGAAGGGGGGTGGGGTGAGCACTGGTCAGTCCCCACTATAAACTAAAGACAACAAGGGAGACAAGCACAGGGGGAAGAAACTTAGCTTGAGCTGACTTTAGAGAGATTACACTAAACGTCCTCCAAGCACCAGAGAGGAAGTAAGGAGACTGAAATAGCTCCAAGCCTTCACAAGGGAACATATGAATATCACCGGCCCCTCCCTGCAGCAAACTGAAAGTATTTAAACATCCAGGCCAGGGTGTCAATGAGAGCAGGAGGGAGTTAGCCACTGGGTCCTAAAGTGAGACAGATTTAAGAAGTTGTCTGTAATGCCAAATCTGGACAGAAGGGTAGCAATAAAGAAAATGTGAAACTTTTAATGCATTCCAGGATTGATAATTCTCCATAAATTTGTTGAAAGTCAGCACAAGTAGGTGTGTATTTTTTCTGTGTTTGTGAAAAAGTCGATGTGTCCATGACGTTTTATGAACCTTGAGGAGCGCTTGTAGGGTATTGTGACTGAAATGATAATTTTACAGCTGTCAGTAAATGCTATCAGTATTCTTGCTTTACACATGTATCACTAGTAATATTTTTGACTCATTATGGTTTTCCAATATGTCCTTAAAAATGTTAACCATCTGTGATTTTTTGATAAATTGTCTAGAAAAAAATAATATGGCTGCTGATACAGCTCCCCTAGCTTTTTCCATCTACCTAATTGTGTAAGAAATTAATAAAAAAAAGTTATTTCTTCGTGTTTCTGTCACTAGTAAGTGCCGCAAAGAAACTAAACGTGAATTATTGGTGAGAATCGATGAACAAGCATTCCTCCCATCCGTCATCTAAATCACTCTTTGATAACCTACAATCTGGCTTCCGTCCCCACTACTCCAACAAAATTGCCCTCTACTCTTCTCAATCTGTAACTTTGGCCTGGGACAACTCATAAAATCCCATGGCTTCCAGTACCATCTATAGGCTGATGATACTCAGATCTACCTCTCTGGCCCAGATGTCATTTCTCTGCTTTCCAAAACCCCTGAGTGTCTATCAGCCATATCCTCCTTTTTCTCATCACGCTTCCTAAATCTCAATGTGGACAAAACTGAACTTATCATCTTTCCTCCATCTCACCTAACTCCCCTACCTGATCTATCTATTACAGTAAATTATATCATGCTTTCCCCTGTACCGCAAGTCCGCTGCCTCGGAGTAATCCACAACTCTGCCGTCCTTCAAACCGCACATCCAAGCTCTTGCCACCTCTTGCCGCCTCCAACTCAAAAACATTTCCAGAATTTGTCTTTTCCTCAACCCTGAATCTACTCAATTGTTAATGCATGCCCTCATCATCTTCCGCCTCAACTACTGCAATATCCTCCCCGTGCCCTTCCTGCTAACACCTTCGCACCTCTCCAGTCAATCCTTAATTCTGCTGCACGACTAATCCATCTCTTGCATTGATATTGCTTCGCTTTTCCCCTCTGCAACTCCCTTCATTGGCTCCAATTCTCTGACGTACCGTACAGACCAAAAGTTTGGACACACCTTCTCATTTAAAGATTTTTCTGTATTTTCATGACTTTGAAAATTGTACATTCACACTGAAGGCATCAAAACTATGAATTAACACATGTGGAATTATATAGTTAACAAAAAAGTGTGAAACAACTGAAAATATGTCTTATATTCTAAGTTCTTCAAAGTAGCCACCTTTTGCTTTGATGACTGCTTTTCACAATCTTGGCATTCTCTTGATGAGCTTCAAGAGGTAGTCACCGGAAATGGTTTTCACTTCACAGGTGTGCCCTGTCAGGTTTAATAAGTGGGATTTCTTGCCTTATAAGTGGGGTTGGGACCATCCGTTGTGTTGTGCAGAAGTCTGGTGGATACACAGCTGATAGTCCTACTGAATAGACTGTTAGAATTTGTATTATGGCAAGAAAAAAGCAGCTAAGTAAAGAAAAACGAGTGGCCATCATTACTTTAAGAAATGAAGGTCAGTCAGTCCGAAAAATTGGGCAAACTTTGAAAGTGTCCCCAAGTGCAGTTGCAAAAACCATCAAGCGCTACAAAGAAACTGGCTCACATGAGGACCGCCCCAGGAAAGGAAGACCAAGAGTCACCTCTGCTTCTGAGGATAAGTTTATCCGAGTCACCAGCCTCAGAAATCGCAGGTTAACAGCAGCTCAGATTAGAGACCAGGTCAATGCCACACAGAGTTCTAGCAGCAGACACATCTCTACAACAACTGTTAAGAGGAGACTGTGTGCAGCAGGCCTTCATGGTAAAATAGCTGCTAGGAAACCACTGCTAAGGACAGGCAACAAGCAGAAGAGACTTGTTGGGGCTAAAGAACACAAGGAATGGACATTAGACCAGTGGAAATCTGTGCTTTGGTCAGATGAGTCCAAATTTGAGATCTTTGGTTCCAACCACCGTGTCTTTGCGCGACGCAGAAAAGGTGAACGGATGGACTGTACATGGCTGGTTCCCACCGTGAAGCATGGAGGAGGAGGTGTGATGGTGCTTTGCTGGTGACACTGTTGGGGATTTATTCAAAATTGAAGGCATACTGAACCAGAATGGCTACCACAGCATCTTGCAGCGGCATGCTATTCCATCCGGTTTGCGTTTAGTTGGACCATCATTTATTTTTCAACAGGACAATGACCCCAAACACGCCTCCAGGCTGTGTAAGGGCTATTTGACCAAGAGGGAGAGTGATGGGGTGCTACTCCAGATGACCTGGCCTCCACAGTCACCAGACCTGAACCCAATCGAGATGGTTTGGGGTGAGCTGGACCACAGATTGAAGGCAAAAGGACCAACAAGTGCTAAGCATCTCTGGGAACTCCTTCAAGATTGTTGGAAGACCATTTCCGGTGACTACCTCTTGAAGCTCATCAAGAGAATGCCAAGAGTGTGCAAAGCAGTCATCAAAGCAAAAGGTGGCTACTTTGAAGAACCTAGAATATAAGACATATTTTCAGTTGTTTCACACTTTTTTGTTAAGTATATAATTCCACATGTGTTAATTCATAGTTTTGATGCCTTCAGTGTGAATGTACAATTTTCATAGTCCTGAAAATACAGAAAAATCTTTAAATGAGAAGGTGTGTCCAAACTTTTGGTCTGTACTGTATATCCAATTCAAATTATTGACATTGGCCTACAAAGCCATCCATAATCTGTCTCCTCCATACATCTCGGAACTAATCTCCCCTTACCTTCCAACATGTAATCTCCAGTTGTCTCAAGACCTTTTTCTCTCATCCACACGTATATGTTCCTCACCCAAGACTTTTTCCGAGCATTCCCCATACTCTGAAATTCTGTGCCCCAACATGTCCGATTATCCGCCAGCTTCAGAACTTCCAAATGGAACTTGAAAATCCATCTCTACAAGAAAACTTGTAGCCTGCAATAACCCCAATGCCACCTAAGCACCACCGGAGCTGCCGCAACCACCCGAACCTACTGTCTCCTTCCCCATTATCCGGTAGACTGTAAGCCCCTCTGCACCAGTCTGTCATTGTTAGTTTGTTCTCTGTAATTTATACTTGTATTTTGAATGTATGTAACCCTCTCTCATGTACAGCACCATGGAATCGATGGTGCTCTAAAAATAAATAATAATAATTCCCGATTATCAAAACATGGCAGCCAGCAAAAAGCTTGTTCATCTGGTGATTAGATCATTCATTTTTTTTTTTTTTATATACGAAACGTTTTCTCAAGCTTCTATCAAATAAGCATGAAAATTGGACAACAAACGGGTGGCATTTAAGTGTTGTCTGATTTCTTTCATGGATCCATAGACTCGCTTTGGAGAGTTTATTGATGACTCAGATAAAAATTAGATAGGTCTATGTATTTTTGTGTAGTCCACTCGGTCCGCACAAATACAGACATGTGAACGGCCCCGTGAGCTATAATAGGGTCTGTCCGTGAAAAACTTAGGTAGAACTTGTAGGAAAAAAAACTAACATTTAAATATACCCTAAGATTGCAGAGAGAAAAAAACTGGACAGATAAAAAAGGCAAGTTTTCTATTCTAAATTTTAGGAAAACTTTGGTGCAGTTCTTATGAGAGCTGTGGTCTTGGCCATATTTAGCTGTTACCCGTCAACAAAATAGGTATTTCATTAAACATCTATTTCCCACAGAGGTCAGTGACCTTATGAATGTGGATATGTCCTGCCCAATTGATGCCCGTTTGCACCTGAAACTAGAATATAGCAGGATCGCCAACCTACACAAAATATTAATGTCGCCAACTCAGGAATAGAAAAAAAGAGAATAGCAGACACAGGGTGAGTGAATTGGGTCTTTATTTTTCATTTTGTCAATGGATTTCTCCAATAGTCCAATATGGTTTGTTTTCTTCAAGTATTGTAGGGGTTAAACAAGGTAATGGTGGGAGTATAAACCTTCAGGCCAAGGATATGGACACTTTTGAACACCACCTTTCACCTGGAGGCTATGGACCCCAAACAACTGCTCTGACCAGAAGCTTGGGTAAACCAGTTAATGAGTTCCCGTGATTGACTTGATAAAAAGGAGAATAGAATAGATGGTAATCTCACTGTAGTCATTGGCTATTCATAGCTGTATGATAACAGGAAAGAGGCTCCCCGTGAATAACAATGCACTAATAATCCCTAAACTAAGAGGACATTGTAGTAGCAGCTGTCCCCCGGTTAGTAGGAGAGAGCTCTGCACAGGCCAGCACATTTACTAGCCAAAAGAATCTGTCCTTTGATGATAGTCAACTTGTTAAAGGATGCAAATCTCTAGTGATACAATGGAGAAAGGTGTGTAGATGTCCAGTACAGGATTCAAGTAAGGCTGTGTGCCCACGATGCGTTTTTTAAGCGTTTCCGCAGCGGCAAAAACGCTGCAGAAACGCTTAAAAAACGCTTGGTAGAAGGCCTGCCATGTTCCCCAATGATAATCCGCTTGTGCTGTGCATATGCGGCGGAAATTTCCGCTGTGAGTTATCATTGCGGAAAAAAACGCAGCACTACCAATTATTTTGCGGAAGTGCTGCGTTTTCGCCTCCATTGACTTTCATTGGAACGCTTGGATTCCGCATCACTGCATCTGTAGATGCGGAATCCAAACGTCTCAATGTGCGGATGGTATCCGGGTCCTGGAGGAGAGGAGACTCTCCTCCGGACCTGGGTACCATATAACATGTAAAAAAAAGAATAAAATAAAAAATAAATATTATATTTACCTTCTGATGGCCCCCGGTCTCCTTGTCTTCTCTTGCCGGCAGATCGCGGTGGACTGAAGTACCTACGCTGACGTCATTTAGTCATGTGACAGCAGGTCCTTCAGTGTAGTGTACCGCGAGCTGCCGGCAAGCCGAGACGCATCGAATCAAGACTCCGGGGGCCATCAGGAGGTAAGTATAGATTTATTTTTTTATTTTTTACCATTCTTTTACGGTCACAATATATAAATCCATGCCATTTGCATGGATTTATATAGTGTGACCAAGTTGACAAGCACTTTTCCAAGTGATGCTAAAATCGCTTGGAAAGCGCTTGTCAACCCGCATGCGGAAATGCAAGTGAAGAACGCTTCACATCCGCTTGTCCCTGGCAGGAAAAACACATGTACAATCCGCATGTACAATCCGCATGCGTTTTTTTCTGCCAGGGAGATGCAGAAACGCTCAGGATAAAATCCTGAGCATTTCTGCATCGTGGGCACATAGCCTAAAGCTTCAAGCAAGGTCATCTATATTTTTGTGTGTATGGGCTTGTGGCCATAGAACATTTGACTACTTGTACACAATATCAGATGGATGGACAGAGAATGAATGATAGTGTTCAGAAGGCTTGTAAATGCAAAAGGCTTTGTGTGGCTGAAACAGAGGATTCTTATCTGATCTGTTCATTCAGCTGTACAACCAGTCATCTGTCCACCATCCTGCTTTATCTGATGTGTATGCGCATCTTTTAGGGATTCTAGGACAGTCTAGTAATGGGATCATAGACTCGAGGTCTCCATATACATTAGATGAAAGTTGTGTAAATACAATAATCTAGTGTGTCAGTAGTTGTTGATGGCAGATATTGTGAGAAGGAAAGTTGAGGAATTTTTTATTTTAACATGCCGATCCTTTTGATCTGTCATTGTCACAAGTGCCTGCAGCTTATTATTCCCCTCTCACCATTGAAAATAGATGCATGCTTGGTTGGCATCTCTGCCTTTGGAGGACTCGGCATGTCTATGCATTGGATGGACAGCCAAATTCATTTTATTGGGTAATGTCCTCCTTCTTCTCCTCTCATTTCCAAAAGCTCAACATAGACAAAACTGAACTCATCATCTTTCCTCCATCTCACCTAGGTCCCCTACCTGATCTATCTATCATAATAAATTACATCACACTTTCCCCTGTACCTGAAGTCCGTTGCCTCGAAGTAACCCTCAACTCTGCCTTGTCCTTCAAACCGCACATCCAAGCTCTCGCCACCTCCTGCTGCCTCCAACTCAAAAATATTTCCAGAATCCGTGCTTTCCCCAACCCTCAATCTACTAAAATAATAGTGCACGCCCTCATCATCTCCTGCCTTGACTACTGCAATATCCACCTGTGTGGCCTTCCTGCTAATACTCTCGCACCTCTCCAGTCTGTCCTTAACTCTGGTGCGCGACTAATCCATCTCTCTCTTCGTTACTCCTCTGCTTCTCCCCTCTGCAAATCCCTTCATTGGCTTCCAATTCCTCAATGCACTTGACCTACAAAGCTGCCCATAATCTGTCTCCCCCGTATATCTCTGAACTAATCTCCCAATATCTTTCCACACGTAACCTCCGGTCCTCCCAAGACCACCTTCTCTCCTCCATACCCGTACGTTCCTCACCCAATCGCCTGCAAGACTTTTCCCTAGTATCCCCCATCCTCTGGAATTCTGTGACCCCCAACACATCCAATTATCCAGTACACTTGGAATTTTCAAGAGGAACTTGAAAACTCATCTTTTCAGAACAGTTTACAAGCTGTAATGACCCTGCTGCCACCTCACCTCTACCAGAACTGCTGCCTTACCAACACAGTACCTGTTGAAACCCCAAACCTAATGTCTCCTTCCCCATTATCCTGTAGAGTGTAAGCCCGCAAGGGCAGGGTCCTCTCCCCTCTGTACCTGTCTGTCATTGTTAGTTTGTTCACTGTAATTTATATTTGTGCTTTGTATGTAACCCCTCCTAATGTACAGCACCATGGAATTAATGGTGCTTTAAAAATAAATGATAATATTAAAAGTGGTTATTGTCAGGGAAAGATGCATCTGAGTATACCTGCTTGCTATTCAAATCCAACCATGTAACGCATGTGTGACACCCCAGGGGTCTGGTTGCCACAGTAGTAGAGATATTATGTCTGAGAGCAAGTGGGAGGTTTCTCTGGTCAGGAGCCCTAAACATGCAACACGGCCCACCCAGACCTGGGAGGGGAGGAATCTGCCCTTATAAACTGGGTCTGGGGCGGGATTAGAGCAGTCAGAGTCTGGAGAGGTAAAGGAAGAACGAGGAGCTCTGTAGGAGCAGTAGCAGAAGTCCAGGGGCTGGAGCTGAGCAGAGTTCGCCCTGGACGAAGATACTAAAGCCGGACACAGGAGTCCGAGGCTGTGGGGACTGATATACACCCAGCAGCAGAAACCAGCCGGCAGGGGATTCCAGGTCCTCTGGCCATAGAAGCCCGGAGGCTCAGTCACAAAGAAGGGACCAGCGCCACCATCCAGGAGCGGAGGCTAACAGAAGGCCCCAAATCACCAGCCATACGGGTGAGCACCACACGGTATACTCAGGGACGTGGGCTACTTGTAACCGCTGACAGCAAGGTAGCCAGGAAGAGTGCAGATTAACGGGGAGGCCTACAACTCCACCTGGCCAGGGGAACTTCTGCTTGCTCGCAGACTGACCAGGCCCCTTATACTAGCCAGTACTCCCGGGAGGGTCTGCCTTGTACCATCAGTAAAGACCCTGAACTGCACCTCACGTCTCTGTGATTCCTTGCCGCTCCTGCACCATTTGCACTGGGACCCTCACACCATCACTCCCATCATCTTCCACATTAGCTGCCCTGAGGCAATACTTCTCCCGTGGGGAGTCATCCCATACTCGGCTGCACAAACAACATCAGCCTCAGCGGTCTGCAGCGTAGCGGCGGTCCCCACTGACCGCAATCCACGGGTGGCGTAGTCGGACATTTGCTATACATTAAGACTGCCACTGGTTTGACCACCCTGGGCACGGACCGGGTCACCGCCACGGAGAACTACAACCCCCAGCGATCCGGCTCCGGGTATTCCCCCTGCACAGCAGCAGCAGCACAGGCCCAGGGGGCGCGTCAACTTTGGCGTAGTCGGCAGGATTTCGTGCCCGCAACCACCGGGTACTGCGTGCCTGAAAAAGACTTTTGAACTTACCTGTGGTGAAGTTTCCCGCCATCCGGAGCCGATTCCCGCCATCAGACGCCATCTTGGACCGTTTCCCGCCGTCTTCTGCCTTCTTCCCGCCATCCGCAGCTGCTTCCCGCCTTCGGACGCCATCTTCGGGACGCCGCATGGGAAGAAGAGGGGCGTGGACGCCGAAAGCGCGCGAGATCCGAAGCTCCGCCCCACGCTCTGACGCTGCGCAAGGTCCTGGAAGGGAGGAAGAGCGACGCTGACGTCACCGGAGCGCGACGCCAGGTCCTCAACCCCGACGATCGACTGCGGAGCCGCGGCCTACGGAAGAAGAGCATCGCAAGGTAGGCCACGGTCCACTAGGGGGGGAGGAGAATGCCGGACACCGAGGGGATCTCCACTGCCACAGCCACCGCCAGCGCAACCGCTGCAGCAGTCATGCCATTCACCATGCCCTATATCCCGGGGGCAACCTGGCTACCCCAGTACTCAGGGGAGTCACATACCCTAAATGACTTTAGAGAAAGACTGAAGAGCCTCTTCCAAGTATACCCCCTCATAGAAGAGCAAAAAGTGAGCATCCTGGTGGCCCAATTAATCGGGGCAGCCCAAAGGGAGGTAAAGTCCTGGCCACCTGGGAGGAAGAGGACTGTCAGAGACATACTAACCCGGCTGAAAGACACATTTGACACCCGCACCTCAGCCGAAATAAAACTAAGATTTTATGGGTGCAAACAACGGGCACATGAGAGTATAAGAGACTATGCTCTAAACCTACAAGAGGCCCTGAGAGCCATTAAGCAGGCAGACCCTGACAGCGTGGGAAATGAAGATAAGCTGTTGACTGAACAATTTATTGAGGGTCTACTGTGCAATGCCCACCGAGGAGAACCGGCACCAGGTGGAGCTGTGACCCACAGGCGCCCTGCTATCACTTACCACCAGGAGACGGCGCCCTTGTCTGCAGGGCCTGTGGGAGCTGATGCGCAGGCTTTAAACAGTGACCCGGCTACAGACCTGCACCATCAGGTCCAAGAGCTGACTAAGAGCGTTGCCGCGCTAACCAGAACTGTGCAGTCTTTACAGGTCTCTTCTCCAGGAAAGATCCAGCTGGCATCCGGACCGGAGGACGTCCCGTGGCGCCGACTGAGGAGGACCCCACCGGCCAGAGGAAGACCCAGCGACAGATACAACGAGGACGGACGACCCATCTGCCGCCGCTGCAATCAACCCGGACATGTGGCAAGGTACTGTCATTTAAACGGGCACAACCTGGGGTAGAGGGCCAACCCCCAGGCATAAGACCATCAGGCCCATCAAACTGGCGTGATAAATACGTAGGGGGACGTCCAATCTTGCCTGTGGTACTGGATGGCATTCCTATGAGTGCCCTACTAGACACTGGGTCACAGGTCACCACCATCCCGTACGTGCTCTTCAAGCAGTACTGGACATAACCCGCTACCCAGATGACGACCTGAGTATCATCGCCAGCAATGGTCAGCCCGTGCCGCAGGTGGGATTCAAAGAGGTGACCATTAAGATCGGTAAAGTCGAACTGGCGGCACAAGGACTGATTATAGTGGACATAGACCGTCATGAGAGTCACCCTAGAATAACCTTGGGAACTAATGTGATTGAAAATTGTCTTGCAGAGGTGATTCTCATTTTACAGCAGGTTGCCAAGAACGCCAGTTCCGGCCAGCAGCGTGTGCTCCAAAAAGAGATCCGGGCACTGATGAAGCGGCAACAGGTGGAACTATCTGGTGGTGAGATAGGTAGCGTGAGAATGTGTGACCCGTTCCCTATTGCCATGCCCCCAAAAAGTGAGATGATGATTTGGTGCCGGGCAGCTATTGGTCTAAGAGGTAGAGACTACCAAGCAATGGTAGAACCCGTCTACTCAGACAGTAAGCCCACCATTTTGACAGCACGGGGGGTGGTCGATGTACGCCATGGGAGGGTGCCCGTTCGCATCATAAATATCGGGGAGAGAGAAGTATACCTGCCCCGGTATGCCACGCTAGCCAAATTGTTCACCATAAACCAGAATTCTGTACAGGCCGTGGAACCCTTGCCTCCATCTCAACCAGAGGAAGGTAACGGCTCTAAGAAACCAATGGAGGACTGGTGTCAGCAACTGCATTTGGGTACTGACTCCACTCCCTCACACCAGAAACAGGGAGTCTATCAGGTGGTTCGAGAGTACGAGAGAGTGTTTAGTAAACACCCGCTAGACTTCGGGCGAGTAAAGGGGGTAGAACACCACATCCCCACGGGAGACCATCCTCCCATAAAGGAGAGATACCGACCCGTACCCCCGGCACACTACCAACACGCCAAGGGGATGCTTAGAGACATGAAGGAGGCTGGGGTAATCAGGGACAGCTGTAGCCCCTGGGCAGCTCCACTAGTCTTAGTGAAAAAGAAAGACAACACCATGAGAATGTGTGTAGACTACAGGAAGGTCAACCGTATCACACACAAAGATGCGTACCCGTTACCAAGGATAGAAGAGTCCTTAGCTGCATTAAAATCTGCTAACTTCTTCTCTACTTTGGATCTCACTAGCGGGTACTGGCAGGTTCCTGTAGCAGAGGCGGACCGGGAGAAGACCGCATTCACCACCCCGATGGGTCTCAGCGAATTTAACTGTATGCCGTTCGGGCTCTGCAACGCACCAGGAACCTTCCAATGGTTGATGGAATGCTGTCTGGGACACCGGAACTTCAAGACGGTCCTGTTATACCTGGACGATGTCATCGTCTATTCCAAGACCTACGAGGACCACCTGAAACACCTGGCAGAAGTGTTTGAAGCTCTGGCAAACTACGGCCTAAAGGTGAAACCCTCCAAGTGTCACCTCCTGAAACCAAAGGTGCAATACCTGGGACACGTGGTGAGTGCTGACGGAGTGGCTCCCGACCCTGATAAGATCACTGTGATTAAGGACTGGCCAAGACCCTCCAGCATAAAGGAAGTGCGGCAGTTCCTCGGGTTGGTAGGCTACTACCGAAGATTCATTCCCGGTTTCACCAAAATGGCAGCCCCTATGCAGGACCTCCTGATAGGTCAATCTCGGAAAGCCAAAAACCAGAAGCCGCCCTTCAGGTGGGAAAAGCTGGAAGAGGAGTCCTTCTGCCAGCTGAAGATGGCCCTCACGGGGGATGAAATCCTGGCATATCCAGACTACAGCCAGCCCTTTATCCTCCACACGGACGCAAGCAACATCGGGCTAGGAGCCGTACTGTCCCAGATCCAGCAAGGGAAAGAACGGGTAATCGCTTACGCCAGCCGAAAGCTACGGCCCACGGAGAGGAACCCTGAGAATTATAGCTCATTCAAGCTGGAGTTCCTGGCAGTAGTGTGGGCAGTGACCGAACGTTTCAAGCATTACCTTGCCTCCTCCAAATTCACCGTGTACACGGATAACAACCCGTTGACACACCTGGACACTGCAAGGCTCGGTGCCCTGGAACAGAGATGGATGGCCCACCTGTCCAACTTTGAATTCACCATCAAATACCGGGCAGGACGCTCAAATGCCAACGCGGATGCCCTGTCTAGAATGCCGAACTTACCGGACGTAGGGGAAGATCCAGAAGATCTGGAAGAAGTCGAGCTCCCTGCATTCCACCGTCATGGGCGCTCTGTGACGTTCAATCCCTTGCCCCACTACAACTGGGCAGAAACGCAAGACAGTGATCCCGCAGTCCGTCTGGTGAAGGAAATGCTGACCCAAGCCGATGCCAGTCTTGACCCAGACGCTCCGGAGGAGACCAAGCAACTGTGGAAGGAGAAAAGTAAGCTGTTCCTCTACAGGGAGAAGCTGTGCCGGAGAATGGTTAACTCTCGAACACATGAGTTGACCTGGCAGGTAGTGGTCCCAAGACGAGACGCGGCTATGATCCTGGAGGCATACCACAACGGAGCAGGGCATTTCGGATGGAAGAAGCTGGAGTTCTTGTTGCGTGAACGGTTCTACTGGGTAGGCATGAGAGGAGCCATCGAGAGGTGGTGCAGAGACTGTGGCCCGTGCCACCTGAGAAGAAAGGACCGTGCCAGCCAGAAGACTCCCTTGCAGCCCATCATCACCATACAGCCACTGGAACTGGTAGCCCTGGACCATGTGAAACTGGCTCCAAGCAGATCTGGGTATGTCTACGCCCTCACAATCGTAGATCATTACTCCCGGTTCCTGGTGGTGGTCCCGGTCAAGGACTTAACGGCTCAAACAGCAGCTAGAGCCTTCCAGCAGCACTTCTGCCGTCCACACGGGTACCCGGACCAAGTGCTGACAGACCAAGGGCCAGCCTTTGAAGCGGAGGTCTTCCAGGAGTTCTGCAACCTGTATGGCTGCAAGAAGATAAGAACAACGCCCTATCACCCTCAAACCAATGGACTCTGCGAGAAGATGAACCAGGTGGTGATAGATCTGCTAAAAACATTGCCCCTGGAAGAACGCAGTCTGTGGCCTGAGAAACTGCCCGATCTGGTGGACGTGTATAACCACATCCCTGTAGGTTCCACCAACTGTACCCCGGCTTACCTAATGAGAGCGAGACCTGGTAAGCTGCCTATTGACCTGGATATGGGAGTCCTGACACCTGAGGACACCTCGCCAGAGGCAGACTGGGATACAGAACGGCAGCAGCAGTATCGGAAAGTACAGGAGAGCGTCGAGCGAAGTCTGTCTCAAGCTAGAGAAAGGCAAGAGAAGGCTTATAACCAGTATGCTCCCGCTGTTCCCCTGGTACCTGGAGAGCAGGTCTTGAAGAGGAAGAGGCGGCTCCACAAGTTGGACGACCAGTGGGAGAAGGACCCGTACACCATACTGCCATCAAGCCATGAGAACCCAAAAATCTGCGTAATCAGTAAGGATGGAGGAGAAACCACAGCCATTGTCTCCAGAGACCACCTGAAGAAGTGTCCCGAGCAGCTGCAAAGCCCTGAAGAAGATCAAGAAAACCCTCAACCCGCAGAGGAAAGGGAAGAAATGATCAGTACCGTACTCGGAGACTTCCCCCGGTCTTGGACACAAGTAAACGGCGCTGTCGTGGTACCCGTCCTCACCTTTTTCCAGCCAGCCCCGCAAGTGCCTACAGAGGAACCGGTAGAGCTGGAAGAGTAGCCGGCCCAAGAGGCAGAAGAGTCCACACCAGCAGTACAGGAGGATCAACCCTCTGCTAGTAGTGAGCCTGCCGTGCCCCTAGTGAGCCAAAGAGTGCGCAGAAAGCTGCCCAGCTTGCCCAGAACACCTCCTACACCCTGTAGTGCAGAACCAGTTAGTGAGCTCCGTAGGTCCACTAGAGTCACTAGAGGTCAGATGCCCGCTCGCTGGAGAATCTAAACCAATGCACTGTAAAGTTGACTGTTTATTGAAAAATGTTTATGGTTTATGTTTGTTGCCTGTTACTAATTATGTTTCTCAGCTACCCTGCAGATTTTTATGGACTAACAGGTTATGGACACTGGATAACCGGAACAGTTTTGTAGATAGTTGCACCTTGGTGCCTCTTGTGAAGACGGCCGCGGAAGAGAAAATCTGTCTGGCGTGGCCTCCTTGCGGCCCAAAGTAGTTAGTCTACCCTTGCAGCCACGCCCAAGGACAACGCAAGGGGTTTGCTTTGGACAGGTCCCCTATTCTGTGCCAAGACTTCGCCTTGTTGGGTGATATGGACACCCGGTCACGGAAACGCCGTGATCTCTACAGACTAAAGCTTCTTGTAAATATGTTGTCTTATTATTGTTATACCTTGTATTTATGTTTCTTTAAAAAAATGTGTTTAGTCCCGGAGTACTAAAATTTACTAGGGGGGAATGTGACACCCCAGGGGTCTGGTTGCCACAGTAGTAGAGATATTATGTCTGAGAGCAAGTGGGAGGTTTCTCTGGTCAGGAGCCCTAAACATGCAACACGGCCCACCCAGACCTGGGAGGGGAGGAATCTGCCCTTATAAACTGGGTCTGGGGCGGGATTAGAGCAGTCAGAGTCTGGAGAGGGAAAGGAAGAACGAGGAGCTCTGTAGGAGCAGTAGCAGAAGTCCAGGGGCTGGAGCTGAGCAGAGTTCTCCCTGGACGAAGATACTAAAGCCGGACACAGGAGTCCGAGGCTGTGGGGACTGATATACACCCAGCAGCAGAAACCAGCCGGCAGGGGATTCCAGGTCCTCTGGCCATAGAAGCCCGGAGGCTCAGTCACAAAGAAGGGACCAGCGCCGCCATCCAGGAGTGGAGGCTAACAGAAGGCCCCAAGTCACCAGCCATACGGGTGAGCACCACACGGTATACTCAGGGACGTGGGCTACTTGTAACCGCTGACAGCAAGGTAGCCAGGAAGAGTGCAGATAAACGGGGAGGCCTACAACTCCACCTGGCCAGGGGAACTCCTGCTTGCTCGCAGACTGACCAGGCCCCTTATACTAGCCAGTACTCCCGGGAGGGTCTGCCTTGTACCATCAGTAAAGACCTTGAACTGCACCTCACGTCTCTGTGATTCCTTGCCGCTCCTGCACCATTTGCACTGGGTCCCTCACACCATCACTCCCATCATCTTCCACATTAGCTGCCCTGAGGCAATACTTCTCCCGTGGGGAGTCATCCCATACTCGGCTGCGCAAACAACATCAGCCTCAGCGGTCTGCAGCGCAGCGGCGGTCCCCACTGACCGCAATCCACGGGTGGCGTAGTCGGACATTTGCTATACATTAAGACTGCCACTGGTTTGACCACCCTGGGCACGGACCGGGTCACCGCCACGGAGAACTACAACCCCCAGCGATCCGGCTCCGGGTATTCCCCCTGCACAGCAGCAGCAGCACAGGCCCAGAGGGCGCGTCACATGGACATGCCCGTTCCACCAGGATGGGAAACACTTTTAGGCTGTGTGCCCACGATGCGTTTTTTAAGCGTTTCCACAGCGACAAAAACGCTGCAGAAACGCTTAAAAAACGCATGGCCTGCCAAAAAACAAAAGGCCTGCCATGTTCCCCAATGATAATCCGCATGTGCTGTGCACATGCTGCGGAAATTTCCGCTGCGGATTATCATTGCGATTATCATTGCGGAAAAAAACGCAGCACTACCAATTATTATGCGGAAGTGCTGTGTTTTCGCCGCCATTGACTTGCATTAGAATGTATGTATTCCGCTTCACTAGATAAGCAAATGCGGAATACATGCGTTCAATGTGCGGATGGTACCCAGGTCTAGAGGAGAGGAGACTCTCATCCAGACCCGGGTACCATAGAACCTGTAAAAAAAAAAAAAAGAATAAAATAAAAAATAAATACGTGTATATACTTACCTTCTGACGGCCCGCGGTGCGCTCCTCCTCCCTTGCTGGCAGTCAGCACCGAGCAAAGCAAGACTGCGGGGGCCATCGGAAGGTAAGTATAGATTTATTTCTTATTTTTTGACATTCTCTCGGGTCACACTATATAAATCCATGCCGGTTGCATGGATTTATATAGTGTGACCAAGTTGTCAAGCACTTTCCAAGTGACGCTAAAATCGCTTGGAAAGCGCTTGTCAACCCGCATGCGGAAATGCATGTGAAGAACGCTTCACTTCCGCATGTCCCTGGCAGGAAAAACGCATGTACAATCCGCATGCATTTTTTTCTGCCAGGGAGATGCAGAAACGCTCAGGAAAAAGCCGGAGCATTTCTGCATCGTGGGCACATAGCCTTACACAGCGTCTCTCTGTTCTGTCTTATAGAAGGGCATCCAAACCATCCATTTGAAATGATAGGGCATATGACTGATTGATAGCAAAGGTTATTTTTTATAATGCAACTTCTATATCAACCTTTTTTTGTTAATTACGTCCTCCCTTTGACAGGGTTTCCCAAACAGACAAGGAGCAGTTAAATTATGACACACCATTGAAATTGCAACACCAAGAAGGAAAAAATCCTTCTCCTGGGATTATGGTGTTGGATGGCATAATTTACGATAGTCGGACGCCTCTGCTCCTTATTCCAGGTGCTCTAACAGTTTGGTGCTTCTCGTTACTTTGATATGGTCATGGAAACAATGGTATGGCCATTTCTCTAAAGTGTCCCAAGAACCATTTTTTAACTCGACATTGCTAGGCTGCATGTTGCTTGTGCTACTGTGAGTGGCCAGTGTGGCCTAAGTGTACTATCATGGCATGCAGTGTCTCCAGACTTGTCTATCATCGATCACATCTGGGACATCATTGGTCGGTGATTGTAAATGGAGAGGTCAGCAGCGGATCTTGATGATTTGCGTGTCCAAATGCACTGACTGCGGCAGAACATTCAACAACCGTTAATAACCTCATTGATAGCAGCCAAAGCATGTAAGTGCGGGGATTTCTGTGCATGGTGCTCATACTCGATACTCAATGAATCGAAATGTTTCAAAGATTTTGTTTCTATTTTTTCATCATTTGCATATCATTGCCATGCCTATCCATCATGTGATTTTTTTTTAGAACTTCATGACTTTTCCTTCGTTTTGTAGCACCATGCTGCTATACTCTTTTTTAACGTTTTTTCAATAAAGATGATATGAATTTTCCAAAAAACTCTGGTCTCTTGGGTTCTCTTCAGACCCTGGTTTTGTTGTAGATCCCCTACCCATGTTGTAATATTTGGCACAGCAGTATGTATGTGATTGTCATGGAGTTTCTACATTCTCCCTATTTTTGAAAGGCATTCCTCCAGGTTCTGTGGTTTCCTTTCATGCTCCAAACAAAACTCCCAAAACAAATAAATAGATAAATTTGGAATTTAAATTGTGAGCCCCAATGGGAACAGGGACCATTGTGAGTGATCCCATCCCTTGTAGACTATGAGCCCACGCGGGCAGGGTCCTCTCTCCTCCAGTACCAGTTGGTGACTTATAGTGTTCATCATTATTGTACTTGTTTGTGCTATGTATACCCCTTTTCACATGTAAAGCACCATGGAGTAAATAGCACTATAAAAATAAATAACAATAATCTATTTACAGAGCTGCGAAATATGCCGGAGACAAATAATTAATAACGTCATACATCCATACTAAAACATTCTCTACGCAAAACCATTGAAGGAAACATTTCCAGAGACTGCTGTATGGATGGGCTTATGTCAATGTGACGCGACCCTGGGCCTGTGTCGCGCAGCGTTGCGCACGCGGGAGCTTACCCGGAGCCGGATCTGTTGAGGGTTGTAGTCTCGTGGCGGTGATCCGGTCCGTGCCCAGGGAGTCAGACTAAGTGGCGCTGTATCAGCGGTAGATGTTGGACGACTACGCCACCCGTTGAGTACAGCTAAGGAGCTGCTGCTGCAGGGCAGACCGCTGAGGCCGGTGGTAGGATTGTGCAGCGTGATAGTATAACCCCCAACGGGAGGGGTATGGCCTCAGGGCAGCCGACGTGGATGATGGGGGTAGCAGGAACCACTCGGAGACGGTACGGTGTAGTTCAGGGTCTTTACTGGTGACAAAGATAGACCCTCCCGGAGTACTGGCTAGCGATTGGGGCCTGGTCAGTCCTTGAGCAGATGGGATCTCCCCTGGCCAGGTGGAGTTGTAGGCCTCCCAAACTAACGATACTCTTCTGGCTACCTTGCTAGAGGCGGGTATAAGTAGCCCACGTCCCTGAGTGTACCGTGTGGTGCTCACCCGTATGGCCGGTGACTCGGGGCCTTCTAGTAGCTTTCGCTCCACGACGGTGGTGCTGGTCCCACGCGTGTGACCGTGCCTTCGGGTTTCTGGGCCAGAGGACCTGCAATCCCCTGCCGGTCGGTTTCTGCTGCTGGATAGGAGTTAGTCCCCACAGCCTCGGACTCCGGGTCCGGTGATAACTTCTCAGTCAGGGCGAGCTCTGCAGCTGCCAGCCCCTGACTCCTTGTAGCACTGCTCCCACCGAGCTCCTGTTGTTTCTTCCCATAGCTGCTTCTCTTCTCTACTTCTTCTCTACTCCCCAACCCTGCCTCAGCCCTAGGTTTATATAGGGGAAGTTCTTCCCCTCCCAGGACTGGGCAGGAGGTGTGGCATGCATAGGATCCCTGACCAAGAGACCTCCCACCTGCTCTCAGACATAACATTGCTGTTACCGTGGAAACCAGACCCCTGGGGTGCCACAAATGAACAAATCATCCCCATCCAGCTTTGATACCAAGATCTCAACTAGAAGGTTGAATAATATGGAAAGTAGTGACCCAGCTCATCTGTATGAACATACAGCAGCACCCTAGATTTTTGCATTTGGTCAGGTTTTGAAAAAAAGTTTTTAAAAAAAAAAAAAAATCCAACCAATTTTAGAAATAAGCAAACAAGGCATGTTCTACCTGCAAATGGCAAATTTGTCATTCTCTCTGCCTCCCAGAAAGCTGATGGGGGTGGTGAAGTGTGATACATTTGTGGTGGAGGAGGAGAGCAGATAATCACACAAGAGATAAACTTAGTCAGTGAAGTGCAGAGGTCAATGGAAATCCATCAAACAGCTTTAAACAAACAGCAAGTTTGGGCTCACAGTGATATTACCCCCTGTAGTGGCGCTAAACTGAAGTAACTTTTACCTCCAACAAAAAAAACCTGAGACAAATTTCCCACAAAGACAGCCACTTCTAACGTTAGGACAGATGGACTTTGGAGGAGGATCCCTTTTGTGATCCCACCTATATGAGCCAGCATGGAGAGCTGCTCTGCAAGAAAAGCTTTGTCTCTGGCGCAGCCATCCATATACAGTGGTGTGTAAATGTGTTTGCACCCCTTTCCTGATTTCTTATTCTTTTGCATGCTTGTCACACTTAAATGTTTCAGATCCCGAAACAAATTTAAATATTAGACAAAGATAACACAAGGAATCACAAAATGCAGTATTTAAACAAAGGTCTTTATTATTAAGGGAAAAAGAAATCAAAAGCTAAAGGTTGCCCAGGGAGATCCCCAAAACGCAGATGACTTGGTCGGACTGGTTGAAAGGCATCAGGGGGTTGACTGTTTTTCTGGGAAGGCATACAGGGGGGCGGAGGTTAAAAAGGGGGTGGGGCGTCCAAAGTCTAAGGGAGCAGAGAGTTTGGTGATCCTTGTGAGTGCCAAACGCCCTCTCCAATTGATGCCTGGGAAGAAGGTGGGCATTTGATGCATTTACGCGGATGCTAAAGACTATCAGGTGGCTAGAGTGGTTATTGAGATGGCCCGAGGTACTGATACCCATGAGGTCGGCGTGGTCCAGGATTTATTGCACCCAATTATCACAGGGCGGGACTTTGTGTTGTTTTGGGACTTGTGGGGGAGGGGCAGAGACCTCAATTGCTCAGGTCAGAAACGGGTTAGCCATAAAAAAGTCTCACCAACCCCAGAGTCTGACGGGTTTCGCTTCTGTGTAATGGAGGAAGATAGGAAGGTAGTATGCCCGACGGTTGCTTCCAATATGTCCGAATGCCGTTCGGACTGGAGGGAGCTCCGGCCACCTTCCAGAGGGCCATGGACCGGATCCACACACCCCACAAGAATTATGCTGCAGCATACCTGGACGATATCATAATCTTCACTCTGGACTGGGAAAATCATCTGGGAAATCATTAAATCCAAAAAAATGTGTCATATTGAAAGAAGTGGCCAAATACCTTGATATGTAGTAATTGAGGCGAAATCAAACCCCAGATCAATAAAGTGGATGCAATCCAGAACTGGCTGAAACCACTCTCAAATAAGCAAGTTACGGCCTTTCTGAGAATCGTGGTGCTACAGGAGGTTCATTCCAAACTTTGCCATGGTTGCCGTACCCCTGACCACAGTGGCGTACTGCCAATGGCGGCAGGCCACGCCACTGCTATGGGGCCCCAAAGCAGCAGGGGAATGAGGAGGATAGGCGAGTATTGTATTTATGGGGGGGGGGTTGCGGCGGCGAAATGGGCACACGCAGTAGCCGCTGCTGCAGCTACCGCGTGTGCCTGCTGCTAAAGGGAAATGAATATTCCCTAATCTCCACTTCCATGGGCATGGAAAAGAATGAATATGCATTCTCTTTAGCAGCAGGCACGGAAGAGCACTGAAGCGCAGCTCCTGCAGACAGTGCCAGCTACTAAAGAAAATGCATATTCATCCTTCTCCACGCCCTTAGTCCCATCGTGGAGAGGAGTGAATATGCCTGCAGCTCACATCAGTGTCTGAGAGCGCGCACTGCTCAGATGCTGACATGAGCTGCTGGCAGACAGGACGTAGCGCTGGAGCAGAGGTGAGGAAGGAAGGTGAGTATAAGTAAGTGTTTATTTGTTTCATATGTGCAGTGATTGGGCCATGCATACCAGGATTGGGGGATGAGGAGGCCATACAAACCAGGATTGGGGGATGAGGGAGCCATGCATACCAGGATTGGGGGATGAGGGAGCCATGCATACCAGGACTGGGGGATGAGGGGGCCACGCATACCAGGATTGGGGGATGAGGAGGCCACGCATACCAGGATTGGGGGATGAGGAGTGCCACGCATACCAGGATTGGGGATGAGGGGTGCCAAGCATACCAGGATTGGGGATGAGGGGTGCCATGCATACCAGGATTGGGGATGAGGGGTGACATACATACCAGGATTGGGGGATGAGGGGTGCCATGCATACCAGGACTGGGGGATGAGGGGGCCACGCATACCAGGATTGGGGGATGAGGAGGCCACGCATACCAGGATTGGGGGATGAGGAGTGCCACGCATACCAGGATTGGGGATGAGGGGTGCCAAGCATACCAGGATTGGGGATGAGGGGTGCCATGCATACCAGGATTGGGGATGAGGGGTGACATACATACCAGGATTGGGGGATGAGGGGTGCCAAGCATACCAGGATTGGGGATGAGGGGTGCCATGCATACCAGGATTGGGGATGAGGGGTGCCATGCATACCAGGATTGGTGGATAAGGGGGGCCATGCATACAAGGATTGGGGGATGAGGTGGGCCATGCATACCAGGATTGGGGGATGAGGGGTGCCATACGTACCAGGATTGGTGATGAAGGAGCCATGCATACCAGGATGGGGAAATTTACCAGTAGCTGCTGCATTTCCCACCCTAGGCTTATACTCGAGTCAATACGTTTTCCCAGTTTTTTGTGGTAAAATTAGGGGCCTCGGCTTATACTCGGGTCGGCTTATTTAAAATATATGGTATTTTAAAATCAGTGAGTATGTGGTGCCCTTAATACTGCAGGACTGTGGGGTGCATTATACTATATGGGGGCTGCATTTTACCATACGGAGTGTGTAATATACTGTATAGAGGACTATGGGGAGTGCATTATATTCTATGGAGGACCATGGAAAGTTCATTATACAATATGGAGGATTATGAGGGATGCATTATACTATATGGAGGATTATGGGGGGTGTATTATATCATATGGAAGGCTATGTGGGGCCATTATAATATTTTGAGGGCTATGTGGGGGAGCATTATATTGTAAGAAAGCAATTATACGATGTGAAGGTTTGTGTGTGATCCATCATAATGTTAGGAGGGCTGTGTGGGGCCATTATACTGTTTGGAGGGCTAGTGCGGGCCATTATACTGTATGTAGGCCCATTATACTGTAAGGAGGGCTGTGTGGGAGTCACAGTTGGGGGATCACCATACTTTGCCCTGGAAGTTGAGGTGGGGCACAGTAGGGTCATTATACAGTGCATGTGAAGGCTAATGTGGAGGAATGCACCATGGGGGTATCATACTGTGTATGGGGGGGCACTTTTATTGGCATCATACTTTAAAGGGGCAATGAAAGAGGAATCTAGGACTTCAGCAAGAGGAAAATTGCGGTTGTGATCTGCAACATGTACTAAGGAAAGATAAGGGAAAACTGTCCCTACAGTAAAACTAAGCCGAATCCCTACGATGTAGCGGGCTGCCTATTCCTAGCGAACAGACCCGCCTTAGACCTCGGCTAGTCTGAACGAAGACCTATAGCATAAGGGGAGGGGTCCCTAAAAGAACTAAGGACTGGGACAAAAATGGGACACCAAGAGTGTGCAAAGCAGTCATCAAAGCAAAAGGTGGCTACTTTGAAGAACCTAGAATATAAGACATATTTTCAGTTGTTTCACACTTTTTTGTTAAGTATATAATTCCACATGTGTTAATTCATAGTTTTGATGCCTTCAGTGTGAATGTACAATTTTCATAGTCATGGAAATGCAGAAAAATCTTTAAATGAGAAGGTGTGTCCAAACTTTTGGTCTGTACTGTATATTCCCAGATAAACATATAAGCACCACGTATCCCAATATATGTACTATGATCAGAATAAACTGCTCAGAATCATTGTGATCTATAACTGTAACAGCTCTGTTTCTCAGTCAATTTTGGCAAAAGTTAAAATTGTGGCATTGAAGGGTTATTCTCTGTCAAACAAATTATCCTCTATCTCGAGGATAGTGAATAACTTGCTTATTGCTTGGGTTCCAACCACTGAGATCCCCAGCAATTCTGCATTCATGGCTCTAGAACCCCAAGAATGGAGATCTGCAACTTTGTCTTGGACGATACAGTAGAGCGAATGTTCGATCTCCACTCCATTCATTGTCTATAGGTATGTCGGAAAAAGCTGAGAGCTGCATTCTGCTTTCTCCATCAAACCCATTGCCAATAAATGGTCTGCAGGCTGAGCATTCGAACCTTCTCTGCATTCAAGACAGGGCTGCAGAGTCCTGTTCTTAGGATTGCTGAGACACCCAGAGATCTACAAGTTATACACTATCCTATAGTGGTTACATGACATACAGTATTTCAGAAGCAGGGACATTTACACAAGGCAATAATCTCCTGAAAGATTGTTTACAATTATTGCACAGTTTAAACTGTAACTCCACTTTCAAAATAAAAATGATCAACTGCGGTCATATACTTATGCTTACAGGGACATAACAGGAGGGGGACCCGTCGACGAAGGCACCTATTTCAGCTGGATGTGCATCCAAGGACACACATTGCCCGTCACTTGCACGTTGGAAGTCAGCTGCTGGCTACAGAAGAGGACGCCGTGCAACGTTGGAGCAGGGGTAAGGTGAGTAGAATGGTTTATTTTTTTTACACGTTAAAGAACAGAGGAAGAACAGGGGACATATACTGTATACCAGGATGGGCACAGGTAGAAGGACACATATACCAGGATGGGGAACATATATACCAGGAAGGAGCCAGGATGGGGGACATATATACCAGCATGGGCTCAGGATAGGGAACATACATAATAGGATGGGGGACAAATATACCAGGATGAGGAACATATATACCAGGATGGGGCCAAGATGAGGGACATATATATCAGGATGGGGGACGTATATACCAGGAAGGGGCCCAGGATGGGGGACATTACTCTATAATGGGGGGGGACACAAATGTCCTTATGGGATTTAGAACACTACAAGGGCCCATATATCTGATCAACAAATTGTGCATCGGGGCCCATCGGACTCTAGTTACGCCACTGTACGCTTATGAATTCAGCTATGCTTTTCTATATGAACTATATGGTATTTGTGTTTGTGTGCACATAATAGTAGTAATTCCTACACTTGTATTTAATCAATGTAATTTTTGTAATTAACTAATGACATTGACATCCATATAGCTTGAATTACTTAATAAAAATGTATATGAATTGGTGGTTCAGGGTGACTACATTGGTGTTATAATTGATGTATCTGTCGGCGTATTCAACCTGTTAGGCTATGTGCCCACGATCAGGAAGAGCAGCGTTTTGGACGCAGCTCACCTGCGCAGCATCCAAAACCCTGGGTTCTACATTACAAGCACAGTGAATGGGATTTATAGAAATCCCATACCCACTGTTCGTCCATTTAACGCAGCATAAACTCACCCGCTGTGCGGGTTTGCGAGCTGCAGCATGTCAATTTCTGTAGCATCTCCACTGCGGATTTTGACCAATTGAATGTTATTACATGAGATGGATCCGCATGTACTGACAAACAAATGTGGCAATTAGAACGTAGTGTTTTGGACGCAGCGAAAATACGCTGCGTCCAATACGCTGCTATTCCTGATCATGGGGACGTAGAACTTTATGCTTTGTTAATGAAGTGATACTTATAGTACAAGACTTTGCAGTATAATATTTTTCTAAATCACTTAACTAGAGGATTTTGCTGTTAACTAAGAGCATGGACCGCCTGATGTCTGTACTGTGGTTTGCACTTAGCTGGGCTGCGTCATTCTGCTTGACTTCCTACTTCAGTGTTGGACCAAGCTTTATAAGAACTTACAGCAAACTCTCCTGCACTGAAGATGGTAGCCAAGAGTGGCAAGCAGGACACTGCCTAGTTTAGTGCAGCCTGCAGCAAGGACCTCGGCCGGTCCATGCTGCGGGTTAACAGCAAAATCTTCTAATATCAGGATTTAGAAAAACGATTAAACAGTAGACTCCTTCTCTATAATCGTTTTCCTTTTCAAAGTGGAGGTACGCTTTAAACATGTCTATTTCAGGTTATATTGCACTATAGGTAATAGTGGGGTTTCCATATTTTGGACTTACATCAATATTATCTTCTGAAACAATGATAGGTGAGCTGATTTTTTTGTAAATCCAAAACCCATGTAAAATGGCAGTGTTATCTATACAAAGTTCATAAGAAGATGAAAGCACACAGCACAAATATGCCATTAGGAAACCTCCATACAACAATGGTCACTCATTTTCTGGACTTTGGCTTCCGCTTTTGATTAGATAAAATATCTGAAGGCTTTAACCCAAACCACCGAATCGTTGAGCAGGATAGTTACCATTTAATTTCCGAGAATACCACTCTCACACATTTCCAAGAAGGTCTCCAATAAAAACCTAATGAAGGCTCGTGCCGAATAGTGAGTTAAGTTCCAGAGTTCCGGCGGGAGGAGACAATCATGGGTACGATTCTATTTTGATCACCTGTTATTCATAGGTATTTTGGTTTAGATAATGATCAGTATAACCATTAGATGCCTATATTAATTACTAGTCTTCTTTTTATAGCTATTCTGTAGTTGACCCCACTTAACATGTTTATTATGGAATGGTCCTGCTTACCTTGTATGCTACCATTATCTTCCATGACATTCTTTGCTATCTGTATTGGTACGTTACCATTGGTTTCTCTTTGTGATGGTAAACTCTTTAAATTATGAGCCAGAAGACCTTGTTTTTTTGACTCCTTCTGCTGTGACTGCCACCTTTACTTATGTAACTTATCTGTTTTTAACCTCCTATCATGTAATCATTAATAATTATATTTAAATTGCAAACTTGGCTATCTACCATTCTTTATGATTTACAATTCTTTGTTTCTTTTAGATATTTAATAAAAACAGGTGTTAAAGTGTACTTTAAATTATCCATCCAGACGCAATAAATGGTGGCTAAAATGCATGGTAATAAGGCTTTGACCTTATTTGCCTCGGGATGTGATTCAATGTCGATCCGCCCCTTATTTTTGCTATGGGAATGCAGGGCAGTGCATGGCAAACTTTACAGACATGCACCATGATATAATTCTGCTTGCGGTCAACTTCAGTAAATTGTGAAACTTGTATATTCAGATTAGACCAATAAAATGTAATGATTCTACAAGACCTGAACACTGTCAAATATTACAAAGATTACAGGGGTTCTTCCGTACTTTGAAGGCTCGCTGATACCAGGGTATACATTGGATGAGTGCTATCTAATTTTTTTATCAGCTACTGATGCGCCCCCTGGGCCGTGGGGTACTCGGTGCCGGGCTGGTCGAGGCTGGGAGATGTCACAGTGGCGGTGACCCGGTCTGTGACCCAGGGTGGTCAATAAAAAGGGGAATTTTATAGTTTTTATGTATGCAATTCGTGATGCCACCTGTGGTATGTGGCTATAGGTAACCGCCGCTGCAGCGCAGGTCCTCTGAAGCTGGTGTTTAATGCAGCAGGGTTGGTTTGGCTCTCCACAGGTAGAGCTTAGCTCCAGGGCAGTGTAGATGTTGTAGTGAAGTAGATGATGCTGGGCAGTGTAGTGCAGGAGTGATGGCACAGTTAATAATCAGTCCACAACTCAATGGCGGTTTCCTCTTATGTTTACTTGCGGTGATTAGGCAGACCGGGACACGGGTGCTGGCTAGAAGTGGAAGTCCAGGCAGCCTGGAAGCAAGTAAGGAATCCACCTCGCCAGGTGAAGTTGGAGGCCTTCCCTTTTGCACTAATCTCTCTGGCCCTGCTGCTTGTAGCTGTGCTGTGGCCCTCGTCCCCGAGTACAACGTCCTTGTGCTCACCCTTATGGCAGGCAGCTTGGGCCTTGCCGATGCGTCGCTCCCACGTGGCGGTGCTGGGCCCTGCGGTGCTGCTGAGCCTCCGGGCGTCTGGTGGGGCCAGGAGACCTGCAGTCTCCTGCCGTCCGGTTTCTGCTGCTGGGCCTTCGGTGCCCCACAACCTCAGACTCCGGTGTCCGGTCCTCAGGGGTGAACTGCTGCGCAGCTCCACTCCCCAGGTCTTTCCCCTTCGCTGTCCTGACTTCAACTCCTCACACTAAGTCTAACTAACCCCGCCTCCAGATCCCAGTTGATAAGGGGAGGAGCTCCCCTTGCTGGTCTGGAGCCAGGAAAGTGTTGCATGCTTAGCAAAACCTGATTAGGGGACCCCTGCTTGCTTCCAGGCATGGCATCACCTCTTGTGAGGGAGGCAATGCCACTGTGGCAACCGGACCCCTGGGGTGCCACACTACCACTCGGACCAATGTTATTCAGTGGGGCAGTGCAGATGTACGATTTTTTTCACTGGCTGAATCTGAAAAAAATTGCAGCATCCTGTGATTTCACTTTGAAATCTGATGCCACTCACATAGAGAAATAGCAAGGAGTTCAGCTCAGGGGGGACAAAACATCTGAGTGGGCCCTTAACCAGGTAACCCTGATTACAAATAAGGTGGCGCACCCTAACTGTGGGTAGAGGGGAATCTCAGCAGATGATCTCAGCAGATGATAATGTTGTTACTGAAAATAACTCACTATACAAAGACCAACACTGATATTACTGTTATATGGTCACCATAGAGCGGTAGAACACATATGAGATCAGTAGTGTTTAGCGAGTATGTTCTATTAACCCTTTCGCCGAGTATGCTCGGGCCGAACTCCGAGTATTTATAGCTGCTCGGTGATATGGTTGAATCGCTCCCGTGTGCATGATTTGCGACTGTTTGACAGCTTTATTACATGTAAGGAATGTCTATTTCTTACACATTCCTCCCATGTAATAAAGCTGTCAAACAGTTGCAAATCATGCACACAGGAGCGATTTAACCTTATCACCAAGCAGCTGTAAATACTCGGAGCTCGGCCTGAGCATACTCGGACAGAACATACTCACTCAACCCTAGAGATCACATTACAGTTATAGATAGCAACTTACAGCTGAGGTTCTTTCTGATGGAGTGGTTCACTTTTCCCGTCTTTTCCATCTGGCCCAAACCGAAATGACAACTTCTCCAGCCAGGACTCATCTGCAGAGATTACAACAAAGACACATTTGATTTCTCACATTTCCAGCACCGTCCCCATCTATTCTCAACAGGCACAAACGCCTCATCCTACTGATACCCCAATGCTCCTCTTACTGCTCCACATAGTAATGCCACCACTGTGCCCCCACATAATAATGCCTACCACTGTGCCCCTTATAAAGTTAAATGCCTCCTTTGTGCCCTCTAGATGGTAAAATTGCCCCTTAGAAAATATTAATGGCATGTGCAAGTGTTCTAGAAAACAGTGTCTACATTTTGCCTATACACAGTATGATGGGCCCACAGCTCCCCTATACACAGTATGATAGACCAACAGCTCCCCTATACACAGTATGATGGACTCACAGCTCACCTATACAGAGTATGATGGGTCCACAGTTCACCTATACATAGTATGATGGAGGCACAGCTCCCCTATACACAGTATAATAGGCCCATAGCTCCCCTATACGCAGTATGATGCTCCCACAGCTCCCCTATGCACAGTATGATGCCCCCACAGCTCCCTTATACACAGTATGATGTCCTCACTACTCCATCAAAACTCAGTATAATGGCCCCACATTATCTACCACGGAATATAATAGCCCCACGTTAGCTACCACAGTGAATAATTGCCCCATATTGACTCCCATGCTGTATAATTGCCTCATATTCACTCACATGCTGAATAATTGCCCCACATTAGCTCTCACGCTGTATAATTGCCCCACATTAGCTCCCACGCAGTATAATTTCCCCACATTAGCTCCCACGCAGTATAATGGTCCTAACATTAGCTATCACGCTGTATAATGGCTACATATTAGCTCCCACATTGAATAATGGCCGCACAATAACTCCCACTCTGTATAATGGCCCCACATTCTCGCCCACATTGTATAATGGCCCCACTTTAGCTCCCATGCTGCATAATGGCGCCACACCAGCTCTCACTCTGTATAACGGCTGCACAATAGCTCCCACTCTGTATAATGGCCCCATATTAGCTCTCACGCAGTATAATGGCGGCACATTAGCTTCCACTGTATAATCGACCGACATTAGCTCCCACTCTGTATAATGGCTGCACATTAGCTCCCACTCTGTATAATGGCTGCACATTAGCTCCTGCTGTGTATAATGGCCCACATTGGCTCCCACTTTGCATAATGGCCCCACTTTGGCTCCTACGCTGTATAACGGCCACATATTTGCTCTCACGCTGTATAATGGCTGCACACTAGCTCCCACTCTGTATAATGGCTGCACATTAGCTCCCATTGTGTATAATGTTCCACATTGGCTCCCACTCTGCATAATGGCCCCACTTTAGCTCCCACACTGTATAACAGCCCCACATTAGCTACCATGTTGTATAAAGGCCACACATTTGCTCCCACACTAAACAGACAAAACCCAAGATAAAAACATAATAAGCAAATACCCTGCAGTAAATAAACAGCAGTAGTGCATGAAAATAATATATAGGGTGCTTAGTTTACATAATTTTGATTAAAAAAAATTAAAAGCTATCCCACTGCATCACGGTGACACTATTTGGGACGGTCCTATCACTGTGATCTCTGCCAGTCTTCAGGCATCACATGACCACTGAAGTCAATTAGAAGTCCCACCGTGGGTCCATTGAGAATAACTTTTAAGCTACGGTTAAATGGCCATAGATTTTCTCATATGTTAAACTGCCCAGCAGCGCCACCACAGGAGAAAAAAAGTATTGCATGGCTCACAATAAAATCAATGCATAATGCATAGATGTGCTAGGTCCTCCAGAGCAGGAGAACCACTTCTAGCTGCTATTTGCTCTGACTGCTAGATAAGGAGAACTATTCCCAATTCGAGTATTCAAAAGTTTTCCAAACCAATCAGCCTCCTTATACTGCTAATGGAAGGTTTGTTGCTGGCTCCCACAAATCTGACCTATCCTGTTTTTAAGATTCTTATATTAAAAATCCCCCAAAATTGTTAATTTCCAGCATATAGCTGGTATCTTTATGGAGACATTACCATGTATAAAATTAATTTTTAATTCCATTCTGTTCTTCTACTAGTAAACAGACTGTCCAAGTAAGAAAAGCAGGTGCAACACAATATATATTTATAATGCAGTGTAAGAAAGCAGCAGATATTGCGGCACATTTACATATTAACAAGTAGAAGTGTTAAACTATATTAGCATATTAGGAAATCTGCAAGTGATCAGTACTCACCACTAGAGTTGAGTGAGTAGGTTTCATTAACCCTTTTGGCAAGCATGCTCGGGTGCTCGCCAAGTATATTGGTGTGCTCAGCATTTCTTTTACTGTCGCCACGCCTGCAAGTGTCACGGCTGTTAGACAGCTGTGACACATGCAGAGATTGCTTGTTCGACAGTCAATCTCTGCATGTGTCACAGCTGTCTGACAGCTGTGATACTTGCAGGCGCAGCGACAGTAAAAGAAATGCCGAGCACGTCAAAATACTCGGCGAGCACCCGAGCGTGCTCGCCGAAAGGGTTAATGAAACCTACTCGCTCAACACTACTCACCACTGATTCACATAGTAGGGCATATGTGGATACATATACACACTGTAGGATTATCAATGGTAGATCTGCATTGAAAAAAGTGGAGTAAAGCATGAGGATTTTAATCTGCATAAGAATAAGAGTGCATGCGCTGTACCATAGTTGTGAGCCAGGTTGGGAAGTATGGCTCTTTCTTCATTAGTATTAGACACTGGCATACCATGATAAACATACCTAACCTAAAATGTACCAACATGCATGCGAATCAGTCCTGAAGTGCTATACATGGACACACCATAGCACATAATGCCTACTCCCAGGAGCAAATTATTATTAAAGACCATTTTGACAACTTGTTACCAGAGTTGATCAAAAAGATTCACAGAAACAGATCTCCCTACACTGCTGCAGACCACGGCAGTGCAGGACTATGGGGAGTGTATTATACTATATAGAGGACTATGGGGAGTACAGTATACTGTATGGATGACTATGGGCTGTGCATTATACTGTATGGAGGACTATGGGGAGTGCATTATACTATATGGCAGATTATGTGAAGTGCTTTATAATGTATGGAGGACTATGGGGAATGCATTATACTATATAGAGGACTATGGGGAGTTCAGTATAATGTATGAAGGATTATGGGGAGTGCATAATACTGTATGGAAGACTATGTAGAGTGCATTATACTATATGGAGGACTATGGGGGAGTGCATTATACTATATGGAGGACCATGGGGCGTGTATTATACCATACGGAGGACTATGGGGAGTGCAGTATATTATATGGAGGACTATGGGGAGTGCAGTATACTATATGGAGGACTATGGGATGCATTATACTATCTGGAAGGCTATGTGGGGGCTATTATAATGTTTGGAAGGCTATGTGGGAGCCTTTACACTGTATGCAAGCAATTATAGATTGTGAAGGTTTGTGTGGGGTCCATTATACTGTGTGGAGATCTGTGTGGGGGCCATTACACAGTGTGGAGAGGTGTAGGCCCATTATACTGTATGGAAGCTGTGTGAGGGTCACAGTTGGGGATCATACTGTGTTGGGGTCACTATACTTTTCCGGGGGAGTTGAGGGGTGGGGTACAGTAGGGTCATCATACTGTGCGTGTGGAGGGTACTGTGGAGAAATTCCCTGTGGGGTATCTTACAGTGTTTGTGATGCACTTTTATTGACATCATACTTTGAATGCAATGAAAGGGGAATCTTGGTCTCCAGTAGGAGGAAAATTGAAGGGCACACAGTACCACACAGTAGGAGCAGTAATAGGGACACATACGACAGCAGCGACTCAGCATTGGGGTATCATCAGGGTAAGGAGTTTGTGCAGGTTGGGAATGGATGGGGACAGTGCTGGAAATGTGGGAAGTCAATGTGTCTTTGTTGTAATCTCTGCAGCCGAGTCCTGGCTTGAAGAAGTTGTCATGTTGGTCTGGGCCAGATGGAAAAGATAGGAAAAGTCAACGATCCCATCACAAAGAATGTCAGCTGTCACTATCTGTACCTGTACTGTCATCTCTTACATGTTCTGCAGCCCTGGTATCTACCACTATATGTCACAATATGGTGGTAATATCAGTGCTGGTCTTTGTATAGAAATTTTTCTTTTAGTAACTGCGCCGTCATCTGCTGAGGTTCTCCTACATCCACTATTAGGTTGCGCCACCATAACTATACTCAGGGTCACTTGGTTAGGGGCCCACTCAGAAGTTTCCCCTCCTGAAGCAAACCCCTAGCTATGCCTCTCACTATTTTGTATCCTAGTGTGCTTACCTTTCAGGAGCAGGCCCAGGTCTATGCTCTCCATACTGCTAGCCTCTTAGAATGTCTTCTGCTTGTTGCACCTACTTGCTGTTTCAAGGGCTGTTTTGAAAGAAGCTGCGCCAAATATGACACATAATAAAAGTGGATTGGCACTCTCCTGAGTTAGGGTAAAATGTATCTAGTAAAAAATTTTATTCATTGAAGTTGGAAGTACAATCCAGGCATCAACCATGCCTTCAAGGTAGGTATAATCAGTTATATCATGCAATAAAAATGGAGTTTCATAAGCCTGGTGCGCTGCTGTGTTACAATATGTAAGTGCCAGGTCCACGTTTACGCTGACTACCTATTAGACTACTTACGCAAAAGTGTGCAAATGAGTGTCAACTAATTTCATTTGATAACACACTATTATGTTATTATATTACACACACATTATGTGAATTGTGTATATGGCATTTTTTCATCACGTTTTTCCTTTTGATGCATTCTATGATGCGTTCCTAAGCATGACAAAACAATCTTTGCACAGTGCTGCGGAATATGATCTGCTATATAAGCAAATAAATAAATTGTCACGCATAACTAATCTTTGCTGTTTGTCCACTCTGATATTTTACAGCAGAAGACAGATGATACCAATCCCAAGCTAAAAATACAGCATAAGACCCACGGGACAAAAAAAAAACCTTCAAATTTGGATAATTTCTGCTTTATCCTCGAATACTTTCAATGAAAAATCTTTTCCCTGCCTTTGATTTCACAGACACTGTCGGCCATGTTCACTAGCAACCAATTAATGACAGTAAAAAGATACAGCATAATGCAACCTCATGGGGTCATAAAGGGCATGGGGCGTCAGAAAACGACCTGTTGTTTAAAATGGAAATGTCAGTGGATTTTTTCACTTATGGCTCGCTCACCCTGGAGCATATTACGGAGGAGTGCAATATGAGAAAATCTTGCATTGCACTCTGACCAGTGTTATTCAATGAGGCAGAGCAGATCTGTTATTCTTTTTGCAGCATGCTGCGATTGGCAGCTCATCTCACATGGCGCGCACCCATTAGAGTCAATGGGTGGGTGCAAAACATCAGACTGCACTCGGATGTACGCCGAGACAGGCAATGGAGAAGATGGAGAGATTAATCTCCCTTCTTCTCACTTGTGATCTGATTCTCACATGCGAGAGGATCGGAGCATAGTACATTGACACTCGGCTCACACTCGCAGTAGAGTTTGAGTAGAGGGTCATTAGCATATTACATCTGATACTCTTGCGTCGGATGCTGTACGCTCATGTGACCCCCGCCTTAAACCGAGCACCTCCTCCTATTGCCGCTGTTCCTCTGATTCCAGAAGAGTTTTTCTTTTTCTTCTGTAAATATCAGTGTTTTGTCACCTGTAAAAAAGGTACACATTTTCCTTTCAACCAACTGGACATATACCAGTATCTGTGTGAATTTGCCCAGAAGTTTTGTGGTATATGACCAGTTGGTTGAAGGGATAATTGGCATCTTTATTACCAGGGGCATACCTTTGGCTAGCCATGCCAGCCTTCCATTTTGCTCCATTACAGTTACATTTTCTTCCTTTAAAGGAGTGTGATAAATTTGTTAAATTGTTGATCGGCACTCGTTATGGGTGTAACCCCAGCATTTACATACATTCAAATGCAGAAATTCACCCCAATGAAAATCCATTCCACACCTCTGAAGAGGGCCGCTTCTGTTGCAATCACAGTAACAGAATTTTCATTAAAAATTCTTCATCAATGCAGATGATATGCTGCTTTTTATACATAACGTAACGTCCTCAATTACTCCAATAATGGCAATCATAACAGACTTCGGAAGGTTGTCAGGTTCATCAATTAATTGGCATAAATCTGTCCTGATGACAGTAGATCATCTGCCCCATTCTCCAATAGTGGAACAATCTGTTACAAATTGTAGACAAGTTTAAATATTTGGGAATAGCTGTCAGTACCAAGCCTAAAGAATATGGAACATGAATACTCTTACTCCCACACTGGCGTTAGTCTATAAAGTGTGGGACAGAGGAAAGAAACTTATGGGTATTAAGTGATTCACCAAATACACACCACTATGGCATAACCACAATTTGGGTGAAGTATCAAAGTTAAAGGGTTTTTCTAATTGAGAACAAAAAGGGAACTGGTCGGAAGAACAATTATTTACAAACTTAAAAGTTTTCAACAGCTCCAAGAGGAATTCAATTTATCGCGTAACACTTTTTACCAATGCTTACAAATCCAACATGCTCAATCGGGTCTCATAGATCCTAGCATACATCATCCCCTAATAGATACCATTGATTCTACAGGTCATACAAAGGGTTTAATTTGTACCATATATAAATGCCTATTGTCATCCCAACTGGATAATCACCCTATGATAATATAAATGCCTATTGTCATCCCAACTGGATAATCACCCTCTGACAGTTAAAGCTAAATGGTTGGCTCTATATCGATGGAGCAATGGAGATTCTAGAAACTGTTCACAAATTATCTCCCTGTGAGGCCCAAAAGCTCACAACTTTATTTAATTCACAGAGTATACAAAACTCCAAGCCTTTTACATAAGATAGGATATCGCCATGATGCAAAATGCCTTGGGTGTGGGATTGATGAGGCACATTTGATGCATATGATGTGGGAATGTAGACAGAGGTCCATTTTGGAATAAGGTCATATCCTTGATAGAAAGGGTGTTTGGAGTGAAATTATTAACAGATCCCCGTATATGTATATTAGGAATATTTGAGGATGGAGTGGATCCCGACTTGCCCCTATTCATAGTTATCTCTCGTATGTTATTTCAAACACGTAAACTTCTTGAATTTCACTGGTTATACACACAACCTCCATCTATGGGAGAACTACAACGGAAGATAAATAATATAATCTGGTTGGAAAGAGGAGTCTATCATAAACGTAACTCTATTCGCAAACTCAAAAAGATATGGAGTCCTTGGTTGGATACTCCAGGGTTGCCCACAAATCTTCCAATTAGAGATAGAATATTAACGATGCTACCTATCCCTTTGTTAGTCACTTTTTTATCTTCTTCCCCTTCTATGAATGTTATACTCCGTTATTCTAGAACTACTCTGAAAATGGTTCTCTCTGGTATGTTGGTATTTGGGTTTAGGGTGGGTCAGGGAATTGAAGTTGAGATACTTTGTTCATGTTTTATATTATGGAATTACTATGTCATTTATGTTATCTGAAAGATGGAAAATTTGCATTTGGAGTTTTTCAATAAAAATTATTTGATTAAAAAAAAAAAAAAAAAATTCTTCATCATTTTAACATTCCCTTACAAGGCAGCGCGATTGTTTCTTTGCAAAAATCTCCACGAAATAAAGCTCTCAGGACATATTCAACTACTACGGACACAAAAAAATTGGGTTTCTATGGGTTGAAAGGAATTTTAAAGTTATACAACGCAAGTTATGCTGGTCAGTGACTACTTTCTGTGATGCTATTTGGACATTTTTGTACGAATTGTTGAAAAAAAGTAGAGCAAGACACAGTGCTGCCCCCTTCTGGAACGCTAAAACTTGCATTCCAAAAAATTTTTTACTTAAATTTTCATTCATACAGGTGAAATACAGCAAAATATGACAAAATTATTGCATTTTTTTCATTTATGATTTTTTATTAAAGCAAAAAAAAAAACCACAAAGCAGTGTATGAATATAACCCTAACTGCAGATGGGTGTAATTTGTAGGTTGTGTTGCTAGGGTGATAATGTGTGCGGGGATATATTAACGTTCACACGTCCAGCATTTTACATGCATATCTGTAAGCCAAAACCAGGAGTGGGTGATAAATCCAGAAGTGGTGACGTGTTTCTATTATACTTTTCCTCTGATTGTTCCTCTCCTGGTTTTGGCTTACACGGAGGTAAAAAACTCACCAAATACTGAATGTGTGAACGTGGCCTTAGAACAACGATATTAGTGTAATGTGTATGGGGGCTGAAGGGGACGCTATTCTTGCCTCCATGATTACCCCTGCTTCCTTCTTGACAGATGGTCCTGTAATTACACTACTGTTGTATCACATCCATATGGGATTCTGTGTGTACTGGTGACTAGGAAGTGTGGAGGGAGAATAATAATCATTTATTGACTTATTATGGCCTCCAGAGATTGTATTTGCTTAGGGTAATCCATGCTGAGAAGCAGATGACTGCGTTATGACTGGGACTAAAGAAACTAGATTAATATTCTTATGGCAAGAATTGATTGCGGTGGTTACCAGGCGACGAAGCAGCGTGAGTTATTAAGACACAGTCGGCTTCACCTATGTGCTGCCCTCTATTTACCAACCTGCAGATAGTGAGGCAGATTAACAAATGTTATAGTGACGGTAAAGACCCCCCCCCTATAGAGTGGGGGACATACGAGTCCATGGCTTCCCCCATGCATCCTCCCTTTCAGATATGTAGTCTTTAATGTAGCCTTATTCCCCCTATATTTACCTCAGGTTCAGATTTTGGTCTGTTCTGAACCCCCCCCGTGTGGTAGTCCCTTTTGGTACTTACCTTCTAGATTCTTCTTACAAGTTGTCAGGTGACCAGGCAGATTCCAGCAACAGCATTCCGATTGGTGGATAAATCCAAAGGCGGGAGCTGGTGGAAGGATATAAAGCCAGCAGTCTGGTTCTTGGTGTGCGCTGAGGAGCGTCCTGAGAACAGTGCCTGCGTTTGCAGTGTTTGCTAGCTGGGTTGTCACGGTGGACATTTTCTTCATTTTAAATTATTGCAATTTTGTTGATTATCTATTTGTTCAATATCTAGTATTTATTATGTAACCCTTTAATATACAACACAGCCTTTTATTACTAATTTATTTGTCATTTTTAGTGTAGGGGGGTTGTTACTTGGGGTGTGAGTGGCGCCGGAGTTTCCATGTGCCAGACCGTCTCTCCCTCAGCCCGCTTTTACACGTCTGACATTCACAGTCAGAGTAAGGACCACTTTGGTACATCTTACTCAAGCACTCCATTCATTAAGACTGACGTACAAAACTCCGGACTAAATAAATGCGGCCGTAAATGTTTTGTTACATAAGTAAGACTATTATGGCGGTCGAGGAAAGACATGTTCCTAATATATATACTTACATGTCCCTATTTTTACCAATGGAAATGCTGGTAAGTCCCAGCGCTTGGATTTCCCTAAAAAAAGGGGAAAAAAGTAAGGCCTGTATGGCTGCATGCCCACGTAGCGTTTTTCAAGCGTATATGCTGCGGAATTTCCGCAGCATAAACGCTTGAAAAACGCATGTAGATCCGCACCCCATGGTCCCCAATGGCATTCCGCAATGTCAATGCCCATGCTGCGGATTTTTCCGCAGCGTATATGCTGCGGTCAAAAATCCGCAGCATGTTCATTAATTTTGCGGAAGCGCAGCGGAATCAATGTGCGGATGGTACCCAAGTCTGGATGAGAGGAGACTCTCATCCAGACCTGGGTACCAAAGAACCTGTAAAAAAAAGAATAAAATAAAGTTTATACTCATCTTCTGATGTTTTCCCTCCGTCGCGCTGTTGTCTGAAGGACCTGCCACGTCATTGAGTCATGTGACCCACCACATGACTCAATGACGTCACCGCAGGTCCTGCACACAACAGCGTGAGCCGCTGAAGCCTCCGGACGGGGCAGAGAATGCATCAGAAGGTGAGTATAAAGTTTATTTTTTTATTTTTTACCATTCTGAACAAGTTGTCAAGCACTTTTCCAAGTGATGCTTGGAGAAGTGCTTGATAACCCGCATGCGGAAATGCATGCAAAGAAGCCTCACAAACGCTTCTACCTGGCGGGAAAACCGCATGTAATATCCGCATGCGATTTTCCCGCCAGGGAGAAGCGTAAAAAATATGCTTCAGGTCCGCAACGTGGGCACACAGCCTATCACTTAGGCCCAGGACATTTCTTTAGAGTTTGCCGGGATTGTTTCTGAACATTTTGTAACACTCCTGGCAAGTTTGGGATTGTTGGCAACTATGCATATAGCAAAGTAGTCCTTTTCCATAGCAATCAACGAGCCCAGCTGCATGGGCAACAAGGCCACATTTTATGGTAGACAGTTTTGATTAATAAGGCCATAGCCCCACTATAAGTATGTGGTCAGTATTCGGTCAGTATTTTTTCTCAGGAGTGGGTGATAAATGCAGAATTGGTGACTTGTTTCTATTATACCCTTTCTCTGATGATTGTTCCTCACCTGATTTCGGCTCCCACTCCTGAGAAAAAATACTGACCGAATACTGATCAAATACTGATAGTGGGGCCGTGGTCTAAGGTCTATGGGTTTAGTCCCGATGGAAACCTGTCTTGAGCTGAAGATCTGTGTATTCACACTTCAGTATTTCTATGCCAAAGCCAGGAGTGTCTCCAAAATACAGAACAGGTGTCAATCTTTCAATTATAGTCTTTCCCTGTTTGTATGCCAAAACCAGGAGTGGAACAGACAGTGATGCAAAATACTGACGTGTGAATGAGACCTAATGCGTAACAGACTGGCTGCTATGAATGTGCTGCTTGACAATCCCATGTTACCGGCTGTACTTTTTCCATAGGAACCAGGTCTGTCTCAAATTTTTACTCGCCTAATAATGGAAAAATAGCATAAACGTCTGGCTGCGTAGCTAGATAATGCCATTTCCCATGTTAGGCTATGTTCACACTTGTTTTGTAGTTTCGGTGCACATATTTTTTTTCTAACATATGAAAAAATCTGCAGCTAAGCATTTAATGCAAAATGTGAATAGAGGCTTAGTCTGTCACATTTTCTAAAAATATATGTTGAGATGGAATCACTTTAAGGAAATATACAGCAGCTGGTAAAAACTGGAGTATGGTTTCCATGGATGTCTTCTCATAGAAGTCTCAAAGGATATTCTTTTTGGAGGCTTCCACATTTATAGGAGGACATGCAGGAGAAGGTCGCTGAAGGAAGTCAACTGAGCAAAAGGGAGCGTCGTTTTGGCATATTCTCCTGTATAACATACATATCTTCTGACATTTCCAGTAATGTTCAGGCCCCATAATATACAGAGCACCTTGGAAACTCATTTGAGGGACCAGAAAGGAATGAAGAATCAACTGTGGGGTATCTTGCATGAGCATAATGGGTAGTGGAGTTTTCCTTTAGCTTTTATTTCAGAACTTAGCCCAAGATCTGTTTCACCTAATAGCAGAAGTGATGAGATGAACCAAAAGCATTTTTCAGTAGCTTAGCACTGTAGCCTGAGGGTTCGTGCACATGACCGATTTTCTCGTACGAGTGCCATCTGAGGTTTTGATGAATAGTACTCTTACCTATGATATCCTATGGGGCTGTGCACACGTCTAATTTTTTTCCTCTGACCAAGGGGTCCACACAAAAAAAAAAAAAAAAAAAAAAAAATCAGAGACATGCCCAATTTTGATCCGAGTGTCAGATCAAAATCGCAATGCAAGTCTATGGGTCTGGGGAAAACATCGGTTTCATTTTCACAAACTGAAAGAATGGAGACGGTGGAGAAACTTTTTTTTTTTCTCTCCACAGCAGAGAAAAACTGATGCCACTCTGATCAAAATAATCGGACCGTTTTTCTTGGATGTGGAGAAATCGGTCATGTGAACCCACCCTTACAGCGCTGGGGTCCTGGGTTCAAATTCCACAAAAAAACATCTACAAGGAGTTTATGGGTTCTCCCTGTTTTTACCTGGGTTTCCTTACACATTCCAAATACACAATGTAATGAAAGGGAATTTATATTGTTATCCCCAAGAGTGAGTTTTGTAAAATTGCTGTGGAATTAATGACGCTATATAGGCTAGTAAAATAATAAAGGTACGTGCCCACAATCAGGAGCAGTAGCATTTTGGATGCAGCTTACTTTCGCTGCGTCCAAAACGCTGTGTTCTACAGTGCAAGCACTGTGGATGGATTTATAGAAATCCCATGCCCACTGTACTTCTATTTAACACTGTGTAAACTCCCCCGTGGAGCGGGTTTACAAACCGCAGCAGGTTAACTTCTGTAGTGGAGATGCCAGTCTCCGCTGCACAGTTTCCCCAATAGCCATTCATTAGATGTGGTAAATCCGCATAGTTACCTAAGCACAAGTGCGTAATTAGAACGCAGTGAAAAACCGCTGAGTCCAAAACACTTCTATTCCTGATCGGGGGTACGTACCCTAAAGGGTTATTTAGCAGCGGGTACTGCCTATGTACAGTTCTTGGTATCATAACCAGGGTGTATGTGTGACTACCAATCCATTCACTTGGAGGACACAAGACCCACATTCTTATGATCGAAAAGGGTCCCTGAGGTTGGATTCCCACTACCATCTATCACCTGTTGATCGGTGGTAAATGTTGTTGGTGGTGGTGTAACCCCCTATAAAACGGTAGACCAGGAGCCGATCCGTTGCCAGCTGGAATTTCTTAAAAATGTTTACAGGTGGTATGTTGCAGGCAATAACGTGTATCAGGGCACGCTATTAGAAAAGGCATTCTAGCGGTAATTATAGGAAGAATATATAAAAAAAAAAAAACCACACCACCATACACAAATACAATTGTTTCTCAGTATATTTAACCCCTTCCTGAATTATGTACAATTATGTACATTATTTGTGGCCAAAGCTTTTAAAAAGCCATATATAATCATAAGGATGGAAAAGATGAAAAAATGTGTGTGGTCCTTAAAAGTGAAAATGGTCTTGGTTAATAGGTAAAGCTAAGTCTAACAGTGGCACTTCATAAGATTAGTGTGAACATTTACTGCTCTTAGAAATTAAAAGATAAAATATGACTTGCCATTCCTCGGTGACACCACTCCCTATTTAAACTTTTAGGTGCTTTCCAGGTAATGAATGATTTACACAGTGAACCAGGGAGACTGACCCACATATTGTATAGCCTTTAACTTCATCAACAGTAATAAGTCTAATTATGAAAAAAAAACTTATTGTCACAAGTTTACTTAATTTCACCATACTGCGATGAGAACAGATGCTTGGCATAATAGATCAAGGGACCTAGCATTATCATATAATGCACAAAACAAGGGTGGAAGAGCTAGGCTGGTCCCTTTTAAAAAGAAAATTCTGGTAGTGGACTTTTCTGGTTGCATAGTTAAGGCGTCCATTGTCACAATAAGACTCCTGTTTTTTTTTTAAACCCCAACAACAACAGTACTAGGGAATGTGCACACGGTCAGGAATGGCTGCGTATTGGACGCAGCGCACTTGCGCCGAGTGCAATCCGCAGTGGCCAGATGTTAGAGCATAGTGGATGGGATTTCAAGAAATCTCATTCCCACTATGTGTCTCCGTGCTCCTGCAGCTCACCCGCGGAGACGGACATGCGGTGGTCTTCACAGACCGCAGCATGTTAATTTCTCTTGCAGAGATACTAGTCTCTGCAAGAGAAATTCTACAGAGCAATGTATAAAATGCGGTAAATACGCAATGTTCAAGGAACACATGAGGAGTCACCTGCGTGCAGCGCTTTGGACGCAGCAGAAAGTATACTGCGTTCAAAGCACTGCCAGGAAGGATCGTGTGCACATACCTTTACTCCTGCCCACGGGCTGTGTCTTTTAATGCAGCTTATCCACATTCACTTGAATGGGGCCGATCTTGGGACAGTGTACTTGTTTGTGATGAGAAGCAATGTACAGAGCTAAAACATGACCATTAAGGCAGCACTTGAAGCAACATTTTTATCCCTTTAATATAGTGCAATCATATTACATGGCACTGTGTATTTACATTTGTTAATTTTGACCCTCTACCCATCATGTGATTAAAAGGCAACTAGCTGATTTCTTCTAAGCTCTTTGTAGAAACTGGAAGTCTCTTTTCTCTGCATGAGTCAGCATCAGAACTACAATTCTGCATCACTGCAAAGTCCCTGATACCCCAGCTCCACCCCCTCTTCAACTCCTGACCCAGCTGCTCCCGCCCCCTTGCTTCTATCCCTCTTCCTTGTTTCCTTTTGTCAATGGCATAGAATTATAGTTCTAGTGATGACTCATGCAGGGAAAAGAGACTTCCTGTCTCTACATAGAGCTTAGAAGGATTCAGCTAGTCAGTTTTTAATCACGTGATGTCATAGACCTAATGGAAAACAGAAGAATTAACTGGGTAGAAAGGCAAAATGAGCAATTGTAAGTACACAGTGCTATATAATATGATGACTGCAATATATTAAGAGGGAAAAAAACATTGATAGGAGGAGGAGTAGTGCTTCTTGAAGTGAGCTAAGGTGAAGCCCCATGTCAAAGACTGCAAAAATTGTAATTTACAAAAGCATCTCTCCCTGCCTCAGGAAGAAAAAGACTTCCATGTTTAGTGATGAACCCATGAGGCAGATGGTTTTCCAGTTTTTAGCATGCTATGAAAATACCAGCTTAGACAAGCTGTGCAATATCCGTAACGCAACTTTAACAGCCACGTGGAAAAGTGGACCTGCATGAACTGGTGAAATTACACCAAGGGTATGTCCCTGGAACGGTTGAACATTTGGAGCAATAGTAGTGTGTCGGTTGGCAGGAGAATCCTACATGGAGATGTGTTAAAGCACATGTCCAGGAAGGTCAGATGTGGGAGTGAAAGGAAAGTCCTGGAGTGGTTGATAATCCAGACAACGCAGGACAAGATGGAGTTTTGAACATAATTTTGTCTGGGTGTGCGATGCTTATTCCATCCAAAGAGTAAGGAGGGTGATCACCATCAGTCTCCGATTACTCAATCACAAGGCTTTGACATTGTACAACACAACATCAGAGTCCAGGGACTGGCTACATCAGTAATGTAGATAGGACATAATGACTGCCACCAAGAAAAAAAAAATCTATATATTGTGAAGCTCTGGAGAGGGACAGAAGCGCACAAAATAGGGCAATACGGTTTGGTAGGGGACAGGTATAAATCGATGGCACTCACCTAAGGGTGTTGTGTGCAGGCAAAACACCTATAAATGCATGAAAAGCCGCTGCTACCCCCTGGCTGGAGGAAATGGTTCTTCTAGAGCAGTGGTTCTCAACTCCAGTCCTCAAGACCCACCAACAGATCAGGTTTTCAGGATTATCTTAGTTTTGCACAGTTGATGGAATTATTATCTGTGCAATACTAAGGAAATCCTGAAACATGATCTGTTGGTGGGTCTTGAGGACTGGAGTTGAGAACCACTGTTCTAGAGGGATAATGGAAGCTAGCACATTTAGGGGCTGCGCTGCGGGAATGAAGAGCCTTGGGATTCAAAAACAGTTTTTATTAAATACCAATGCGTATCTGTGCCTTTCTCAAGGTGTAATAACCAAGTCACTCTTGGTTTTTATACCTTGAGAAAGGCGCCGATCCGGTTTCTCTACAAATACATAAAAAGAGGGACACCCTCATGGGCTCTTGAATGAACACACAAAAGCCTCTTAATGCTTTTTCGCAGTAACGTGGAAAGATTTTACAGTCTGTGGTTAAAACATTTATTCTCTAATCATAGTTTCGACAATTAAAAGGAATAGTCCAGACTGAATATAGACTGTAACTATCTTTATAAGAGGTTCTGCCAGTTTGGTTATGTTAACTTCCACCTTATAATATAGTAAATAAGAAGTGCACTTATTCCTGAGCATTCATTATTAATATGACTCCTAAGCAGGCGAGCTAAAGAAAAGGAAAGAGTAAAACAAGAACAAAGACTTTTGCATGATTGCAACACAGTTCACCGGTGGATCAATAAAATATCTTAAATTTTTTCAGACAGGTTTAAACTGTGTCAGATCTTAATGTCATACAACCTAATCTAAGTGCTAATGCGATAGCGGACAGTGATTTTGAGGGTTCCACTGCTGTCAGACGGACTGAGACAGTCGAGCGTAGCACTAGGGTCTCTCAGTTTCATACAACCACGGGTGCTAACTAGTCGTTTTTTTGGCCTGGAGCATTTACAAGATGCAAAATGTCCCATTTAAGTCATCAGGAAGTGGAGGTGTGCAGATTTTGTTTGAATTTAGGCCTAAAAACTGCTCCAAAAACCAACGTTTGAACGGAGCTCAACTGCTTACATTTCTGGTGGCATGAAGATATCCAAGGTATCACATATCCATAGTTAGGATCTGTACTCAGATTGTGAATGCTGTATGAGTGAACCCATTGAAGTTCGGGTTCAGGTACCAGAACCCCATTTAAAACAATCTCTTTCTGCAACGGACTTCCCGGGAATGCCAAACATTGCAACGGACTTTTGGGAGAAGTCCGTGTCCAGCGTTTACCACCGGACACTAATTGTTCAGGTTCACTCATCTGTAATCTCAACAAAACAAGCAGCCTGGACATAGAAGGCTGCCGAGTTTGGGTCAGAAAACTTCCAACGAGCCTGGACGTTGCAGTCCACAGTTAGGCCTCTTTTATAAGTCAGTGTGTCTGGTACGTGTGGTGACAAGTTTCCACACATACTGGAGACACTGACACACGTAGACCCATTCAAACCTATGGGTCTGCGCACATCAGTGTGTTTCCACGGACCATGTGTCCGTGAGCAAAACACGCTGACATGTCCATGTTTTTTTTTTATTTTTACACACACACTGCACAATCCGCAAAAGCGTCTCACGCTCAACAAACATGAATGACATCCATGTGTCATCAGTGTGACACGAACCGGCACCTGGGACTCAGTGTACAGTTAACTGCTGTTCCCAAGCGCCAGGTGCTGAACGCTGTCCTCATCATTGTCCCTTGCTCGCGCTGTGATCAGCGGAGTTCACCGAGTGACAGGACACCGCTCCTGAGCTCAGCTCCGGGGCCCACACGCTGGAGTGGCTCATTCTCCCCGGCTCCTTGGCGTCAGCGGATTACATCTTCAGACAGGTGAGTATAAGGATCTTATTATTTTATTCTTATTTTTACTCATGGTCACTGTAGGAGCAGACTACTACTCCCAACATTGTCCCTTGCTCATGCTGATCACAGTGCAAGCAAGGAACAATGTTGAAGGCAGCATTCAGCACCTGACGCTTGGAAACAGCGGTAACTGTACCACTGATTCCCAAATGCCAGTATGTGTGCCACACAGACATCTCCGGTACCAGAAATATCCAGACGTTTGAATCCACCCTTAAGCTGTGCACGTCAGATGAATGAAATTGGCCTTACATTTACAAATATTTAAAAAGAAAAAAAAACAACTAATGACCGGTAAATGTTCTTTTATTCTAGAGAACCATGCAGTTTCTCATGCCAGAATGGAGGTTTAGCTACTTTAAAGAAATTTTTTTTTTTTTTTTTTTTTTTATAAATTGGTCGATTAGTGGGGGAAACTCAATCCTTAAGAACAGGATTATAATTGAGTGACCTTGACTGCACAACATCCTCTAAGCAGGGACACAAAACACGTCGTCTCAGGAGTTGCAATATCCAAGTAGTCACACCCAATGAAGGCCAACTGCTCTACCATACGTGTGCATAGTGGGAACACTCCCATGTCTGCTCCAGAGAACAGTGGCCCAAACAGGGTACGGCCACGTGTATTTTTCAGTAAACACATATGCCACCATCAGCAAATTTAAGAAAAAAAAAAAAAATTATATATAATATATATATCATCTGCTGAAAATATTTAATTTTCAACTCACAAAAGGCACAATTCTTACTTTATCATCAGAAAATGAAAAGAAAATTACAAATGACACGGGCAAAATTTTACAAGATGAAAGTCTCCCCCACATAAGTAAAATATAATAATCATAAATAGTTCAAGATCCAATGACAATAAAAGGGAAATTACTATTAATGACAATATACACAAAAAATGTATCCACAGTACATGTATAAAATGAAAACTAATGTACACTGGATTCCTATTAGGAGATGAATATGGTAATCAGTCTGTGTCAGATTGCTCAGGCAGTTACCTCAAAGCACATCTGCTCCTAAACTGTAGGCAAAAAAAAAAAAAAAAAAAAAAAAAAAAAAAAAAAAAAGAGTAATGGTCCATTTATACTAGCTGACTGGCGGCCGATCAGTTACTAGTTTACCCATTGGGGTCGTAAAATAGCTAGTTTTCACACCACTTAAGATCCGTGTGGAATAATCTGTAAAAGATGGCTGAGTGGACAGAGGCTGCCATTTGTCTTAGCAGCGCAGGTCCTGATTGCAGGACGATCCGCTGCTTAAAATTGGGATCATTTGTGCAGCCCAAAGGATCATTTCACCCGACGAACGAGTGACCGCCGGTTTAGACTTCAAGATGATCATAAAAAGGAGCATTCGTAGGAAAGCTCGTTCACAATAATCGTGGAGTGTAAATGGACTTTTAGACTTGGCAGGACATTTCTCTGTTTTACACCAAGATTGAGATCTTCCTTAAAAACAAAAAGTCTGCACAGTCCCTACATAAACAGAAGGGCAACTTGACGAGAAGCTAATGACAAACTGTCCTGTCCTTAGCAATCAGCTGTTATCGGTGGATAAATCCTGCCATTAAGTGGTTAATTTCTCTGCAGTATCATCATGAGGGACCCATCATATTGTACAGGGTTCATGCAGATTACACACATGTTCATAGGAGGAGATGAGCAGATTGTTATATTAGCTTGGAGGGAAAACATTTGTACTTGTGTCACTAATTTAAATCCCTGTTCTATGCTTGAGTCCAGTGGGTGGTCCTAAAGTGACTGACAGACGTCCCCTTTTAGCATCTCATACAGGACAAGCTATCAATCAGAAACTAGGACCACCCACTGGACTCCAAGACATAAAGCGAACAAGGATATACATTAATACCATACAATTGCCACAAATCTAGACATCTGCTCCGATTCCCCTGCTCTATGACATACTTCCTACAGATCAGATATCATATTCAATGTGACAGACTGGGGTTGAGTTTATAGAAGGGACTGACTCAAAAATGGGTTTTCTACATTAAACAGAAACTTTAAGGTAAGGCTACAAGTGGTCACCACAGCTTAGTTACAAAGGCCTTGAAGGTTTAGCTTGCAGCTGGTTTTCCCCAATCACATCTCCTTACAGACATGTAGAAGACAACACTCTTGTTTTGAATGAAAATCTGATAGTTACTTGTGTGCAAGGTACTTAAAAGGGGTTGTCCACAACTCCTTCTTGATCTAAATGTTTGGCCTCAATAAAATAAAAAAAAGCTTATACTTACCGTGCTGGCACCGTTCCCACGGTGTCAGCACTCGCTCTCCCCGGGGCTCCCGTGCTGCTGTTGTGACACGTGATGCCCAATCACTGGAAGTCCAAGCTGCGGCTGCGCTCTGACTTCCTCTTTATGTTCAATTCGGTAGGAAGAGGGGACAAAGACGGCAGCGCTGATTGGGCGCCGGCGTCACAACAGAACTGGAGTCCCAAGGAGAGCAACTGCTGACACCGCCAGCACGGGAAGCGAGTACAAGCTTTATTATTTTATCGGGGCCAAGCGAGAGGTATGACAAGGAGTTGTCCAAGTAGTGGACAAGTTCTTGAAGCACAATGACCTAACTAAAATACCGCACTTACAAGATTTACTGACCTATACACATGCATACCACCTGGTATAAATAAGGAAGGTTCCCCGCAACCACTGGAGAATCTACAGCCCCCCATACACTTTGAACGAATGATTGTTTGGCTGATGGCCATCTCACCCGACTCTCCCAATAACATGAGCGCTTGCAAGGCTGATAACGCCAGTGTTTGCCATGAGAGCGCCAGTGCTAGACATCTTTTTCGGTAGCTAATCTCAGGGAAGACAAAAGGATCAGCAGCCTGAAGTCAGGCATGCTGGATCCTTTACTTCTCCAATCATCTAACGGGATCCCCCATACACATTGGCCGAACGTGTCGATGTGGGCTGACATTCGTCTAAAGTGTGGGGGGACCCTAAAGTGGCAGTCCTTCCTTTACACTACACATAAAATGAGGTTAGATGGCATGGGCAAGTACCTTACCCTTAAAGTACAAAGCAAATATATTAGCAATCTTTTGTACACTGAATGAAGTCTTTTATCCTAAGTCCAGCCTTCAACTGTTAAAATATCTCAGCAATTCCAGAGTTTTAAAAACAAAGAAAAAAAAAAAAAAAAAAAAAAAAGTTATAGCACATCATGAAATAAAAGCAACACTTGTTATTGCCAGTGTTTCTTGGGATGTCTTTTCTGGGCCGGTCTTGGATACCTCTGGTTCTGTTGTGAATGAGGATGATGTGCTGGAAAACTATGGCCAGGGTTGTGGTCACTCTGTGGAGGAGGGTCTGGTCGGCAATCTTGAGGTGGTACGCCATTCCCTACCTCAAAAGCTCCTTGTTGAGGGAAGGGTCTCTGTTGATAGTGCCGATGCCTCATAGGACCTCTAATTATGAAGGACACAGAACAACAATAATCAATCCATAAAGATCTGCATGCAATGTGGTTATAAATATATCAGGGCTTTCTGCTACTCGACAAGCCTTCTCCATTTCTCCATAGCCCAAGGGCACAGCTTAAGAATAAAAAGAAAGGAATACTTCTGATCTAGGTACTGTGCCCCCTGGTGGTCACATGATATAGACCATGACAATGCCAGTCATGGAAGCAAGTATACAATTTTTAACCCCTTACTGACAGGTGATTGACAGTTCCATCATATGCCATCTCCCTGACTTTAATGCAGGCTCAGGGATCAGCCATTATCTGCCTATAACAGACAAGCGTGGAGCCAAGCTCCACCTGTTAAATGCCGCTGTCAACCTGTGACAGAGAGGATCCCGGGAAACGCGCAGTTGCAACAGCCCATTGGAACGCCCGCGATACCAATATGTTGCCATGATAGAAGGCGGTCTACTGAAAACCCCCGTGCCCGTCATTATGGAAGTCCTGTTACATCCAGCCACGTGGCTGGCATTCATAGGAGACCGTGACTTTTGCTATACCCAGCACTACTGTTGTAGCAGGCTCAAGTCCAGTAAAGGGGACTAAAATACAAGTAAAAGTTTGAATCCACCCCTCCCACCATTAAAAATTAGCAAAAATCTTCATGTTTGTAAAAGTTTGATCAAAATCTAAAATTAATTAACCCAAATCAGTAAAAGGTGTAACAAGAAAAAGAATCAAAATTGGTGTCATTTTTTTTTCTTCCAGACACTGCAAAAGCGCAACAAGGCGATCAAAGCATCATAAAATGGTATTAATAAAAACATTGTCTCAGGGAGCAAAGAACAAGCGCTCACACAACATTATGGCCCTTGGAAAATGGTTACAACATTTTAAAAAATAAAATTAAAAAAAATTCAAAGTTACGATTTTTTTCCCCACCACTTTCTTTAAAAAAATAAAAATAAAACCTATGCATATTCATTATTGCAGTAATCACAATGACCTGGAGAATCATGTTGCCAGGTAATTTTTTACAGTATAATGAACACCAAGTATAAAAAAACCAACACAGTTGTAGAGCTGCGCTTTTTCCGCTATTTCACCACGCTTGGCAATGTTTCCCTGCTCTCCAATGCATCACATGATAAAATGAATGTTGTCATTCAAAAGTACAACTTGTCCCGCAAAAACAAGTCCTCACATGGCTAGACTGACGGAAAAATGAAGTTATGGATCTTGCAAAAATGGCAGGAAAAAACAAAAGCGCAAAATCTTCATAAGTGTTGAGACAGGGCAGTGCAGACAAAAAAAGCACCGACATTGGGTTTTACTGCACAGGACGGGAAAACTCTAAGACTCCCACCAATCACTAAAAAGCAGCATTGTTGTACCCTTACTGAATGTAGCGGCAATTCGCACGCCGAGCCGCAGCTCCAATCATTCTCTATGGGGCAGCCGGAGACAGCAGACTGCAGCGATGACTCTATACAAGGGACATTGGACAATGAAAAATGTTCCATTACCTAAAATGGTGAGGTGGGCCATCTTCCATCTGCAAACTGGGACCTGGCACATGTGGATGTGGAAAACCAGGCGGTGGTACCATGGGACCATGACTGCAGCAGAAGAACATAAGGACAGACAGACTTGTTATAGCAAAGTTTGGGTGCCTGATACATTGTGCAGAAAGGGTTAAAAAGAAGGATCATTCCAGCAGAGATGTTAATAGACAAGATGCAAATACCCCCAAAGAACATATGTCACACACTGGCCCGCAGGGTGAGTATATTTGGCCCACGACCCCGAGCAGTTCCCCCGAGTATATTTGGCCCACACTATCAAGCATATTGGAATCCTAGATGCCGATACATTTGAAAGTAATGATAGCGGAGGGAGCGTCATCCATCAATCCCCCTCTGTGTCAGACATCTCAGTGCAGCGGGAGAGATGACGTCATTACAGCGTGCCCGCTGTACCCAGATGTGCAGTGCGTCCGAAGACTTGAAGAGACCGGAGCAGCAGGGGAACGATGAGAAGGTGAGTATTTATTTTTTTTTATGCGGGGCCCATTACTCTGTATGGAGGACTATGCGGGGCCCATTACTCTGTATGGAGGACTATGCGGGGCCCATTACTCTGTATGGAGGACTATGCGGGGCCCATTACTCTGTATGGAGGACTATGAGGGGCCCATTACTCTGTATGGAGGACTATGAGGGGCCCATTACTCTGTATGGAGGACTATGCGGGGATTACAGTTGGAGAATCGTACTGTGATGGGATCACCATTCTTTGTCAGGGGGTTTGAAGGAGAGGGGTACAGTAGGGTCATCATATTGTGTTTGGGAGCACTTTTGTTGGCATCATACTTGAATAATACAGATCATAAAGTTTTTTTTATCCTTTGTTATTACATATTTAAAATTAGGCCATTGGGCCATATGCCTTCTTCTGCTCTTAGAATAAAATATTGGAATAATGTTATGTAAGATCTATTAAAATATACTTTGTTGGTGGGACAGCCCCTTTAAGTTTGTTTTCATTTGAAAAAGTTCATCGTTATATTTGATGATAAAGAAAAACGTCCTCAATTGTAGGCACTTTTCTTTAAATAAATATTAAGGCTGGCCCGCGACTTTGTCCAAGCTTTTCATTTTGGCCCTCTGTGTATTTCAGTTTGACATCCCTGCCCTAAATGATGGCGCAATGGAGTCTGCAACATTACCTGGACAAGTAAGGGGCTCGCTGACCGATGCCCATAACACTATCTGACCAATACTGACAGAACAATGAACAATTAGGTAAAAACCCCAAATTATTATTTACTGCCACAGTGGGACAAAGACATGGGAAAGCAAGAAGCACATCCACATCAGGAAGGGGAAAAAAAAAACCGCATTCAATGTGGAAAAGCAGTAACTAAACAGAGGCGGTGTGCTCGGTGACCCACTCACCTAGGATATCTCACACTGTAACGTGGAAACCCATGATGCATAGATGGGTGTGCATACCGTGGCCCAGGGACTCTCGGACCCCATCTTGGAGCATTGTGAGTGTGGCTGAAGAAAAATGGAAAAATTCTTTAATAGATTTGTGTGAGATAAAGAAGTGGGAAAAATCTGGATTTCTTAATCTGTAAGAAGAGTTAAAGAAGTTGTCTGGGGAAAAGGTGTCTGATATATTTTACAGAATCCAGTCCCCATATAATAATAGCTGTCACCCCCGTGATCCAGTGCAGGCAGCTCCATGGTCAGCAGTGACGCCACAAGACTGCGACTAGTGATGGGTAGCAGCGGTCAGGTAACATGAACCACTCGTCATTGAATGTTTTACTTATGACGCATGGTTCAAGTTACCAAACCGCTGCGGTCTATCAGTCCTATGGCTGGTTGAATGGCGCAGTCATTGGCACCAGTGCTGGATCCATAGAGGGTGACAAATTGAGAGTATGAGTTATATTGCCATTTTTACAGAATCCAATTTCATGCACCTTTTGACAAGACAAACCCTTTAAGGCTAGTTGTACACATACAGAAGTCATTCTTCCTCTAAAAAAATATTCTGGCTTCTGCAAAAGTTATTTCTGTATCAGCTCAGCTTTCATGAACTCAGCTTACAGTCATACAATAGAAACCTCATTTACGCTCAGTGTAAAAATCGGTGTTCGTCATGTGATGGACACAGGTGCTGCCATCAGACATAGGTCTATCACTTAGATACACAGGACCCTTCACAGGTAATAACAGATCACACGACCAGGACAGATCTTTATACACTGAATAAATGAATGAATGAATGAATGAATGAATGAATGATTCTATTGGATGCAGCAATTTGGAAAATCCATGAAAAAAAAATGTAAACAAAAACACATTTACCTGCTGAAGCTGAAACCCCTTTAAAGAATTGAAATTGCACGGCTGCAGCTTATCCTGTAGTGGAGAGGGCCCTGGAGAAACTAGCCCTCAACCACAAAAGTAGTTGGCACACTAATATATAATAAGGCTAGTAAGTGCTCAAATCTGTAACAACTTCTAACAGTAACAACTATTCACAAGGGGTCGCCACCATAGGATGTCTAGATGCTAGCATTTATGGTGGTCTTTTTTTACCCAGACCCCTTAGATCCAGAAATGGGGGATCTTTATTATGACAGTAATGAGAACCGAGCCATGAAAACATCAGCAGGAAAGTCCTGACTGATTAATGATTGGAGCCCCGAGTACAAGTGTGAGACTGAATGGCGTAGTGCGCGGCAGTGTCAGACATCAGGCTGGGACCAGATGAGCTGATAAAGAAACAAAAAGTTGAATCCAAACCTAAAAAAGGAGTGGTCTTATTTTGAATATTATTTCAAGGTCACATTCACACATTCAGTATTTTACATCCGTATTTGTAAGCCAAAATTAGGAGTGGGTGAATAACAGAAGTAGTGACGTGTTTCTATTATATTTTCTCTGGTTGTTCCTCTCCTGGTCTTGGCTTACACATACAGATGTAAAATACTGATCAAATACTGAACGTGGCCTTAGATAAATTTACTATTTACATTAAGACATAGTAAAGTGAAATGCTTCTGTGTTATACCGTGGCACAAACCAGTCCCCATGTCCAGTATCCAGGAGCAGAGGGCTCAGCTCTGGTGGAAGCACACAACCGTGTGTCCTGCCCTGGTGTACAGCCACCTACAGGACCGTGCACAGTAACGTTACCCAACAGCTGTAAGTCCTGAATTGTTCTGACTAAAGGCCTGGGCAGATAACCGGCCGATGACTCTCCAGAAGAGCACTAGTGACATAAGGAAGCAAGCGCCCGATCAGCACAAAAACAAGAAAAATATTAGTCTTTTGGGAGATCGATAATTTAACGGCCGACGTAAACAATCGACTGGGCAGCACCCAGTCCTGTACAAATGTCTGCTGCAGACAAGAAGCTGTATGAGGAAAGAATGATGTATTAAATCCAGCGTCGAATGATCTGTTCACATGTAAAACGCCAGGAAATAAGTGGTGCTATAATAATATTCTGCATCTCGTCAGATTAATGCTCGCTATGGGCAGAACCTGCCCTTGTAAATGCACCTCTACCCCAATCTGTAGAGCAGCGTACTAACGTTCTATGTTTTGTAGTGCTCTGCTCCAACGCTGCCCCCATCTGTAGGTCTGCAGCACTGACGTCACATTGACAATAGCCAATCAGCCGGCTCAGAGGGTCATGTCATCTAAACAAACAGAGCCACTGAGCTCACTGATTGTCTGCAGTGCTGACGTCACAAGCGCTGCAGCCAGACAAGAGAGCGGGCCAGCAGGAGAGAGACTGCGCTGGATACAGAGAGGATAAGTAATAGCTGTGGTAGTTATAACAAAGTAAGAGCCCACAATGTTCTGAGAGGGGACAACACCTTTAAAAGCATTTAAACCACTTAGGCGTTGCATTATATGTGGCTACTAGTGATGAGCGAGTATGTTCTGTTAACCCTTTCGGCGAGTATGCTCGGGCCGAGCACCGAGTAGTTACAGCTGCTCGGTGACATGTTTGAATCGCTCCCATGTGCAGATTTGAGACTGTTTGACAGCTTTAATACATGTGAGGAATGTCTATTTCGTACACTCGACAACATACTTGCTCATCACTAGTGGCTACCATTATCTATTCCTGCTGGCTGTACAAAACAAGAGACATCTATTTTTTTTTTATATAATATATACATACACCTTCCTCTGGATAGCATTTCATACGTTGGCATAAACTCCTCATAACAGTCCCTACCTACAGTTTCCTTGTGATGGTGGACATGTGTAAGGACGGCCATACACATTAGTTGGCTGTTGGACAAACGATGCTTTGGCCGAGAGTCATCTCGTGACATGTTTCCAACCACAGGAGCGTTTGCTTGGATGAGAGCTCCTGTGTGCTCTATGAGAGAACCATCGACTGACAGCTGATCACAGGGAGAACAGTATGAACGGCTGTCAGACATCGGACATTACTCAATGACATCTCCCCTGACCAGTTGGCTGGCGCCCCCACACACACACACACACACATTAGACCGTCGGCCAAACCTGTCGATATCGGCAAGTTTGGCAGGCAATAGTCTAATGTGTCTGATGGCCCTAATGTACCTCCTAGCTTCATCCCTCCTGTAATGTGAGGCCATTTCTTTCTGCACTGGGGATTAACAGGCAGAGTTCTGGTTTTACCATCATTTTCATCTTTGCCTTTTGAATAAGAAATTCACCAAGCACATAAGGAAGATCGAGTGTTCTCAGCGAGAGAAACTAAATAATCTTATAGACAGGGTATACCCTAATGGGTAATAAAAAGAAATGTGACAAAGCAAGCTTTCCATACAACTTGGGTCTCCATCAGGCATGGTCTGGAAAGCTTGCTTTGTCACATTTATTTCTGTTACTTATTAAAATGCATCATATATACAAGATTATTATTTTGTATCCATTACTGACAGCAATCAATTATTTACCCCCACTGATACACAGTTTCAAAACAGTTTTTTTTTCTTTTAAGCATATATGGAAGATGTGGGATTCACATACTTTTTAGCAATTAAAAAAAAAAAGTGCATTCTTTATTACAGGTACTAAATCGAGTGCTTACCCGTGACTCCTGGGGTGCTGCTCAGGACATGGAGGTTGCTTTGGATTGGCATTATTTCTTGACAAATGTTTTTGATCCTTCGCTTGATGGTCGTCAAATCCAGCATTGCTTTATAAATAAGAAAAAAAAAAAAGATTGTAAATTGAAGCAGCTCTACAAATACAATAGCGCCACACGACAATCACACTTTGCTTTACCATAAAGCCCACTACACCTGCACAGCACCCTGAAGGCATTAGTTATGGCTAGGATAGGTCATGCCTTTATGATCGGCTGGGGTCCGAGTCCAGGAAGTAAAAAATGAGAAAGGGATACAGGGTTACACCAGCAAGCCAGAGCCTTCATACTCCCCAGTCCTAAAGATCAGGCCTACACTGCTCACAAAGTGGCGGCATCTCTTATGGCTACATGCAATCACATTAGGTGATGGGAAAATCCTTTGCTACCCAATATTGACTTACATGTCAAATTTATTGATAAAATAGAACTAAATAAAACAGGCAAGGAGAGTGCGCAACAAAAAGTGGCACCTAGAGTAAGTATATGGATAGTGTGCAATACACATAAAACCAGAATCAATTGCCAACTCTATAGGTAACCCATCCTATGTGACACAAGGTAAACATGCTGGAGAAAATACTAGCAAGTAATAAATAGATAAAGTGCATAGTGCTAATTACTCAATAGTTATTAATCATCTATAAAAGTGTATCAGTAATGGATAACGTGTTCACAAGACCATATGTATATGAGTGCAGCAGGTAAGAGACTGAAAGTAAGCAAATACTTACCCAGTGCACCACCGCTCATCCGACGCGCGTTTCGCTGTGTGCTGTGACGAGGATGTCACACACAGAGTTGGAAATTGATTCTGGATTTATTTGTATTGAACATTATCCATATACTTACCCTAGGTGCCACTTTTTGTTGGGCACTCTCCTTGCCTGTTTTCATTATTTTTGTTCTATTTTATCAATAAATTTGACATGTATTTCTTCCATATATTGTTGTGATGTGTCATTCACTTTGGTGTATCTTATTCTGGACACACAACGTCTATACATCCCCCCTTTTCTTGCTTAACCAATATTGACTTCCTGAATTACTAAAAGTCCAGTTCATATTGGCAATAACAAATCCTCCACTAGTAGCACAGACCAAGAGGTTGTCATAGCCATGCGTCTATTCACACCTGAGCTGTAAGCCTGGAAACATACAGATACATGCCGACCTAGTACACAATTGTGAGAGCAAGGAGACTGCAGCCTGGTACCAAAAGGATTGGGCATGTTGTAATCCAACTGCCTGATCCTTCGTCTCCTGACATCAGAGCAAAGTCAAGACATCTCGACTCACATTAGTTGGCGACCGGTTCTGCCCGACATATGTTTTATCAACTATTCAGCTGGTGATATAAACTATTAGCAGAAGTCCGAGTGCCAAGAGCTTATTGATCAGTCACAAGATCGGGATCCCGGTGTGACAAATCAGGCAGATTGCAATTCACAGAGAAGGAATTTGTTAGTTTCCTTCATCACTATAAATTATTAATTAAATAGATCATGCACCTAGTAGGGCAAATGTCATAGGAAGCTATTCAGGCAATCAGTAACTTTATTTTTTTTGGCAGGAGGTTCTTCACCAGGACACTGAGGCCATATATGTGTTATAATTGGCTGCCTAAATTTCCAGTGTCTGTGCAGACATACAGTACAGACCAAAAGTTTGGACACACCTTCTCATTTAAATATTTTTCAGTATTTTAATGACTATGAAAATTGTACATTCACACTGAAGGCATCAAAACTATGAATTAACACATGTGGAATTATATACTTAACAAAAAAGTGTGAAACAACTGAAAATATGTCTTATATTCTAGGTTCTTCAAAGTAGCCACCTTTTGCTTTGATGACTGCTTTGCACACACTTGGCATTCTCTTGATGAGCTTCAAGAGGTAGTCACCGGAAATGGTCTTCCAACAATCTTGAAGGAGTTCCCAGAGATGCTTAGCACTTGTTGGCCCTTTTGCCTTCACTCTGCGGTCCACCTCACCCCAAACCATCTCGATTGCGTTCAGGTCTGGTGATTGTGGAGGCCAGGTCATCAGGCGTAGCACCCCATTACTTCTTGGTCAAATAGCCCTTACACAGCCTGGAGGTGTGTTTGGGGTCATTGTCCTGTTGAAAAATAAATGATGGTCCAACTAAACGCAAACCGGATGGAATAGCATGCCGCTGCAAGATGCTGTGGTAGCCATGCTGGTTCAGTATGCCTTCAATTTTGAATAAATCCCCAACAGTGTCACCAGCAAAGCACCCCTACACCATCACACCTCCTCCTCCATGCTTCACAGTGGGAACCAGGCATGTAGAGTCCATCCGTTCACCTTTTCTGCGTCGCACAAAGACACGGTGGTCGGAACCAAATATCTCAAATTTGGGGTCATCAGACCAAAGCACAGATTTCCACTGGTCTAATGTCCATTCCTTGTGTGTTTTTTAGCCCAAACAAGTCTCTTCTTCTTGTTGCCTGTCCTTAGCAGTGGTTTCCTAGCAGCTATTTTACCATGAAGGCCTGCTGCACAAAGTCTCCTCTTAACAGTTGTTGTAGAGATGTGTCTGCTGCTAGAACTCTGTGTGGCATTGACCTAGTCTCTAATCTGAGCTGCTGTTAACCTGCGATTTCTTATTTTGTACATCCTGGCTTTGTTTTATTTGTTTTTCTATGATTTGTTCTGTTAAAAAAACAAATAAAAATGATGTTTGAAAAAAAAACAACAAAAAAAAACCATGCGATTTCTGAGGCTGGTGACTCGGATAAACTTATCCTCAGAAGCAGAGGAGACTCTTGGTCTTCCTTTCCTGGGGCGGCCCTCATGTGAGCCAGTTTCTTTGTAGCGCTTGATGGTTTTTGCAACCGCACTTGGGGACACATTCAAAGTTTTCCCAATTTTTCGCACTGACTGACCTTCATTTCTTAAAGTAATGATGACCACTTGTTTTTCTTTACTTAGAATTTGTATTATGGCAAGAAAAAAAGCAGCTAACAGTATTCAGTAGGACTATCAGCTGTGTATCCACCTGACTTCTGCACAACACAACTGATGGTCCCAACCCCATTTATAAGGCAAGAAATCCCACTTATTAAACCTGACAGGGCACACCTGTGAAATGAAAACCATTTCCGGTGACTACCTCTTGAAGCTCATCAAGAGAATGCCAAGAGTGTGCAAAGCAGTCATCAAAGCAAAAGGTGGCTACTTTCAAGAACCTAGAATATAAGACATATTTTCAGTTGGTTCACACTTTTTTGTTAAGTATATAATTCCACATGTGTCAATTCATAGTTTTGATGCCTTCAGTGTGAATGTACAATTTTCATAGTCATGAAAATACAGAAAAATCTTTAAATGAGAAGGTGTGTCCAAACTTTTGGTCTGTACTGTAGATGTTAAAGGGACTGTCAGCACAGAGTGACTTTTCAAACCAAGTACAGGGGCTCGGAGCATCATAGCGTGGCCAAACATTTAAATGTCCCGTCCCACCTACTTCAACTCCCCCCATCTTTTTTAATTGACAGCTCTGGTTTTATAGAGCCAGAAAACAAGTAGATGGCAAGGCGCCTGTGCTAGGTTTGAACAGTCATTCTGTACTGACAGAGTCCCTTTAAGGATTAACACAGTCTCATGGCCATAGCGTATAGAAATTTAGTTTGCTGATGCCGAGCCCAAGTACTTGAATTTTGTAGCCTGAGATCACGTGAAAACCGAGGCTCTGGGATTTAAAAGGGTAGCAAACAACTGGACCACTCCTTATTAATAGGCCCAAAAATCACTTCCCTGCGTGATGCCGCTCCTTCAGACTCAGCATAGAGACCCCTGCAAGTCTAAGGAGGAGGGGGGGGGGGGGGTCATACAAGTCCTGCATTCAATCAACGGATGTGATGTAGCCCGAGAACAAACGGGGTGGAATAAGCAATTGAAATTTGTTCACCTATTTTTTCCCATTTAATAAAAGGTTTGTCTACTGCTGGACAACCCCCTTAATAGAATACAAAGATCCAAGCTCTAATCTTAATATTCCAGCTGTGGTAAAAGTTTTAAAGTCAGGGTGAATTACATAAGTGAAAAAAGAACATTCACAGATAGTGGTTTGATGCTGCTGTACATGCGGTCATTCTTTTTTAGGGTTTTCAGACCTGAATCCTGACAGAGGTAGTGTGTCCATACCCAAACAGTTAGGGTAGTCCCCTACCTTCTAGCGTTACCATGTATAAGGTCTTCTAGATAATTGCTTCTTTCTATGCTGTGGCCACGGCTGCTGTTAAATTCTGCAAGAGATGAAGTATGATGTTCCTTACACAAAACAGAAAATTAATGAAATGCGTTACCATTAGGTGGTGTTCAGGAGAGACCACCTGCAGACAACCGATGAGCAGAGAAACGTGACAGTCACCCGCTCTCCAAATCTACAGCAGCTTCAGCGCTAGAGGCTGCAACGCTCTTCATTTTTATAGACGTCTTCCCAAGGGACTAATGGAAGCAACGTTTGGGTGGCTTTATGTATAATTATTCAGTGAGGAGAATTACTGGAAAACCACTTCAATCTTGTAATATCCAGCTGTACAATGGCTGTATAACTTCTGATCAGGACCCTATACGTGTGGATGAAATGAAGACGCCCGAGGGAAGGGGTGCATTTTGGCTTCATACAATGCTGGCGGAAGAGCGGGGGCACATGCAGCAGCTATAAGGGCTTGTGCACACTGGATATTCTGAAACAGAGCAATGGTAAATACCGCTGTGGGAATGGCACAATTAAGCCGCCAATATTATCATTTGCTTTGCGAAACTACAACAATGGTCAACTTATTGTGTGGATATTCTCTGCAGCATGTGCTTGGAGATTTCTTAAGAACTAATACATGGTGCTAGTAATGCAATACACAGCAGATATATCCTGATGGTGGCGGGGGACATGCCCCAATACTGCATAGAAACAGCTTGGATGGGGGCATATATTCTCTTTTCACCTTTAGAAGAGCGCACATGTGATATTAGACTTACTTTCCACGGCTTCAGAGGGCTCCATGCTGAGCATGTCAATCAGATATCTAGGAATAGAGAGACAGCAAAAACAATGAACTGGACCCAATGCCATAGAACGATTCAGTAAGAGCGTCATGGAAAATACATAGTGTAATATGCAATTTTAATAGAGAGTCCTAGGTACAGGGACACATCTGAGAGCTGGAGAAAAGCTCATAAAAACCAAGTGTCTTTGCCGGTTTCATTCTAACAACTAGTGAGTCTCAGCCCCAATGATCATCAAAACTTCTGACAGTTCACTAAAGGGCTCGTGCCCTTCACCGATTTTCAGGTTCCCTAAGATCACAGCGTACAAACCTGGAACACCACAGCTCATATTTTCTCATGCTGGGACACAAACGAAGTGTCGTCAGTGACGCTGGGGTCAAGGGCTGGGCTAGTCTCCGAGCGATGTGCACTGTGTGATGTGCATAATGACAGCGAACGCAGAGATCAGTGATGTCACTTGCAGGGCAACGCTGGTCTCTGCACACCGGGTATTCTGACAACGCGCTGTCCTGCCGGCTCGCTACTGCTGATCTGAGCCAGTAACAGAGAGTGCGCTGTCAATATGCATATTGTGCATGGACTAGCCCACTCACTGATGATGCCTCGTTTCAGGGAGGGTGCAGCGATTACAGCAGTAACCTAATAACGCTGCATTGGAGTATCTAAGCATGCACTGGGATTCTCAAAGGAAGAGTCATCAAAAAGAAAGTGCAAAAAAAATAAAATAAATAAAAAGCAGTTAGAAAGTGTAGTTAGAGAATTTTTCATTCAATTATATTAGAAATTAGTTTAGATTAGGACACTAAATGAATAGGGATTTAGGATGAAGATTTGGACTTCGAACCACCCCTTTAACATCAATGGTCCTGTTGGGAGCACGTCTGAAAAAATTTTGGGTATTCAGACGGAAGCCTCAAATGGAGACATGAACTTGCAGGCAAAAAGCAATGTGACCCCGGCCTAACTGATACTACAGACTACACGCAACAACGAACCACTCACCTGCAAACTAAATATCCCGTCCTGTTCAGCCCATGAGTACAATGGACACCAACAAGTTTTTCTGCATGAAAAAAACAAAAAAAAACATGACATGTTTATGAGCTATAATATACACCTAAGGCTATGTGCCCACGTTGCGGAAATGAAGCATATTTTTTACGCTTCTCCCTGGCAGGAAAAAAGCATGCGGATTTTACATGCGTTTTTCCCGCCAGGTAGAAGCGTTTGTGAAACGTCTTTGCATGCATTTCTGCATGCGGGTTATCAAGCGCTTTTCTAAGCGAATTTAGCATCACTTGTAAAAGTGCTTGACAACTTGTTCACACTATATAAATTCATGCAACTGGCATGGATTTATAGTAGTGTGACCAAGTTAGTTATAAAAAAAAAAAAAAAAAAAAAAAAAAAAAAAAAAAATAAAGAATGGTAAAAAAAAAAAAAATAAATAAAAAGTTTATACTCACCTTCCGATGTCTTCCCGGTGTTTTGTCTGCTCCGTCCAGTGTCTTGCACTGCTTGCGGTGGTGTGAAGGACCTGCGGTGAAGTCATTGAGCCATGTGATGGGTCACATGACTCAGTGACGTCATGGCAGGTCCTTCACATCAACGCGAACATTGCAAGACACTGGACGGAGCAGACAAAACACCGTGAAGACATCGGAATGGGAGTATAAACTTTTTATTTATTTTTTTTTTTTATTTTAAATTCTATTTTTTTACAGTTACTATGGTACCCAGGTCTGGAGGAGAGTCTCCTCTCCTCCAGACTTGGGTACCATCCGCACATAGAAACGCATAATATCCGTGTGTACAAATGTACTGACACGGATATTATGCGTTTCAATGCAAGTCAATGGCGGCGATTATACTGCGTGTCGGGAAAATTAATGGACATGCTGCGGATTTTTGAGCTCAGCATAAATGCTGCGGAAAAATTCGCAGAAGCAGTGAGAAGCTATGGGGCTGGTGTCGGTAGTCAGGCAGAGCGGCGTGCATGGCTTTTACGGCGGCCATCTTCCTGAAACCGTGATCTACAGGGAAATGGCCGCCCGAGCCGGCGCATGTGCAGACTAGGATCTTGGCGGCTATTTCCCTGAAGCCCACAGCTTCAAGAAGCTGGCCGCCGAGATCCCAGTCTGCACATGCATTGACTCCTGCTGTGGATGGCACATCTCCAGCGCCCATGCCATCCCTGTGACGAAACGGTATGTCTGATTGCAGGAAGGCACTTGCAATCTGGACGTCACATTACGTCATTTTTTGAGAATGATGAGGTTATCGCTGTATAACAAGCACTCTAGCAATCATACAGTAATAACGGTGCCCAGTGCTGGTCATGACTTACCATTCCCAGAGTTCTCACTTAGATACTGGTTCACAATGTCTTTAAACTGAGCGATAACGTCGTCACTGGGCACCGCATGTCCGACCGTGAAGAGCTTGGAATACATTATTGTCTCCGGCAACTCCTATAAAAGAAAACGAAAATCTCAGCTCTGCGCCCCGTATAATAAATCACAGACACCAATCATCTGATAGGCGATTCCATGAGCCGTGGAGAATAAGGATGCGGTTTATGTACAGAGAATCCCCATCCTTCATATATGACTTGTCCTGTGCTGGTAGCGATACCCCATCAGTTCCTCAGCCACTGGTACAGATTGTAATTAAGCGCTCATAGGGACCTTTAAGAAGGCCGTCACATGGTCAAAAGTGCAGTTATTGACCTCACGTTTTTTTCTTTTACATCAGCCCTACGGTTCCAGAGATACAGACCTTTTTTATTTGGTGTCAATTTTTTGTTGTTGGGATAGGCCATTGATATCAGAGTGGTGGGGGCAAACCTTGGCAGACCTGCAGATCACCTGTCTGAGGAGGCCACACCACCTGTACCGCAGCCTCGAGTACATCGCCAAGCTTTCTTCCTGCATACAGCCAACAGCGGTATCACTGTGCCACTAATGGGAATAGGATAATGCCGCAATACTCCGCACCTCTGCTGCTTCTGAGGTTAATTGCAGAGTACATGTATGCACTTGGCGTGAAATATATGCTGGGAGCGTTCTGTATACTTTGTCGTTCTAATAGTTTGTTTGGCAGGTCCGCATCTTCTTACGCTTATTTATCTGTATAGCATAGAGCTACCGAAGAGCACAAACTCCTTGGACATCACATTAGCAATAGCTCGCTGTGGTGGATGGATGCAGAAGTTGCCATCCAGGCCACGGCCACCGTCAGGCGTAGAGTTGTTGAATAATCAAAAATAGAATCCCCAAAAAAATCTAAGGGGCCAATTCCAACAAATAGTTTTTGCCAAAATTATGACATAAAACAGTTTAAAGAAGTCGCCAAATTGTGGTGCAACTTGTCATGCCAGACTGCATAGGTAAAACCTACTGACTCCCCCAGTGTTATTTTGGGGGAAATGGGAAACAAAAAAAAAAAACAACAATGTAAAATCTTGCCACAGAGCCTTCCCGATACATTATAAATAGTCACAGATGAAGGACATTTATTCACTGTACCATATGAGCATATACACCTGACTGTGGCCACCATTGCAGCCTGTACCTACACGGACCATTGTGCACTGTACCCTCATCCATTAGTGATTTACCTGCGGGGAATAGTAGCGTCGGGTGCAGGTTAAGTCCACAACCAGTCCTAGTTCTTCATTTTGCTTCTTCACTTCCTTGATCAGATCTGAAGGGGAGAATCGCTGCCAGGGTGCAAGTTTGCTATCGTAAATCTGAAAGTGAGCAGCAGAACAGTGTCAGCTATGTAACGCCACGAGAGCGGCACATCGTCTTCCCTGTGCAAAGCTTACGTTCTTCAGAGGGACTTTAAAAGCAATAAAACGTGTTCCTGGGATGCGTTTTCCAACTGGAATGTAATCGATCCACCTGCAGAAGGAAGATAAGAGGAAGGGGTTTCAGAGATTTGGGGGAATTTTAGAAAATCCTTTTAATAACACTACTTACAGCTGCATCTCACTAAATTAGAATATCATCAAAAAGTTAATTTATTTCAGTTCTTCAATACAAAAAGTAAAACTGATATATTATATAGAGTCATTACACACAGAGTGATCTATTTCAAATGTTTATTTCTGTTAATGTTGATGATTATGGCTTACAGCCAATAAAAACACAGAAGTCATTATTAGGTGGGTGTGCTAGGTATCAGACCCCCACTGATCTGATATGGATGACTTATCCTGAGGGCTTGCGCAGATGAACATATATTTGATCTGACAAAACATTGGATCACCCACGGACCAATGGTATGCTATGGGGCCGTGCGCACGAGTCTGTCCAAGGAAGGGGGGGGGGGAACGACAAAACACTCCACGCAGCATGCAGGAGTTACATCCAGGAATCAGATCACACTCAGCCATGCTAGTCAGTGAGTCCATGGGGAAAAAAAAATAAAAAAAGATTCAGACCAAGCTTGGATGACATCTGAGTGCAGTCCAATTTTCACAGACTGATACAATGGGAAGATGGAGACTTTTCCCCACATCCAAGAAGATCAGCATAATCAGACCGATATTCTCGGGTGAGAGAATACACGGCAGCGTGACCCCAGCCTGGGGACAGGCCATCCATATAATCAGGTGCAGACCACCTCTTTATGTACCATACAATGTGCTGAAAAAAATGGCACACTGCCCCCCTGTGTACAGCCCCCCCGGCACACTGCCCCCCTGTGTACAGCCCCCCCCCCGGGCACACTGCCCCCCTGTGTACAGCCCCCCCGGCACACTGCCCCCCTCTGTACAGCCCCCCCCCCGGGCACACTGCCCCCCTGTGTACAGCCCCCCCGGCACACTGCCCCCCTCTGTACAGCCCCCCCCGGCACACTGCCCCCCTCTGTACAGCCCCCCCCCCGGGCACACTGCCCCCCTGTGTACAGCCCCCCCGGCACACTGCCCCCCTCTGTACAGCCCCCCCCGGCACACTGCCCCCCTCTGTACAGCCCCCCCGGCACACTGCCCCCCTCTGTACAGCCCCCCCAGCATACTGCCCCCTCTGTACAGCCCCCCCGGCACACTGCCCCCTCTGTACAGCCCCCCCGGCACACTGCCCCCTCTGTACAGCCCCCCCGGCACACTGCCCCCTGTGTACAGCCCCCCCCGGCACACTGCCCCCTGTGTACAGCCCCCCCGGCACACTGCCCCCCTCTGTACAGCCCCCCCGGCACACTGCCCCCCTCTGTACAGCTCCCCCGGCACACTGCCCCCCTCTGTACAGCTCCCCCGGCACACTGCCCCCCTCTGTACAGCTCCCCCAGCACACTGCCCCCCTCTGTACAGCTCCCCCAGCACACTGCCCCCCTCTGTACAGCTCCCCCAGCACACTGCCCCCCTCTGTACAGCTCCCCCAGCACACTGCCCCCCTCTGTACAGCTCCCCCAGCACACTGCCCCCTGTGTACAGCCCCCCCCGGCACACTGCCCCCTGTGTACAGCCCCCCCAGCACACTGCCCCCTGTGTACAGCCCCCCCAGCACACTGCCCCCTGTGTACAGCCCCCAGCACCAGGATGCAGCCCGTCACCCTCACCGCTCCGGTATGAAGTTCTTCATGGCTGCGGACTGCAGGTGGATGTGACCGGAGACCGGGAGGCGGACAAACGAAACTCGAAACTTCAGCCTGGAGCCCAGAGCCATCCGGGCCACGCCGCTCCAGAGGCCACGTCACAGCCGGCGCGCAGGGTGATGACGTATGGATCGCGCCGGCCCGGAGGCGCCATGTTTGATGTGGGCAGAGAGGTCTTTTCCTTATATCGGGTTATACGGCTGCTGTGGTCACCTATCCATAAGGGGGCGATACACGTCTGACTGCAGGGTCCTGAGTGGACATGAAGGCTTTTTTTCTCATGGTGGTGACGTGCATCGGCATACGTTCATCAGAGGGACTTTAAAAGCAAGAAAACGTGATCTATGCACCTGCAGGAGAGGTGAGATAAGAGGAAGGGGGTTTCAAAGATTTGGGTGAATTTTATAAAATCCCTTTAAATGCCACTATTTAACCCCTTCACCCCCCAAGCCTGTTTTCACCTTCCTGACCAGCACAAATTTTACAATTCTGACCTGTGTCACTTTATGTGGTAATAACTCTGGAACGCTTCAACGGATCCCAGTGATTCTGAGATTGTTTTCTTGTGACACATTGTACTTTATGTTTAGTGGTAAATTTAGGTCAATATTTTTACGTTTATTTGTGAAAATATCGGAATTATGGCGAAAATTTCGAAAATTTTGCAATATTCAAACTTTTTATGTCCTTAAATCAGAGAGATATGTCACATAATATAGTTAAATAACATTTCCCACATGTCTACTTTACATCAGTGTAATTTAAAAAAAAAATGTTTTTTTTTAGGAAGTTCTAAGGGTTAAAAATTGACCAGCGATTTCTCATTTTTACAACAACATTTACAGAACCATTTTTTTAGGGACCACATCACATTTGAAGTCACTTTGATGTGTCTATATGACAGAAAATACTCAAAAGTGACACCATTCTAAAAACTGCACCCCTCAAGGTGCTCAAAACCACATTCAAGAAGTTTATTAACCCTTCAGGTGCTTCACTGGAACTGAAGCAACGTGGAAGGAAAAAATTAAAATTTTACTTTTTTTCTTTTGATTTAGCCCCAAATTTTTCATTTTCACAAGTGAGGGTAACAGGAGAAAACGGATCATACAGTTTGTTGTGCAATTTCTCCTGAGTACAGGGATACCCCATATGTGGGGGAAAACTACTATTTGCGAGCACAGCAGGGCTCGGAAGAAAAGGAGCACCGTTTGACTTTTGGAGTGCAAAATTGTCTGGGCCCCTGATGTGCCTAAACAGTGGAAATCCCCCACAAGTGACACCATTTTGGAAACTAGATTCCTCAAGAAACTTATATAGATGTGTGGTGAGCCCCTTGAACCCACAAGTGCTTCACAGAATTTTATAACGTTGAGCCGTGAAAATAAAACAATACATTTTTCCAGCAAAAATGTTTGTTTTGCTCCAAATTTTTAATTTTCACGGGGGTAACAGTAAAAAATGGACGCCAAAATATATTGTGAAATTTCTTCTGAGTATGCTGATACCCCATATGTTGGGGAAAACTACTGTTAGGGCGCACGGCAGGGCTCGGAAGGGAAGGAGCACCAACTGAATTCTGAAGCACAATTTTGTCTGGAATAGGTTGAGGATGCCATTTCACATTTGATGAGCCCCTGACATGCCAAAACATCAGAAACCCCCACAAGTGACACCATTTTGGAAACTACACTTCTTGAGGAATTCATCTAGGGGGGTAGTGTGCATTTTTAACGACCAGACGATTCACAGAATTGTATAACATTAGGTTGAGTAAAGAGAAAATTAGTTTTTTTTCCACTAAAATGTTGTTTTGGTCCCAAGTTTTTAATTTTCAAAAGGGATAATAGGAGAAAATGAACAGTACAATTTGTTACACAATGTCTCCTGAGTATGTCAGTGCCCCATATGAGGTCAAAAACTACTTTTGAGGCACAGTGCAAAGCTCAGAAGGGAAGAAGCGCCATATTGGACTTCAGATTTTGCTAGACTGGTTTGAGGGTACCATGACCCACTGGGAGAGCCCCTTAGGAGTACTGCTTAGCCACACGGTGAGACTTGGGAGGGACGGCGCGTTATTTGACTCTTGGAGAACAAATTATCGTAGAATAGTTTGCAGACTCCATATACAGAGCCCCTAAGTGCCAGAAGAGCAGAATCCCCCCTCAAGTGACCCCATTTTGGAATTTACACCCCACTGGGAATTTATCTACAGGTGTAGTGATGATTTGACTCCATTGGTGTTTTCCAGAAACAAGCAGCAGTGGATGTTGCTGAGTGAAAATGTAAATCTGCCGTTGTAGTGCCCAGTACGTTGTAGTGCCCAGTACATTATGCCCAGCTCGTGCTTCTGAAGACACGTACCAGTAAATTAGGCGGGCTCTCATCGCTACAGAAATGCCAAACATGTGGACGCTAAATGTGGTTTAGGCACACTGTGGGGCTCAGAAGAGAGGGGCATTTGGATTTGGGAGCGCAGAATTCTCTGGATTTCTTTTGGGGGGTGAGGAGCCATAGCACGTTTCCAGAGCCTTTGTACTACCAGTAATGTGGAAACCCCCTATATTTCCATTGACAGATGATGGACCTGAGTGGGGACTTGTTTTTTTGTGGATTGAGTATTTAATGGGAACATTTTACATAACATTTGAGATTGCATTTATCCTGCGCTCTACTCTGAGCACTTATACCGGGGTTTCCCTCTAATCTCCGAATGACGTGATTCAGATGAACCCCATTCACTATAAGGCCACATGCACATGTTCAGTATTTGGGGAGTTTTTTACATCAGCATTTGTAAGCCAAAACCAGGGATGGAACAATTGGAGGAAAAGTATAATAGAAACACGTCACCACTTTTGCATTCTTTACCAACGACTGGTTTTGGCTTGGGTAAAAAAACTCACCAAATACTGATGTAAAATACTGAACGTGTGAACGTGGCCTAATGAGGCAGCAGAGTTACTCTGGACTCCGTCTGGCCTCTGTGCATCGTCTTCCTTCTTTTCAGAGGTGCACAAAACTGTGTCGAATTGCACTTTTATGCACTCTTAAAAACACGGACACCGCTGGATAACATGCCAGGTGGCGTCCACAGTTTCTCCATCTGCCTCACTATAGGGAATCTTTGGCCGGTGGTTCTGTTTAAACCACGTATTTCAGAGATTTACACGGAGAGCCCGGTGTAAGTGCTCAGCGTAGAGCACAGGATAAATGTGAGCCGAGCCATACTGCGATCTTTGGGAGGCAGAATGAACAAAGCAGCTGGTGAAGAATTTTTTTTTTTTTACGTCGTGCCTCGTGCGGTATAAGTGATTAGTCGACTTTATTCTTCGGGTCGGTGCGATTACAGGGATACCAGATTCATATCGGGTTTTTATGTTTGGCAGCTGTCACACACTAAAAAACACTTTTTATTTGCAAAATAAAGTTTTTGCATCATCATATTTTGAGAGCTATAATTTTTCCTTATTTCTGCCGACAGAGTCATATAAGGGCTTGTTTTTTGCGGGACGAGTTGACGTTTTTATTGGTACCATTTTCGGGTACGTGACATTTTTTGATCGTTTACTATTCCAATTTTTGGGAAGCAGAATAAACAAAAACCAACAATTCAGGAATTGTTTTGTTGTTTTTTATGCCATTCCGCGTGTGGTAAAATTGATAAGACAGCTTTATTCTTCTGGTCAGTACGTTTACAGCGATGCCACATATTTATATAGTTTTTGTATGTTTTGACGCTTTTATACAATAAAAATTATTTTATAGAAAAAATAATTCTTTCTTTATTCTGAGAGCTATAATTTTTTTATTTCTCCGCTGATGGAGCTGTATGGTGGCTTGTTTTTTGTGTGACAAGATGACGTTTTCAGCTATATTATTTGCATTTACATTTGTGTTTTTGATCATGTTTTATTCCACTTTTTTTGGCGGGGTGATGAAAAAACAGTTTTTTTGCAACGTCTTTAATTTTTTTTTTTTACGAAGTTCACTAAAGGTGTTAAATAGTGTGACAGTTGCATAGGTTGGGTCGTTTCAGACACGGTGATACCAAATATATATGTGGTTTTTGTTGTTGTTTTTTTAACATAAATATACCTATCTGCTTATAAGAGTAGGTTCATACAGTGTTTGATGGTTTTGACATAGAATTTTGGACCCAAGTCCACATAAAGTGCTTTAACTCTGCCTGCATACAGCTTCCTGTTATGCACACACACGGACTGACTGGCGTGTGCGTGATTTAGTGATTCCACTGTGCCATGAACCGGAGAGTGCCTGGAGGGGCGTAACTAAGTATCCACCCGATCCAACCAAGGTCGCACGACGGCTAACGACGCCGTGCACCAGGGAGGAACCGAGCAGAGGGACCAGGTGCTACTCCAGGTCAGATCCCAGACACGGCTGTTGATCCACACCAGGGAATACAGGAACAGGCAGGTTAGGCTGGCACACAGACCGGTGGGTATAGGTAGGCACGGCTGGCGTACAGACGGGGAGGTACTGGCAAGCACGGCTGGAGTGCAGGCTGGATAGGGTCCAGTACAGACTGGGACTCAGGAACAGAACCGCAGATGCGGTAGAAAAGCAGAGCAGAGAGGAACCGCTGGAGCGGTGGGCAAGACAAAGCAGAGAGATACCGCCGGAGCGGCGAGCAAGGCAGAGCAGGGCGAGACCGCTGGAGCGGTGAGCAAGGCAGAGCAGAGAGATACCGCCGGAGCGTGAGCAAGCAGAGCAGGGCGAGACCGCCGGAGCGGTGAGCAAGGCAGAGCAGAGAGGAACCGCCGGAGCGGTGACCAAGGCAGAGCAGGCAGGAGCCGCCGGAGCGGTGAGCAAGGCAGAGCAGGCAGGAGCCGCCGGAGCGGTGAGCAAGACAGAGCAGGGCGAAACCACCGGAGCGGTGAGCAAGGCAGAGCAAAGGGAAACCGCCGGAGTGGTGAGCAATGGCAGAGCAGAGGGGACAGGGCTCTGTTCACACGGAACAGACTGGAAGGGAAAAGCAGAACCAGATACACACAAGCTACTTGCAATGAAGTAGCGAGTGGACTCTAAACTCACAAACGGAAGTACAGTGACAACGAGTAGGAGTTAGGTGCAGGTTCAGACTCTGCAGAAAAAGGGAAGGTACGAACATAGAGCAAAACAGGTAACAGGCTAGGAGAGTGTTCAGACAGGAACTGAGTGTTCAGGCAGGAACTGACACTGCAGCGAGATACAGGAGCGAGTCCGGGTATGCGGCCCCCGAAATGGCGGACAAACAGGCTAGGAGAGTGTTCAGACAGGAACTGAGTGTTCAGACAGGAAATGCGGCACACTTCATCCATATTAATCCCTCACTCCTCTCTTCTCCTATGTACAGTTGTCATGCTCTCTTCACAATGTTATACCACGCAGATCCATTCATTCCCACCATACAACGCAGGAAACGCTCTCACAAATCACTCAATCATCTGCTCACTCTCTGTATCTTCCTTCTATTAGTCGCAGGTGATATTTCTCCCAACCCAGGACCCTCCAGTAATAATAACACTAACTCTTTCCCTGTTACATTCAGAAACCCTGCTAATCTCATTAATATTCCCTGCATATCTTCTGTCTCATTCAACTGTGCCCTTTGGAATGCACGCTCAGCATGTAATAAACTCTCTTACATCCATGACTTTTTCCTCTCTAATTCCCTCAACCTTCTGGCTCTCACTGAAACCTGGATCCAGCAGTCGGACACCACCGCCGCTGCAGCTCTCTCCTATGGTGGCCTACATTTCTCTCATACTCCGCGACCTGACAACCGATCAGGTGGAGGTGTTGGTCTGCTTCTTTCAACAAAATGTACTTTTCAGGTTATCCCCCCTGTACCTTCCCTTATCTTCCCTTCTTTTGAGGCCCACACAGTCAGACTCTACCGGCCCTTCTCCCTGCGAGTGGCGGTTGTCTATCGCCCTCCAGGTCCCCCCCGTCAATTCCTGGATCACTTTGCTGCCTGGCTTCCAAATTTTCTATCCTGCGACATCCCCACAATAATCATGGGAGACTTTAACATCCCAATTGGCGATCCTCTTTCCCCATCTGCCACGCATCTTTTATCACTAACCTCCTCCTTCGGCCTTTCACAGCTTGCTAATTCTCCTACACATGAGGACGGGAACACATTGGACCTGATCTTCTCCCGGCTTTGCTCAGTACATGACTTTACTAACTCTCCCCTTCCACTCTCTGACCATAATCTTCTTTCATTCTCTGTCAAGAACTGTGACTCTACTCAAGACACTCCCACCGTCCACACTTATAGAAATTTACGCGCCGTTAACACCCAGAAATTTATAAAAAGGTTGCAATCATCATTGGCCCCAATCTCCTCCCTCTCATGTCCCGACTCTGCATTGAAGCATTATAACAAAATAATGCTATGCGCTCTGGATGAAGCCGCACCTCCTACACAAAGAAAAATTTGGCATAGACGGCGACAACCCTGGCACACGCCTCAAACACGTCTTCTCCAGAGGTACTCCAGGTGCGCTGAACGGCTGTGGAGAAAATCAAATCTGCCCGAAGATTTCCTCCACTATAAATTTATGCTGAAAACATATAACTCTGCCCTTCACCTCTCCAAACAAACCTACTTTAACAACCTCATCATCTCACTTTCCAATAATCCTAAACGACTCTTTGACACGTTTCATTCTCTCCTCAATCAAACAACACAGGCCCCGACCACCGACCTCAGCGCTGACGATCTGTCCAATTATTTCAAAGAAAAAATTGACCATATCCGACAAGAAATTTTCTCCCAATCCCCAAATGTTATGCATGCTCTCCCCCGCCACATTGTATCTTGCTCATTTTCTGACTTCGAACCAGTCACGGAAGATGAAGTGATCAGGCTCCTTGCATCTTCTCGCCCTACCACCTGCACCAGTGACCCTATTCCCTCACATCTCTTTCAGTCCCTTGCTCCAGCTGTCACCACTCACCTAACTAAAATTTTCAACCTTTCCCTCTCATCTGGTATCTTTCCCTCTTCTTTTAAACACGCCAGCATACAAACATTACTTAAAAAACCATCCCTCGACCAGAACTGCACGGCCAACTACAGACCTGTTTCCAATCTTCCCTTTATCTCTAAACTCCTGGAACGCCTGGTCCATTCCCGTCTAATCCGCTATCTCTCAGACAACTCTCTTCTTGACCCTTTACAATCTGGTTTCCGCTCTTTACATTCTACTGAAACTGCCCTCACTAAAGTCTCTAATGATTTACTAACAGCTAAATCTAATGGTCACTACTCCCTGCTGATTCTCCTGGATCTCTCTGCAGCATTCGACACTGTGGATCACCAGCTCCTCCTCACTATGCTCCGCACTATTGGCCTCAAGGACACTGTTCTCTCCTGGTTCTCCTCTTATCTCTCTGACCGCTCCTTCTCTGTGTCTTTTGCTGGCTCCTCCTCCTCCCTACTTCCTCTTACTGTCGGGGTTCCTCAAGGATCAGTCCTAGGCCCCCTTCTTTTCTCCTTATACACCGCTCCTATTGGACAAACAATCAATAGATTCGGTTTTCAGTACCATCTCTATGCTGATGACACCCAATTATACACCTCTGCTCCGGACATCACCCCTGCATTACTACAAAAGACCAGTGATTGTCTTTCTGCTGTGTCTAACATTATGTCCTTCCTCTGCCTAAAACTGAATCTGTCAAAAACTGAACTACTCGTCTTTCCTCCCTCCACTAACCTACCTGTGCCCAATATTGCCATTTCCGTTTGTGGCTCAACCATTACTCCCCAGCAACAAGCCCGCTGTCTTGGGGTCATTTTTGATTCAGATCTTTCTTTCACTCCTCACATCAAATCACTCGCTCGTTCATGTCATTTACACCTCAAAAACATCTCAAGAATCAGGACTTTTCTCACCTTTGACTCAGCAAAAACTCTTACTGTAGCCCTTATTCATTCTCGTCTTGACTATTGCAACGCTCTACTAATCGGTCTCCCTCTTACTAAACTCTCCCCTCTCCAATCCGTTCTGAACGCAGCAGCCAGGATCATATTCCTCGCCAACCGCTACACCGATGCCTCTTCCCTGTGCCAGTCATTGCACTGGTTACCCATCCAATATAGAATTCAATTTAAACTTATCACGCTTACCCACAAAGCGCTCCATGCTTCAGTACCCCCCTACATCTCCTCCCTTGTCTCAGTCTACCACCCTACACGTGCCCTCCGTTCTGCAAATGACTTAAAACTAAAATCCTCTATAATCCGAACTTCCCACTCCCGTCTCCAAGATTTCTCGCGTGCTGCGCCAGTTCTTTGGAATGCACTACCCAGGACAGTTCGATTAATTCCCAATACCCACAGTTTCAAGCGAACCCTAAAAACACATTTCTTTAGACTGGCGTATCGCCTAAACACACTCTGTCCGTCCCAGTTTTCCCCCATATTAAAATCTAATTCAACTTCGGGTTCATACCAACCATGCACATAATAGCCTCTGTCAGGACTGCACACATACTGGCTGACGACCAGTCCATGTATTATTATTTATCCTATTCAGTATATCAAGGCTGCATTATACAATATATGTACTTTTTACCTTTTGTGTCTCCCCCACTTCCTCATAGACTGTAAGCTCGCGAGCAGGGCCCTCACTCCTTTCGATATGAGATATGCTTATTCTGTATTGTCTGTATATGTCCCCCCTAAAATTTGTAAAGTGCTGCGGAATATGTTGGCGCTATAAAAATGAAAACTTATTATTATTATTATTATAACTGACACTGCACAGCGAGATACAGGAGCGAGTCTGGGTATACGGCCCCCAGAATGGCGGACAAACAGGCTAGAAGACATAGATAAGAGGTCTGGGTATGTAGCCCCCAGAAGGCGGAACGAACAGGCTAGGAGCGTGTTCAGACAGGCCTGGGAATACAGCCTCCAGGAAGGCGGACAGGCAGGAAAAACAGAACGGGACCTGGCACATCAGAGGCAAAAAGCCCTCTGAGGGTAAAGTTGCTCAGGCCCCAGCTTCAAGGTGGAGCTGGTTTAAATATCAAGTGACAGACCGCAATAGGCTGGGGACGCATTAGGGGTGTGCCCACAGCAGCTACAAGAAACAGGAAGTAACCGGGCCGCCGCCCTAAGCAGTCAGAACAGAGACAAGCAGACAGCATGAATAGAAGCCAGGCTAGCAGACTGGACTGAAGATCAAGTTTGCGATCTTGCATAGTGGGAGATGGTGCACTATGCAAGCCCGCCACCAGGTATGTTACAGTACCCCCCCCTTTACGCCCCCTCTTCTTCAAGCCTGCAAGAGTGTTCCGCAGAGAATTTGGAGGCCAATCCTTCTCTTCAAGAGGATTACCTCTTCTGTCCACTAGAGGAAACGAAACTGGTCTCATCATCTTGGTAACTAGGATTCTTCCTCCCATCAAGCCATCCTCAGTTACAGATGAAGTGGGTGAAGTACCAGGAACAGCACACAGGAAAGTCTCTCTCCATTTATTATCAGATAGCACTCCGGTGGATTCAGGAGACAACTGGAGGTCCTCCGCATGGTTGGAGGGGTGCAGAGACTCAGGGGTAACCACTGCTTCGGAGTACACCTGGCAAAGCTCACTGGATGAAGTGGGCGAGGTATCAGGTACAGGGTGTAGGAAAGTCTCACTCCAATTGTTACCAGGTAGCACCCCGGGGAATTCAGGAGACAACTGGGGGTCCTCCGCCTGGTTGGAGGGGTGCTGAGACTCGGGGGTAACCACTGCTTCGGAGTACACCTGGCCAAGGTCACTGGATGAAGTGGGCGAGGTATCAGGTACAGGGTGAAGGAAAGTCTCTCTCCATTTGTTATCAGGTAGCACCCCGGAGGATTCAGGAGGCAACTGGAGGTCCTCCTGGTTGGAGGGGTGCAGAGACTTGGGGGTATCCACCGCCTTGATGGACGTAAGGCCAGGTTTATTAGAGAAGGAGGGTCCTTGCTTTGGGACCATCTTCAAGCTGGTTTCAGAGATGACATGTCTGTGAGGCGGGACGGTACCTGAAGCCAGATCATTGGTACAATCGTCGAGACTGTGTGGGGACATTGCCTCCGCTTCTCTTCCTTCCGAGACTTCAGCGCACAGCGAGTCAGCGACTAGCAGATCTGGTGAAGAAGAAGAAAACATTGCTGGCTGTCCTGAAGATATGGGAACTGGACACCCCTTGTACCTTAAGGCTATGTGCCCACGTTGCGGAAATGAAGCATATTTTTTACGCTTCTCCCTGGCGGGAAAATCGTATGCGGATTTTACATGCGGTTTTCCCGCCAGGTAGAAGCGTATGTGAGGCGTCTTTGCAGCTTCTTTGCATGCATTTCCGCATGCGGGTTATCAAGCACTTCTCCAAGTGATTCAAGCATCACTTGGAAAAGTGCTTGACAACTTGTTCACACTATATAAATCCATGCAACCGGCATGGATTTATATAGTGTGACCAAGTAATAGTTAAAAAAAAAGAATCAGAATGGTAAAAAATAAAAAAATAAAGTTTATACTCACCTACCGATGCATTCTGTGCCCCGTCCGGACTCTTGAGCGGCTCACGCTGTTGTGTGCAGGACCTTCGGTGACGTCATTGAGTCATGTGATGGGTCACATGACTCAATGACGTGGCAGGTCCTTCACACACCTCGCGACGGCGGGAAAACACCGGGAAGACATCAGAAGATAAGTATAAACTTTATTTTATTCTTTTTTTTACAGGTTCTTTGGTACCCAGGTCTGGATGAGAGTCTCCTCTGCTCCAGACTTGGGTACCATCCGCATGCGGAAACGCAAAATTAATGAACATGCTGCGGATTTTTGACCGCAGCATATACGCTGCGGAAAAATCCGCAGCATGGGCATTGACATTGCGGAATGCCATTGGGGACCATGGGGTGCGGATATACATGCGTTTTACAAGCGTTTACGCTGCGGAAATTCCGCAGCATATACGTTTGTAATACGCAACGTGGGCACGCAGCCTAACAGTCCCCCAGGATACGCCATGCAAGGTCTCCAGACCTGAGCGGGCACTAGATCTCTCGGCTCTGGACGACTTGTGGGTAAACCAGTCAGCACCTGGAATGAAAGCTTCTTCAACTGTAATGCTCCAATCTGGAGCTTAATTTGTACAGACATATTTTGACTGTTTCTGAGTAGGGCCCGTCCTTCCGCAGACAATGCCCAAACCGGTTTCTGGAGTTTTCGGACGGGAATCAAACACTGACTCTTCAAGGCTTTATGTCTGAAACTTCCGGTTAATCCGAGGCTTTCACTTGCCACGGAGACAGTCATGGTCATCTGTGGAGAGGAAACACTAATGCCAAGGGCAGCCTCTGCTACAGGCCTAATGTCTTGGGATTCTCCAACCCTCGCTGGACAAAGACCGTCAGGGGGTCCCAAACAACCGCAGCGGGACCGCAATCCGATCTTGTGACTGAGTTCCGGCCTCTGCTTTGCCTGACGAACATGGTCAACCTTCATGGATTCAATGTGGGTAGCTGCTTCTACAGGCTGGGGAACAGGAGGTCTTTGGGAGGACAGAACCTGGCGTGATGGCTTGCCTCTACGCCTTGCACGTCTGGACTGCCTCTTGAGGTTGGGAAGAGAAGTATTCAGTGGAGCATAGTCATCCTGTGTGGACTCCGGGTGGGCAGCAGTCTCTTCAGGCTGGAGAACTGGTGAGTTACCCACACACATTACCCACCGGGGCTGCTCCGTGATATTGGGAAGGGAAGCTTTAGCAGAGGCTTCAGGATTGGGGGTCATCGAAGACCATTAGAAAGGCCACCAGGAAGGCCTGCAGGTCAAAGACGATAGGGTCCCATGCTTCCCATAGGGGGGTGATCCATTTCAAGGCATCACCCGCTAGATAAGACATCATATATGCTACTTTAACCTGATCGGTAGGAAAATAGTGAGGATAGAACTTGAAATGCAGCAGGCATTGCTCTACGAACTCACGACTTCGTTTTGGATCCCCATAGTACCGTGGCGGATCCGCAGGAACGAGTGCTGATAGCTCCATTTGGACTGGTACGTACATCGCCTGGACATCAGCTTGCGAAAAAAAAATTTCTTGGTGCACGTATTCGCCAGACAAGGATTCAAATGTCTCTGAGAGCGAAGGGCCGTGGGGCTCAACGGGAACCATGGCCTGAGCAAACTGTTATGCACACGCTCGGACTGACTGGCGTGTGCGTGATTTAGTGATTCCACTGTGCCATGAACCGGAGAGTGCCTGGAGGGGCGTAACTAAGTATCCACCCGATCTGACCAAGGTCGCACGACGGCTAACGACGCCGTGCACCAGGGAGGAACCGAGCAGAGGGACCAGGTGCTACTCCAGGTCAGACCCCGGACACGGCTGTTGACCCACACCGGGGAATACAGGAACAGGCAGGTTAGGCTGGCACACAGACTGGTGGGTATAGGTAGGCACGGCTGGCGTACAGACGGGGAGGTACTGGCAAGCACGGCTGGAGTGCAGGCTGGATAGGGTCCAGTACAGACTGGGACTCAGGAACAGAACCGCAGATGCGGTAGACAATCAGAGCAGAGAGGAACTGCTGGAGCGGTGGGCAAGACAGAGCAGAGAGATACCGCCGGAGCGGTGAGCATGGCAGAGCAGGGCGAGACCGCTGGAGCGGTGAGCAAGGCAGAGCAGAGAGATACCGCCGGAGCGTGGAGTAAGCAGAGCAGGGCGAGACCGCCGGAGCGGTGAGCATGGCAGAGCAGGGCGAGACCGCTGGAGCGGTGAGCAAGGCAGAGCAGAGAGATACCGCCGGAGCGTGGAGCAAGCAGAGCAGGGCGAGACCGCCAGAGCGGTGAGCAAGGCAGAGCAGAGAGGAACCGCCGGAGCGGTGAGCAAGGCAGAGTAGGCAGGAGCCGCCGGAGCGGTGAGCAAGGCAGAGCAGGCAGGAGCCGCCGGAGCGGTGAGCAAGACAGAGCAGGGCGAACCTGCCGGAGTGGTGAGCAAGGCAGAGCAAAGGGAAACCGCCGGAGCGGTGAGCAATGGAATGGCTCATGGCGGACAAACAGGCTAGAAGACACAGATAACAGGTCTGGGTATGTGGCCCCCAGAAGGCGGGATGAACAGGCTAGGAGCGTGTTCAGACAGGCCTGGGAATACAGCCTCCAGGAAGGCGGACAGGCAGGAAAAACAGAACGGGACCTGGCACATCAGAGGCAAGGAGCCCTCTGAGGGTGAAGTTGCTCAGGCCCCAGCTTCAAGGTGGAGCTGGTTTAAATATCAAGTGACAGACAGCAATAGGCTGGGGACGCATTAGAGGTGTGCCCACAGCAGCTACAAGAAACAGGAAGTAACCGGGCCACCGCCCTAAGCAGTCAGAACAGAGACAAGCAGACAGCATGAATAGAAGCCAGGCTAGCAGACTGGACTGAAGATCAAGTTTGCGATCTTGCATAGTGGAGATGGTGCACTATGCAAGCCCGCCACCAGGTATGTTACACTTCCTATGGGTTTATATAGGAAAATGTTGTCTGTACTGCACATATGGTGTTTTTGTATGTTTTTTATTGCATAGTAAGAAAAGCATAAAATCAATTTTTAGCTTGATTAAAGCATGTAGAATCCTAGAATGTTAGAGTTGGAGGGGACCTCCAGGGTCATCGTGTCCAACCCCCTGCTCAATGCAGGATTCACTAAACCATCTCAGACAGATGTCTGTCCAGCCTCTGTTAAATGTAAATTACGGCAAAAGGCATGTTTTGACCAATATGTTTAAGTCAATTTTTTTTACCAAGGTTTTTGCACCAAAAATATACAGTCCTGCTCATTGTTATTGGCACCCCTTCATTTTTTTCATAGACTGTACAATATCTTCAGAAATAAATGGAAAGGTACCATAGTTATATCCAAAGGATTTTTTAATTAATAGTCCAAAGTAATACAACAATAAAACATTGTTTTTCAACTTCTATGTTGCAATTTCAAAGAAGAAACCGAATAAACAGCATGTGTGTAGCGTCGGCGTCCCTGCCCTCTGCTAGGCAGGGACGCTGTTCCCCTCACCTCTCCGCTCCGAGCCCGGCGTCCTCCTCCCGCTCTGCTGGCAGCGTGCGCTCCTTCCCGGCCACGGTGCTTAGGGCGCGCGCGCGCTCCCCCCCTCTTAAAGGGGCCGCGCGCGCCGTCCTAAGGAGTCCCCGGCCAATGGCCGGAGGACTTCACCATATATAAGGCACCTCCTCCAAAATGGAGGTGCCCGAGCAATGTTGTTGCACTGTTCACTACTCTGCCTCAGCCCTCAGGTCCCGTTTCCAGTTACCTGCCAGTTACCTGCCAGTTTCCTGCCAGTTTGCTGTCTGATTCCTGCCTGTTTTCCGCTTACCTGCTTGCTAGCCTGAGGTCCGACGGTCTGCCTTCCGACATCTGTCAGTCTGTCTATGGACCAGCTTGCCCGCTCACCTGGGAGCGCTCACCTGCTACCTGTCTGCTAGCCTACCTGGAGGCTCCGCCGTCATGTGCTGTGACCACCTGCCAGTCCAGAGACTCTTGCCCGCTCACCTGGGAGCGCTCATCTGCTACCTGCCTGTTAGCCTACCTGGAGGCTCCGCCGTCACGTGCTGTGACCACCTGCCAGTCCAGAGACTCTTGCTCGCTCACCTGGGAGCGCTCATCTGCTACCTGCCTGTTAGCCTACCTGGAGGCTCCGCCGTCACATGCTGTGACCACCTGCTTATCCAGAGACTCTCGCCTGCTCACCTGGGAGCACACATCTGCCATCTGCCTGCTAGCCTACCTGGAGGCTCAGCCGTCACAGGTCGTACCTACCCTTTACCCAGAGACTGTCCCGGTCACTTGCCGTGACCTCCTGCCCGTTCACCCAGAGACTGCCCCGGTCACTTGCTGTGACCTCCTGCCCGTTTACCCAGAGACTGTCCTGGTCACTTGCCGTGACCTCCTGCCCGTTTACCCAGAGACTGTCCCGGTCACCTGCTGTGACTACCTGCCTGTCTTCCCTAGTCGCCACCCGCTTCCTTATAAGGACCGCCCCCTTGTATAAGTTGCTCAGAGGTTCCGCCTCCCAGACCCGTTACAGTTTGCTCGGGCCATGGAACCCGGTGGCACCCAAGCTCCCTCGCTCTCGGACCTTTGTCATGAACTGTCCCGTCAGAGGTCCCAACAGGAGTCCATCCTGAGTCACCTGCGGAATGTCAATTCTCGCCTGGACACTCTGACTGCTCCACCAGCAACCACCGCTAGTGTCTTGACTCGCAACCCGGCAGCTCCGCTGCCCACCAATACCATGGTATCCTGCTCCGGACCCCGGCTTTCTGCACCTCCTCGCTTCGGAGGCGACTCCGCTCTGGCTCGGGGCTTCATAAACCAGTGCACCCTGCACTTTGAACTCCTGTCCCACCAGTTTAACTCCGACCGGGCCAAAGTAGCCTTCAACATGTCCCATCTCACGGGGGAGGCACTGGCTTGGCTAAATCCTCTATGGGAGAGAGGAGACCCCCTAGTGTCCGACTTGCCGGCCTTTCTCACGGCTTTCCGGAAAGTCTTCGACGAACCCGGACGGAAGACCTCATCCGCATCGTCTCTGCTACGCCTCCGTCAGGGAAGTCTCACCGTGGGCCAATATGCCATACGGTTCCGTACCCTTGCCTCGGAGCTGGCCTGGGATAACGACGCTCTGGTGTCTGTCTTCTGGGAGGGTCTGTCCGGCCGTATTAAAGATGAACTCGCCGGTCGGGACATTCCTACCACTCTCGATGACTTAATAACTCTTGCCACACGGATTGACCTACGGTTCCAGGAGCGTGCCAAAGAGGTCACCCGTGAGAGGAGGTTTCCACGTCTAGCTCCTACCTTCCAGAAACCTGTCACTCCCTCCTTTTCTCCCCAGGTACACTCTCCTGAGCCTATGCTGGTCGACCAGACCAAGATGGTCAAAACCCGTCAGGACTTACGCCGTGCCGAGGGGAGCTGCTTCTACTGTGGCAGCAAGGAGCACCGGATCCGTACCTGCCCGGAGAGGTCGGGAAACGCCTGTGTCTAGGCTCGCTCAGAGAGGTCGACCTAGGCAAGAATAAATCCTCTCCATCTCTGCTGCTGTCAGTCTCAATTATCTGCGGGGAGAACCGTTTTTTCGAACTAGCCCAACTTGACTCTGGAGCAGCCGGGAATCTTATTTCACAGTCCCTGGTAGAAAAACACTGCATTCCCACCAAACCTCTGGCTGTACCCTTATCTGTCGCTGCCGTGGATGGGGGCCTCTTACCACGTCCCATCCAACTCATCACCGAATCCATTACTCTGCAGGTGGGAATGCTGCATTCTGAGAGCATCTCTTTTCATGTTCTGCCTGGACTCTCTCACGCCCTCTTACTAGGCCTACCTTGGCTCCAGAGACATGCACCCGTGCTTGACTGGAAGACCGGAGAAGTCCTTCGTTGGGGACAGGACTGCCATAAGACTTGTTTGGTTCCCGTTCATCCCGTCCGTCCTTCTCCTACCCCAACTAATCTACCTGGACTTCCAATTCCTTATTGGTCATTTGCTGATGTCTTTAATAAAAAGGAGGCAGAGACATTACCCCCTCATAGACCATACGACTGTCCTATCGACCTGTTACCCGGTACTACGCCTCCCAGTGGGTGTATTTACCCATTGTCCGCTGCTGAGACCCGGTCGATGTCCGAATATATTGAGGAGAATCTGGCCCGGGGATTCATCCGGAAATCTACCTCCCCGGCGGGAGCAGGCTTCTTTTTAGTTAAAAAGAAGGACGGCTCTCTCCGTCCCTGTATAGACTATAGAGGCCTTAACCAGATCACGGTGAAGAATAAGTACCCCCTTCCGCTCATTCCGGAGTTATTTGATCGTCTGAGGGGGGCTAGAATCTTCACCAAACTGGACCTCCGTGGGGCGTACAACCTGGTCCGTATCCGTCAGGGGGATGAATGGAAGACTGCATTCAACACCCGGGACGGCCCCTATGAATATCTGGTAATGCCCTTTGGTCTCTGTAATGCTCCTGCCGTCTTTCAAGAGTTGGTCAATGACATCTTCCGGGACCTTCTCTACTCCTGCGTAGTGGTGTACCTGGACGACATCTTGGTCTTCTCTCCGGATCTCCAGACTCACCGGAGGGATGTTCGTCAGGTCCTGCTCAGGCTCAGGCAGAATCACCTCTTCGCTAAATATGAGAAGTGCCTCTTTGAGCAGACCTCGCTTCCGTTTTTGGGCTACATTATTTCTCAGACCGGCCTCCGAATGGATCCAGACAAACTGTCTGCCATTGAGAAATGGCCTCGACCGGAGGGGTTGAAGGCTATTCAGCGGTTCCTGGGCTTCGCCAACTACTACCGCCTCTTCATACCGCACTTCTCTTCCCGGACTGCCCCAATTTCCGCGCTCACCCGTAAAGGCACTAATCCCAGAGAGTGGCCGCCCGAAGCAGAGGAGGCCTTTCTTTCCTTAAAACAGGCCTTCTCTTCCGCCCCGGTGCTGCATCGCCCGGACGGCAGCAAGCAGTTCTTCCTGGAAGTTGACGCCTCCTCCTCTGGAGCCGGAGCGGTACTTACCCAAAAATCGTCTTCCGGGAGAATGGTAACTTGTGGCTTCTTCTCCAAACTCTTCTCCTCTTCTGAGCGCAACTATTCCATAGGAGACCGAGAGTTATTGGCCATCAAGCTGGCATTGGAGGAGTGGCGTTACCTACTCGAGGGGGCTCTTCACCCGGTAATAATTTACACTGACCACAAGAACTTGGCTTACCTCCAGCATGCCCAGAGACTTAACCCGCGCCAAGCCCGGTGGTCCTTGTTTTTTGCTCGCTTTGATTTTGTTCTTCATTTTCGCCCAGCTGACAAAAACATCAAAGCAGACGCCTTGTCCCGATCCTTTCTGGTGTCCGATCTCGAGGAAGAACCCAAACATATCATCGATCCCGCCAGAGTAATGCAAGTGGCTCCCGTGAGTCTAAATCGTCTCCCTCCCGGTAAGACGTTCGTTTCAGTACCTGATCGGGAGAAGATCCTACACTGGGGCCATTCGTCTAAACTAGCTGGCCACGCCGGTCAGAAAAAGACCCTCCAGCTTATTACCCGGCACTACTGGTGGCCTACCCTGCACAAGGACGTAATAGACTTTGTTTCTGCCTGTGTGTCCTGCGCCCGCAACAAAGTCCCGAGACACCTGCCAGCCAGTCGCCTCCTTCCGCTTCCTGTGCCTGCTGCCCCCTGGCAGCATATTGCTATGGACTTCATAACTGATCTCCCCGTCTCTGCCGGTTGTACAGTCATTTGGGTGGTCGCTGACCGCTTTTCCAAGATGGCTCACTTTATTCCCCTGCCAGGCCTCCCGTCTGCACCCGAGCTGGCTAAAGACTTTATCCACCACATCTTCCGTCTCCATGGCCTGCCCCTCCACATTGTGTCGGATCGTGGGGTTCAGTTCACCTCACGTTTCTGGAGAGCCACTTGTAAATTGCTAGACGTCACCCTGGACTTCTCCTCCGCTTACCACCCACAGTCTAATGGTCAAGTGGAGCGGATCAATCAGATCCTGACCAGTTACCTCCGGCACTTCGTTAATGCCCACCATTCTGACTGGGTGGATCTCCTGCCATGGGCCGAATTCTCTTACAACAATCACGAGAGCGAATCTTCCTCCAAATCCCCGTTTTTTGTAGTCTTCGGTCAGCATCCTCGGATCCCATTTCCCGTCTCCACCTCGGTGGATAATCCGGCTGCGGAATCTCTTGTTAACAAATTTTCCTCCATGTGGGAGAGTACCCGGTCCGCACTCCTTCAGTCGTCCGAGCGTATGAAAAGACATGTTGACAAAAAACGTCTGGATCCTCCTCAATTCCGTCCAGGGGATAAGGTCTGGCTCTCGTCCAAGTATGTCCGGCTCAAGATTCCTTCCTATAAGTTAGGGCCTCGGTTCATCGGTCCTCTGGAGGTCATCAGTCAGATCAACCCGGTGGCCTATAAATTGAAACTCCCGGCCAACTTGCGGATCCCTAACTCCTTCCATGTATCTCTCCTCAAACCCGTGGTACTTAACTCTTTTTCCAAGTCTACAGGTACGCCTCCTGCTCCGGTTTCCGCTGAAAACGAGTTTGAGGTAGAGAACATTCTGGCCACAAAAAGGGTAAGAGGAAAGACCTTTTTTCTAGTAGATTGGAAGGGGTTTGGTCCTGAAGAGAGAACGTGGGAGCCCTGGAAGAACATCCATGCCCCTCTCATCCTTGCTAAATTTCTGTCTGGCCTAAAAAAGTGGGGCCTAAAGGGGGGGGTACTGTAGCGTCGGCGTCCCTGCCCTCTGCTAGGCAGGGACGCTGTTCCCCTCACCTCTCCGCTCCGAGCCCGGCGTCCTCCTCCCGCTTTGCTGGCAGCGCACGCTCCTTCCCGGCCACGGTGCTTAGGGCGCGCGCGCGCGTGCCCCCCCCCTCTTAAAGGGGCCGCGCGCGCCGTCCTAAGGAGTCCCCGGCCAATGGCCGGAGGACTTCACCATATATAAGGCACCTCCTCCAAAATGGAGGTGCCCGAGCAATGTTGTTGCACTGTTCACTACTCTGCTTCAGCCCTCAGGTCCCGTTTCCAGTTACCTGCCAGTTTCCTGCCAGTTTGCTGTCTGATTCCTGCCTGTTTTCCGCTTACCTGCTTGCTAGCCTGAGGTCCGACGGTCTGCCTTCCGACATCTGTCAGTCTGTCTATGGACCAGCTTGCCCGCTCACCTGGGAGCGCTCACCTGCTACCTGTCTGCTAGCCTACCTGGAGGCTCTGCCGTCACGTGCTGTGACCACCTGCCAGTCCAGAGACTCTTGCCCGCTCACCTGGGAGCGCTCATCTGCTACCTGCCTGTTAGCCTATCTGGAGGCTCCGCCGTCACGTGCTGTGACCACCTGCCAGTCCAGAGACTCTTGCCCGCTCACCTGGGAGCGCTCATCTGCTACCTGCCTGTTAGCCTACCTGGAGGCTCAGCCGTCACATGCTGTGACCACCTGCTTATCCAGAGACTCTCGCCTGCTCACCTGGGAGCACACATCTGCCATCTGCCTTCTAGCCTACCTGGAGGCTCAGCCGTCACAGTTCGTACCTACCCTTTACCCAGAGACTGTCCCGGTCACTTGCCGTGACCTCCTGCCCGTTCACCCAGAGACTGCTCCGGTCACTTTCTGTGACCTCCTGCCCGTTTACCCAGAGACTGTCCCGGTCACTTGCCGTGGCCTCCTGCCCGTTTACCCAGAGACTGTCCCGGTCACCTGCTGTGACTACCTGCCTGTCTTCACTGGTCGCCACCCGCTTCCTTACAAGGACCGCCCCCTTGTATAAGTTGCTCAGAGGTTCCGCCTCCCAGACCCGTTACAATGTGCATCAATAAAGGCACCCCTAATTAAAGCGCACCTGTCAGCAGGATTGTGCTTAGTAAACTACATACAGTGTCAGGTGGGTGCCATTACACTGAGTAAAATGATACCTTTGTTGATGAAATCTGTCCAGTGATTCTTTTATAATCTTTATTTTCAGTTCTGCCATAATGATATGCTCGTGCTCTGGGGCGGGACTTTAGGGTGGGGCTGTAGCTGGTGCTCTCATTATGTATGCCTATCTCTGGCCTCTGACAGGTCACTGTGCTTTCAGTCACCTTCCTACTGTTTTAAATATTGCCTGTGTAATTTCTTTTCAAAAGTGAAAATTTACATCCCCCAATATGGCGGCCCGCGCATGCGCAGTAGCATCTTTTGGTTGCCGAGAGATGCTACTGCGCATGCGCAGTAGCACAAGTGAAAATAAAGATTATAAAATAACCACTGGACGGATTTCATCAACGAAGGTATCATTTTACTCAAAGGCACCCACCTGACAGTGTATGTGTTTTACTAAGCATAATTCTGCTGACAGGTGCACTTTAAAGGGGTAATCCGGTCAAATGTGATAAGTATGCTGTCATTCTGTGTGACTGCAGATTTATGAATCCCCCCAGCACACGCACTGTGCTCTGTGGGATTCGCCGGTTTCTGACCCGGTAAGGGAGGGTATGTGTGTGTTATACATACCCCGGCAAGTGGGCGTGGCCTCACTCTCCATACACTTGTATTGAGCGAGGCCTCGCCTTCTAGTCGGACACGCCCACTGGCCATCCATGTCACTAGATGGGGCGTGGCCTCGCTATATACAAGTTTATGGAGCAAGGTAGCACCAACTGGCTGGGGGTATGTCTAACACATACATACCCTCCGGTCCCAGGTCTGAAACCGGCGAATCCCCGCAGCGCACAGTGCCTAAGTCAGCAGTCACACAGAATGACAGCAGACTTATCAATTTTGACCGGACAACCCCTTTAATACTTGGTTGCACGCCTTTTGGCATTGCTGACAGCCTCCAAACATTTCTTGTAGCCATCTATAAGCTTCTTGCACTTCTCAGCTTGAATTTTCTCCCACTCTTCCTTTGCAGTTTGTTGAAGCTCTTGAATGATTGCAGGGTTCTTTTCCCAATGGCAGATTTCAGCTCACCCCAAAGATTTTCAATGGGATTGAGGTCAGGACTCATTGCTGGCCATTTTAACCCTAGCATGCGTGACGTCACAAATCTACACTTTTACGTAACGGGGGCCCTTTAGGCAAATCATATGGAGAAACTCACATAAATAACTTTTACAAGTTTATTTCAAAATTGCAAAATAAGATATGAATAATGCACAACATTTTAATTATATTTTTTTGTAGAAAAAAACAAAAAACATTTTTTTTTCCAAATTTCAAACAAAATGAAAAACACACAAAGGTATATAAATCTAGAGTAAACTAGCTGCAGCTACATTTCTTTTCTAACTTTTTCTTTTCAATTTTATTGGTCTTCCAAACAATTTTCATTATCTTTTCTGAAGAATGTTCTTTACAGACATTTTCCCCACAAGTGGTACAATATCGCTCAGTTTTCTTCTCTAAGTTTCTTGGACAAATGAAATAACGCTTTTGTTTTCTTTCTCTGGAATATCCTGAAACTGTACGCCACACCGTTTCATTGCTTATTTGGCAAGCATTTCAAGCTCCTTCGCTCCATCATGTGAGGCATTATAAGTTCATGGCAAAGGTCCTTCAAGAATAGGCGTCTCCTGTCCTTCCTCCTTGCATGGTATTCTGGATGAGTTTCTGTATAAATAATGAATGAATTCAGGGCTACATCAAGCATATTTGAAAAAATTACTACAGGCCAATGTCTTGTTTGCCTCTTGCATGAATATTCTCCCACCATTTCATCCATTTTGTCTACACCTCCTTTAGTTTTATTGTAATACAGGATGACATCCTCACATGGCTTGATCCACCCCCTGGCCCCTCCACCAGCAACCCTGACTACAAATATAGTAACTTGAGACACAAACACTGCTGTGTACATGCTAAAAATAGCAGGGGCCTAAAAGCCCCCTTTTCCGTACAGATGTGGTTTTCCCCAAAAAAGCATTGTTACACCAAAGTGCCTAGCAAAAAAATTCTATGAACAACTGGATATTACCAACAACGACATACTTGAGGAATACCTAGAGTTTCAAAATTCTAACTAAAGTAATTTTGCAGATAATAGCAAAAAAGTAAGCACCGGGGCCTAAAAGGCACCCAATACGCATTGTAGGGTTAAAACAGTTTTCTTTTTCAACCATACTTGTGTACTTTTGGAAGTGTGCTTTGAGTCATTGTCTTGCTGGAAGACCCATAATCTTGGACTCAAACCAAGTTTTATTACACTGGGTAGGACATTTCGCTCTAAAATCTCTTGATAATTCTCTGATTTCATGATTCCTGTGATACAGTCAAGGCCTCCAGTACCAGATGCAGCAAAGCAACCCCACAGCATTATGGATCCTCCACCATGCTTAAATGTTGGTAAGGTGTTCTTTTCCTTATGAGCTTCATTGTGCTGTCTGTAAACAAACTCTTGCTTTACATTGCCAAAAAGCTCTATTTTTTTTTTCATCTGTTGATAGAACATTTTCCCAGAAGGATTGTGGTTTGTGAAGGTATTGTTTGGCAAAGATCAGTCGTTCCTTTTTATGTCTTTTCTTCAGCAATAGTTTCTTCCTTGGCCTCCGCCTATAAAGCTCTGCTTGGTTTAGTGTGCGGTGTATGGTACTTGTTGAAACCAGGACTGTTCAAGGTTGGCCTTCAGGTCAGGTTTCCTGCTTGGCAAACTTCTTAATAACATTGCGCACTGTTGAAACTGGGATACCAAGGTCTTTGGAGATGGCCTTATACCATTTGGAAGACTTGTGTTTGCTAATAATAGCAGTTCTGATGTCCTCAGACAGCTCCTTTGTCTTCACCATTGTGACAAAGGAACAGGGCCTACCATGTGGCTTTTTAAAACACTGAAGTCATCATTCATTGGCTAATTCATGACACATGGGCACCGACAATTAATCACAGGTGAATCTCTTTTGTGATTTACCACAGGTGAGTCAAAATGTGTTTCCATACTAAATTAATGTAAAGGGAGCCAATACCAGTGACACAGTAAGCTTTAGGTTTTTATATTTTTTCCCCCCATTGTTTTTGGTTTTACATTATTGTTTATCATTTGCTCTTTTGTATTTAACACGAGTGCTCTATACAAAAAAACTGTTCCACTTGATTCATTTTTTTCAGGAGATATTCCACATTATGTACTTAAACTTCATGTATGCCAATAACCATGAGCAGGACTGTACGTTATTGTTACACCCCAAAGTATAATTAAAATTGCATCAAAAACCATGCTGAAAAAAAAAACATAAAAAAAGATGCATCTGAGTGATATGGAGACTATCACCATGTTCACATGTTCAGTATTTGGTCAGTTTTCTACATCAGTATTTGTAAGCCAAAATCAGAAGTGGAACAATCAGAGGAAAACCATTAGGCGACGGTCCCACTATCAGTATTTGGTCAGTATTCGGTCAGTATTTTTTCTCAGGAGTGGGAGACAAAACCAGGTGAGGAACAATCTTAGAAAAGGTTATAAAGAAACAAGTCATCAATTCTGCATTTATCACCCGCTCCTGGTTTTGTCTCCCACTCCTGAGAAAAATTACTGACCGAATACTGATAGTGGGTTAGTGGCCTAAGGCTACGTTCCCAGATGAGCTTTTAGTGACTTTTTGATGTTGCAGATTTTCTGCACCTATTACGTAAAATAGGTTACTTGCATTTTTTTTAAAAAAATGCGCAGTGTGAAAAACTCATTGTCTGAACGTAGCCTAGTAGAAACACATCACCACTTCTGTATTTTTCACCCACTCCTGGTTTAGGCTTATAAATACTGATGTAAAATACTGACCAAATACTGATGGTGGCCTTAGGCCGGCTGCAGACGAGCATCTTGTCAATCATTTCATAAACTCAGACGGTTTTAAACTAATTTTCATCTGTGTGTTCGTTTTTTTACGTCCAAGTAACATCCGTGGGCAATCCAGTTCTTAAATACGATTTTAAAGAAATAACCACATTTGGTCAGAAACATATAAAAACCTGCCTGATCGTGTTTTTTGTTCCAAAATTGTGCTTTTCTGTTACCTAGAAATACCTAATTACACCATGAATTCTGTTGAGCGTGTCCTCCTGTTATGGCTGGTGTCCCGACGGTTTGGGGAACGATATAGGGATGAAGAAGAGAGGAGAAGGAGGAGGAGGAGACGATTCTGGGTTCATCCTACAGTGTCCCAAATTCCTACCAAGAGGCACTTTAACTCTCTCTACATGGACCTTCGCCAGCACCCGGAGAAGTTTGTCGCCTTCTGTCGGATGTCAATCCAGACATTTGACAAACTCCTGGAGGCGTTGCGCCCTGGATTGACGTTCATGGACACAAATATGAGGCTTTGCATCTCTGCCGAGGAACGTCTTATTATCACACTAAGGTAAGCTAATGTTTGCATAGTGTTTCTTCATTACCCCTTTCTGTAGACTCTGTTTTTGTGTTGTCTACATGGGTGTCTATTTGTGTTTGGACTGAAAACTCTTTGATATGGACCAGTGCATTGTAAGTCAGCCCAGTTTCCACCCATTTTATTATTTGTCATTAATAAGTATAGCGTATTATTGTTAATTTTGGGGTGTTTCAGAGCAAATATTGTCAAAAGTAGCCCTGTGTTTGTTGCAAATGTGAATGGTATGTCCCTCACATTTTGGACTGGAGATTGTCCAGACATTAAATCAACCGTGTGTGGGTGCATGTGTGTGAACAGTGGCTATGTTGAAAAGTAAGTTCATTTGCAATGTTCTCATGTATTATATGTCTTCCTCGCAGGTTTCTGGCAACGGGGATGTCGTTTTCGGACCTACATTTACATTTCTTGGTGGGGACAAGCACAATCTCAACCATTGTCCATGGCACTTGTCAGCAAATCTGGGCCCGGCTGAAGAACACCGTTATGCCTGAGCCAACTGAACAGCAGTGGTTGCAGATAGTGGAGGGGTTCTACGCTAGTTCACAGTTTCCCAACTGCCTGGGTGCTTTGGGTGGGAAGCACATTCGGGTTAAGTGGCCGCCACTCTCTGTGTCCCACTATGACAATTCTGAACAATTTTTTTCGGTAGTGGTGTTGGGCTTGGTGGATAGCAACTACCGGTTTATAACTGTCGATATCGGGTCTTGTGGAAGCTCTGCTGCTTCACAAGTCTCCACAACTTCCATAATAAGTCAGCAGCTTCTTAACAACCAATGGGCAATCCCCCAACTGCGGGTTCTGCCCGGATCCTCTGGACCTCCTGTCCCATTTGTTATAGTGGCGGATGAGGCGTTTGGAATGTCAAATCATGTTCTGCGGCCTTTTCCCTGTAGAGGCCTGGACTACCCAAGGCGCATTTATAACTGTAGACTGAGAAAAGCCAGAAGATATGTGGAATATGGCTTTGGGCTTCTTTTTGCCAAATGGCAGGTATTGTTGAGTGCGATTCAGCTTGACGAGCCTAATGTCACTTCTGTTATCCAAGCCTGTGTCATTCTCCACAACTTTGTACGGATGAATGACACATCCTTGGACCAAGTCATGGAGGTTCCTGAGTCATTCACATTGCCTAATGTAATTGGGGATCGCTCAGCTAGACCGAAAGACTCTGCTTTAAAGGTTCGAAACCAGTATGCTGATTATTTTGTGTCCCCTGAAGGCAGAGTGCCATGGCAGGATGACGATGTAGGCATGCATGCATAATTACGTTTTGTTTTTGTTTTTTTTGAACATATGCACATGTTATTTCCATAATGAGTATTTTTTTTGGTTTACACCGTTGAGCAAGACTTGTGTTACATGGAAAAAACTGCAACCATCTGTTTATGTTTTTATTAAGGTCTTCAAACAAAGTACCCCACTTTACCCAAAAATCCACAACAAAATAAAAGGTCCATTTTGTATTGTTGCTGTTTGGCCAACAATGAACACAGTCCTTTACTATATCTAACTATAAAACAACTAGGCCAAATACCCAGACAACTAATAATGATAATATCTAGGAGGGGAGAAGAGTTTGGTCTGTTGGGTGAGCTAGATCTTTCAGGGGCTTGATGTGTTTGTAAAGTTGAAGGCCCACCATATGTAGAATGCAGGGTCATGTGGTAAGAGATTTGATGGATGAATGGAGGATGAAAAGTGGTATAAGAGGCACCTGGATTTGGTTGCCTAATCATGGCTTGGTGCATTGCTAGGTGGCCCATAATAGAACATGTAAGGAGCTGGGGGTCCATAGATGTTGTCGCACCAGTGTATAATGCCAATGCTCCAAAGCTGAAAAACAATGTACATCGTTGGGTGGGGTAGCTGCCTCCAACAATATGAGATTTGCTAAGTGCATGCATAGCTTACATTTTCTGGGACCTTATGTACCATACTTTTCGGACTATAAGACGCACCGGACCATAAGACGCAACCCAAATTTTCAGGAGGAAAATAGGGGAAAAAAACTGAATGCGTCAATTGGTGGTCCGTTTTACATGCCGAATTCAGCTTGGCGGCGATTGTGGAGCGGGGACACAGGAGGTGTTTGGAGGTGCGACGTTGCGGGGTGATGCTAGGAGTCCCATACCAGGCTGGAAGAAGGGGCTGCTCAGCGGTGCTTGGTGGAAGGAGTCGGGCAATACTGTGGGCGATGCTGCGGGTCTGCGCTTGGAGTAGGGGGATGTCTGAGGTGCGATTCTTCGTGTCCCAGGGTAGTAAGAGGGGGTGTTGGACGGTCCTCAGTGGTGCGGGGGGCTCCGCCGGCATTTTGCGAGAAACCGGAGCCCCCCGCACTTCCATGTTCTGTATGCGGTGGACTCTGGGAAAATGTCCGCCAGAGCCGACCCCTGTGGAGATTGAGGTCTCCACACTACTATACTATAGCGATTATGTGGGAATCTACTGAAAAATGTAATTATACAGTGGCTTGCGATAGTATTCCCCCCCCCTTTGACTATTTAGCTATTTTGTAACATTACAACTTGTGTTTAAATATTTTTGTAATCCGAGTTGTGTGTGATGCATCAGCACTAAGTAGTCTAAAACTGGTGAAGTGAAGTGAGAAAAATATAAGCATAAATTAAATTTATGGGATCAAATAACTAAAAATTGGCATGTACGTAGAGTACCGACCAAAAGTTTGGACACACCTTCTCATTTAAAGATTTTTCTGTATTTTCATGACTATGAAAATTGTACATTCACACTGAAGGCATCAAAACTATGAATTAACACATGTGGAATTATATACTTAACAAAAAAGTGTGAAACAACTGAAAATATGTCTGATATTATAGGTTCTTCAAAGTAGCCACCTTTTGCTTTGATGACTGCTTTGCATACTCTTGGCATTCTCTTGATGAGCTTCAAGAGGTAGTCACCGGAAATGGTCTTCCAACAATCTTGAAGGAGTTCCCAGAGATGCTTAGCACTTGTTGGCCCTTTTGCCTTCACTCTGTGGTCCAGCTCACCCCTAACCATCTCGATTGGGTTCAGGTCTGGTGACTGTGGAGGCCAGGTCATCTGGCGTAGCACCCCATTTCTCTCCCTCTTGGTCAAATAGCCCTTACACAGCCTGGAGGTGTGTTTGGGGTCGGTCATTGTCCTGTTGAAAAATAAATGATGGTCCAACTAAACGCAAACCGGATGGAATAGCATGCCGCTGCAAGATGCTGTGGTAGCCATGCTGGTTCAGTATGCCTTCAATTTTGAATAAATCCCCAACAGTGTCACCAGCAAAGCACCCCCACACCATCACACCTCCTCCTCCATGCTTCACGGTGGGAACCAGGCATGTAAAGTACATCCGTTCACCTTTTCTGCGTCGCACAAAGACACGGTGGTTGGAACCAAAGATCTCAAATTTGGACTCATCAGACCAAAGCACAGATTTCCACTGGTCTAATGTCCATTCCTTGTGTTCTTTAGCCCAAACAAGTCTCTTCTGCTTGTTGCCTGTCCTTAGCAGTGGTTTCCTAGCAGCTATTTTACCATGAAGGCCTGTTGCACAAAGTCTCCTCTTAACAGTTGTTGTAGAGATGTGTCTGCTGCTAGAACTCTGTGTGGCATTGACCTGGTCTCTAATCTGAGCTGCTGTTAACCTGCGATTTCTGAGGCTGGTGACTCGGATAAACTTATCCTCAGAAGCAGAGATGACTCTTGATCTTCCTTTCCTGGATCGGTCCTCATGTGAGCCAGTTTCTTTGTAGCGCTTGATGGTTTTTGCAACTGCACTTGGGGACCCTTTCAAAGTTTTCTCAATTTTTCAGACTGACTGACCTTCATTTCTTAAAGTAATGATGGCCACTCATTTTTCTTTACTTTGGAATTTGTATTATGGCAAGAAAAAAGCAGCTAACAGTCTATTTAGTAGGACTATCAGCTGTGTATCCACCTGACTTCTGCACAACACAACTGATGGTCCCAACCCCATTTATAAGGCAAGAAATCCCACTTATTAAACCTGACAGGGCACACCTGTGAAGTGAAAACCATTTCCGGTGACTACCTCTTGAAGCTCATCAAGAGAATGCCAAGAATGTGCAAAGCAGTCATCAAAGCAAAAGGTGGCTACTTTAAAGAACCTAGAATATAAGACATATTTTCAGTTGTTACACACTTTTTTGTTAAATATATAATTCCACATGTGTTAATTCATAGTTTTGATGCCTTCAGTGTGAATGTACAATTTTCATAGTCATGAAAATACAGAAAAATCTTTAAATGAGAAGGTGTGCCCAAACTTTTGGTCTGTACTGTATGCATTCACCACTAAAAATTTCTGGTGCAAGCAATTACCTTCAAAAGTCACATGCTTAGTGAAATGAAGTCCACCTGTGTGCAATCTAAGTGTTACATGGTCTGTCAGTATATACATACACCTGTTTTCTGACAGGCCACAGAGACTGCAACACCATTAAGCAAGAGGCACCACTAACCAAAAAACACCATGAAGACCAAGGAGATCTCTAAACAAGTCAGGGACAAAGTTGTTGAGAAGTACAAGTCAGGGTTGGGTTATAAACTAAATAAATAAATCTGATGATCTCCCTGAGCACCATCAAGTCCATGATCATTAAATGGGAAGAACATGGTATCACAACAAACCTGCCAAGAGAGGGCCGCGCACCAAAACTCTCAGCCCGGGCAAGGAGGGCATTAATCAGAGCGGCAGCACAGAGACCAAAGGTAACCCTGAAGGCGCTGCAGAGTTCCCAAGCAGAGACTGGAGTATCTGTTTATAGGACCACAATAAGCCATACACTCCATAGAGGTGGCCTTTATGGAAGAGTGGGCAGAAAAAGTATTTACACACAAAAATTGTAAGGCTCGTTTTGAGTTTGCGAAAAGACAAGCGGAAGAAGGTGCTGTGGTCAGATGAGACCAAAATTGAACATTTTGGCCACAAAGGTAAACGCTGTGTCTGGTGCCAAATCAACACAGCTCATCACCGCAAGAACACAAGGGACAAAGAAAATGGACCAAGGCAGCAGAGACATGGAGAATGGTCCAAGTTGAGGAGAAGATAGATGGTGCGACATACAGAGATATTCTTGAGCAAATCCTGTTTCAGTCTGTCAGTGATTTGAGACTGGGAGGGAGGTTCACCTTCCAACAAGACAATAACCGAAATCATACTGCTAAAGCAACACTCGAGTGGTTTAAGGGGAAACGTGTAAATGTTTTGGTGTGGCCTAGTCAAAGCCCAGACCTTAATCCAACTGAGAATCTGTGGTCAGACTTGAAGATTGCTGTTCACCCGAGGAACCATCTAACCATCAAACTTGAAGCAGTTTTTCCGTGAGGAAAGGGCAAAAATCCCAGTGGTAAGATGTGGAAAACTCCTAGAGACTTATCCAAAGCGACTTGCAGCTGTAATTGCGGTAAAAGGAGGCTCTACAAAGTACTGACTTTAGGGGGGTGAATAGTTATGTACACTGAAGCTTTCAGTTATTTTGTCCTATTTGTTGTTTCCTTCACAATAAAAGAAAAACCTTATGTTCACAGTTGTCGGCATGTTCTTCAAATGAACTGGTGCAAACCCTCCAAAAAAAACTATGAAATTCTAGGTTGTGAGATGGCAAAACACGAAAAAAGCCAAGAGGGGGTGAATATTTTTGCAAGCCACTGTATATACAGGATTTTAACTTTGTAGTGCATACCATTAAGAAGTCACAATTTGTATACGGCAATACCCTTTGAAGGTCGGGTTCAGACTGGCATATTTCATGGTCCATATATGGATTGCAATGCCTGCACTGGGCGCGGATCTTCCAACCCGAACTTACAACCTTATATGTGTCTATGAGGCTGTAAGTTCAGGTCAGGCGACCCTCGGTCAGTCTGGGCATTGCAATCCGTATGTGGACCATGAAATACACCAGTCGGAACCCAGGCCTAAGTCTCAGTATGACTCCAGCAGCTGGTCCGCTGTTTAGCTGTTATCCCTAAGGTAAGCCTTGTTTGGCCATACATTTTATCTGCAGCCTAAATGTACTACTGTGTGTTACTCATTCGAGGTAAAGTAGATATTACAGGTCTGCCTGAGTGACGAAGGCTGTCTGTTAGAGGCTCGCCGCTCTGGCTCATAGAGGAGTTTCTGCGGGATTGTGGCCTTAGATAACCTCTTTAAAGGTATACAGTGGGTACGGAAAGTATTCAGACCTCTTTGAATTTTTCACTCTTTGTTTCATTGCAGCCATTTGGTAAATTCTAAAAAGTTCATTTTTTTCTCATGAAAGTACACTCTGCACCCCATCTTGACTGAAAAAAATCAGAAATGTAGAGATTTTTGCAAATTTATTAAAAAAGAAAAAAAATCACATGGTCATAAGTATTCAGACCCTTAGCTCAGTATTGAGTAGAAGCACCCTTTTGAGCAAGTACAGCCATGAGTCTTGGGAATGATGCAACAAGTTTTTCACACCTGGATTAGGGGATCCTCTGCCATTCTTAGTTGAAGATCCTCTCCAGTTCCGTCAGGTTGGATGGTGAACGTTGGTGGACAGCCGTTTTCAGGTCTCTCCAGAGATGCTCAGTTGGGTTTAGGTCAGGGCTCTGGCTGGGTCAATCAAGAATGGTCACAGAGTTGTTCTGAAGCCACTCCTTTGTTATTTTAGCTGTGTGCTTAGGGTCATTGTCTTGTTGGAAGGTGAACCTTCAGCTAAGTCTGAGGTCCAGAGCACTCTGGAAGAGGTTTTCATCCAGGATATCTCTGTGATTCATGGACGATGACACTCGGATATATGAGTGCAGCGTTGCAGAGGTTTTATCCACAAGAAAATGCCATATATTTCTGTATGCAAGGTACCACCTCCTCCTCTAGGACCCGCACTTATCTGAAGAACAGGCTTCATCTTCTTTGTAGGTTAGGGGGATCACACAAACGTGACTCTCTCCATTCACCTCTACAGAAGTTCCAAAAATTGATGAACAAGCATGGTCAGAGGTGGCACCTGCATCTATCATATCTTTATTGGATCTGCCATTAATGTCTGCTAAACAATCACTTCTGTTTTAGAAAAACCAATAAGAAAGAGAAATGCAAAACATGATATAACAAGTATGACTTGTTTTAATGAAATGTTAATCAGGATGCACATGAGTAAGAGCAATCCAAAACCAGAACATGTCCTGGAAAGTACCAGCAGGTACAGAGTAATCTGGAACCAGTCGGGTGACTAATGCTGCACGGTGGGTGGCATAACCAGGCACCGGTTGTATAGCATGGAGAACCTCACGATGCCACAGACCTCAAGTGGGTGGCACACGAGGAGTGATTTGTACATCTTTTGCTAAAATAAAAAAAATTAAAAATTAAAAAACGCTAAAAGGCCCTGAGATGTCCATTCATGGACAAATGTCTAACTATTTTTTATAATAATAATTTGTAGCAACTTAAAAATACAAATTCTAACAGAACTGATGATGTCGAAGTTTGAATCCTCAGATTTCCGATGCTATAACATATACCGGAGCCAGGATAGGAAGGCAAGCGAGGGTTAACATCGATCCATCCCAGTGCTTTACTACATTGAATCCTGTAAAATAGAAACAAAAAATCAGTAATTAATCAGCTACTGAGATATTCCTGTAGTCTAATACTCCTGCAGTTCCTCAGCGCAGATCTGAAATATAATACGGAATTTCACCAAACTAGTAAAAAGTATGAGCAGAAATAAGCAATAAAAACCTCCCTAATGTGCTTTACCGGGATAATAAAAATTCTGAAGCATTGTTCCTTAAAATTGTGTTGCAATATTCCTTGGTTATTCCTTCTGGAAATGTATGACAAAATTGACAATTGTGTGTCACCCTGCTCAAAGGGATCCTGTCACTAAATTGATGCTGCCCAAACTATAGGCAGCAGCATGCATCAGAGCCTGGCAACACGATTGCAGCCAGATCTGAAGCGTTTCAGAGAAAACATACTTTGAAGATCCCACCAGTGATCATAGGGAGAGGCCTGACTGGTCCGGTGCGGCCCCCAGTCAGCTTCTCCCTGCCTTGTTCTAGTTGATTGGCAGATCTAGAGGCGTACATAGAAATCATGGGGCCCCATACCAGAAGTTCTAATCGGGCTTCCCCCACCACACACACACACACACAAAAAAAATAATATTAGGAGAGGACACAGAAGAGCATATTACACAACTTTGCAGCTCTTACAAAGTAAATTTCCTCCTATTCAAGCCCCTAGATTGCCCCCCATAAAGTATGATGCCAACAAAAGTGTCCTCCAAACTCAGTATGATACCCACACAGAGAATTCCTCCTCAGTACCCTCTACACTCACAGTGAGATGACCCTACCTTCTTGCCGGCAAAATATGGTGACTCCAACACAGTCAGATGCCCTAACTGTGAGCTGAATATAGCCCTACACACAATGTGATGGCCTCCACACAGCTCTCCATGCAGTATAATGACCTTCCATACAGTATAATGGCCTCACAGCCCCCACACAGTATGATGGACCCCAAACAAACCCTCACATTGTATAATGGCCCCAACTAGCCCTCCAAACAGTATAGCAGCCCCAGATAGCCCTCCAAACAGTTTAATGGCCTCACACAGCCCTCTAAACAGAAAAATGTCCCCCTCATAGCTTTCCATATAGTATAATGGCCCCCACATAGCTTTCCATATAGTATAATGGACCCCACATAGCTTTCCATATAGTATAATGGGCCCCACATAGCTTTCTAATTAATATAATGTTCTCCACATAGTCCATTATATATTATAATGGCTACCACATGGCCTTCCATATAATATAATGTTCCCCACAATGTACTCATTGATTATAAATAATAAAATACCTCTCCTTGTTCCCCTGCTGCTCCGGTCTCTTCAGCCTGTCTTTTGAAGCTTCTCACTGCTCGGCACAGTGGGCAAGTTGTAGTGACGTCATCGCGCCCGCTGCTCTGAGACGTCAGAACTAAGACGCAGAAGGAGAATGATGGCGGAAGGAGCAGACAGCTCCCTCTTCCATCATTGCTTTCAACTGTATTGGGATCCAGGATGCTGGATACAGTTGAAAGTGCGATGCTAGGCGGGGGAGGGAGACCAACTGCCGATGCTTGCGTCAGGCTCCCCCGACTCACGGGCCCCATAGGGGCCGCGTGGTATGCCACCATTTGCAGTATGCCACTGGACAGTTCTCCCCCTATGTACACATATGCAAAAGACTTATCAATCAACAAGAGTGATGAGGGGAGAAGCTGATTGGAGACATCTTTGGACTAGTCAAGTCTCTCCCTATGGTCACTGGCCAGATCTTCAAACTATGAAGTGTCGGAGTATTTCAGAGGAATACATACTAGGCTGCAATTGTGCTGCCAGTCTTTTGTACATGTTGTCAGTGGTTTAAGCAGCATGAATCAAGTGACATGTTCAGCGTGAACTAAAGAGACAAAAAGAATGCAGAACGCACCATAGGAAAGTATGTATGTTCAAAACAATGAGGTGGTGGACAACAGCAGAAAATAGCTGTCATGCTCAGCTGGTCTGGTTGCACAAAGGCACAGCACTAGGAAACAGATTTGGTTTTACAAGGGTGCAGTCTCCAGGGCAGTGGCCTCCCTACAGTCATCTACTCGTTATATTCCGGTGATATTCAAGGATAGTGGTGCAGGCTATGGACACGTGTGTAGGACACATGGCAGTTTATTGCTATATTCCAGAAGTAATACAAGACGAATGGCACCATGAAGAGTTCTATGGCTAGGTTCATATCTGTGTTGGAGTCTCTGTAGTTTCTACAGTAGACAGGTGAACACAAGAGATGGGCAAAAAGATTCACAGTACTGTGGTCCAGCAGCCCACCATGGTAGCCTTTGGCCACCAGACCATAACCCTACAAACCTTTTCTTTCCTGTCAACATCCCCTCTACCTCGTGATTAGAAGAACCTGTTCAATGTCATAGCTGTGAAACGACACATGCATGATGTCGCTGCTGTGCCTACTCATCAGAAGATGTGCCGTTGATACCAAATAGCAGGAGGTTTGCAGGGGACTGACATGGACCAACAACGCAGCCACTGAACCAGGTTCCCGCAAATCTTTTTACTTCACTCTCTAGTGGATACTAATACTGGAATTCAGAATGCTGATGTGAGCCCAGCTGAAGAAAAGATGCCCACATGTGTTCAGCATGTGGAGTCAGTGTCCATTTTGGTGGAGTTGGACCGACTCTGAAAATATATAATAAATTGAGTTCAGTAGTTCAATGCAGAATGTGCTGTAAATGTTTTCCTAAGAATTTGGGAAAGTTATGAAATGTCCTATAAATGTCTGTTCTGTTCCTGATCTCTAAGGATCTCTGCTTTTAGTTGAGATAAATCTGTGCTGCACTTTATGTACATACTCAGTCGTGAGGCAGTGCTGTGGAGTCGGAGTTGTGGAGTCTGTGTCCATTTTGGTGGATTCGATATAAAATGGACTGACTCAACTCCTAAAATATATAATATATTGGGTACAGTAGTACAATGCAGGATGTGCTGTAAATGTTTTCATAAGAATTTGGGAAAGTAATGAAATGTCCTATAAATGTCTGTTCTGTTCCTGATCTAAGGATTTCGGCTTTTAGTTAAAATAAATCAATCTGTGCTGCACTTTATGTACATGCTCAGTAGTGAGGTAGGGCTGTGGAGTCTGAGTTGGGAAATTGAGGAGTCTGAGTTAGAGGTTTGGCTTACCGACTCCACAGCCCTGCAATTGTCAGTAGAGGTGACAGATTCCCTTTGAAAATTGTACATCCACACTGAAGCATCAAAACTATGAATTAACACATGTGGAATTATATACTTAACAAAAAAGTGTGAAACAACTGAAAATATGTCTTATATTCTAGGTTCTTCAAAGTAGCCACCTTTTGCTTTGATGACTGCTTTGCACACTCTTGGCATTCTCTTGATGAGCTTCAAGAGGTAGTCACCGGAAATGTTTTTTACTTCACAGGTGTGCCCTGTCAGGTTTAATAAGTGGGATTTCTTGCCTTATAAATGGGGTTGGGACCATCAGTTTTGTTGTGCAGAAGTCAGGTGGATACACAGCTGATAGTCCTACTGAATAGACTGTTAGAATTTGTATTATGGCAATAAAAAAGCAGCTAAGTAAAGAAAAACGAGTGCCCATCATTACTTTAAGAAATGAAGATCAGTGAGTCCGAAAAATTGGGCAAACTTTGAAAGTGTCCCCAAGTGCAGTTGCAAAAACCATCAAGCGCTACAAAGGAAAGGAAGACCAAGAGTCACCGCTGCTTCTGAGGATAAGTTTATCCGAATCACCAGCCTCAGAAATCGCAGGTTAACAGCAGCTCAGATTAGAGACCAGGTCAATGCCACACAGAGTTCTAGCAGCTGACACATCTCTACAACAACTGTTAAGAGGAGACTTTGTGCAGCAGGCCTTCATGGTAAAATAGCTGCTAGGAAACCACTGCTAAGGACAGGCAACAAGCAGAAGAGACAAGTTTGGGCTAAAGAACACAAGGAATGGACATTAGACCAGTGGAAATCTGTGCTTTGGTCTGATGAGTCCAAATTTGAGATCTTTGGTTCCAACCACCGTGTCTTTGTGTGACGCAGAAAAGGAGAACGGATGGACTCTACATGCCTGGTTCCCACCGTGAAGCATGGAGGAAGAGGTGTGATGGTGTGGGGGTGCTTTGCTGGTGACACTGTTGCTGATTTATTCAAAATTGAAAGCATACTGAACCAGCATGGCTACTACAGCATCTTGCAGCGGCATGCTATTCCATCCGGTTTGCATTTAGTTGGACCATCATTTATTTTTCAACAGGACAATGACCCCAAACACACCTCCAGGCTGTGTAAGGGCTATTTGACCAAGAAGGAGAGTGATGAGGTGCTACGCCAGATGACCTGGCCTCCACAGTCACCAGACCTGGACCCAATCGAGATGGTTTGGGGTGAGCTGGACCGCAGAGTGAAGGCAAAAGGACCAACAAGTGCTAAGCATCTCTGGGAACTCCTTCAAGATTGTTGGAAGACCATTTCCGGTGACTACCTTTTGAAGCTCATCAAGAGAATGCCAAGAGTGTGCAAAGCAGTCATCAAAGCAAAAGGTGGCTACTTTGAAGAACCTAGAATATAAGACATATTTTCAGTTGTTTCACACTTTTTTGTTAAGTATATAATTCCACATGAGTTAATTCATAGTTTTGATGCCTTCAGTGTGAATGTACAATTTTCATAGTCATGAATATACAGAAAAATCTTTACATGAGAAGGTGGGTCCAAAATTCAGGTCTGTACTGTATGTATGTATGTGTGTATATATATATATATATATATATATATATATATATATACATATATATATATATATACAGTGCACAGTGCACCTCTTTTGAGGTGCACTGTGTGCGCATCTATTCCCCCTCCAACCTCCAACTGGCCATCGTTTACCGACCCCCAGGGCAAGCCACCACCTTCTTAGACCATTTCACTACCTGGCTGCTTCACTTCCTTTCCACTGACATCCCCACTATCATAATGGGTGACTTCAACATCCCCATTGACACTTCCCACTCGTCTGTCTCTAAGCTCCTATCCCTCACTTCCTCCTTTGGACTCACTCAATGGTCTTCCACACCCACCCACAAAGATGGCCACACACTGGACCTCATCTTCACCCGCCTCTGTTCCCTATCTAACCTCTCTGACTTACCACTCCCTCTCTCTGACCATAACCTCCTCACATTCTCTACCCTCTCCTCTCCGGGTGCACAATCCCCACTCCACAAACTCACACACCCTCGCAGAAATCTCAAACACCTTGACCTACACTCTCTCTCTGAATCCCTCCTTCCTCTCACAGACATAAATTCCTTACACGATGCAGACGTTGCTGCTGCTTCATATAACACCACAATAGCTTCAGCTCTAGAGTCGATCGCCCCTCTCACACACACCACACCTCGCACATTCAACAGGCAACCCTGGCACACTAAACTTACCAAAGAACTGCGCCGGGCCTCCAGGGTTGCGGAGCGGAGATGGAAAAGGTCTCACTCCATCGAGCACTTCATCGCATTCAAGCAATCCCTCACTAATTTCAAGTCCGCACTCACTACAGCAAAACAAACCTACTTCTCATCTCTCATATCCTCCCTATCTCACAACCCTAAACAGCTATTTAACACTTTCAACTCTCTCCTTCGTCCCCCAGCACCTCCTCCCTCTTCTCTCATCTCAGCCGACGACTTTGCCTCATTCTTCAAACAGAAGATTGACACCATCAGACAAAACTTTGGCCTAAAGTCAACACAACCCCTCCACATATCTACTCAACCCTCCTCCTCCAAACCCCACTTCTCCACCATTACAGAAGGTCAAGTCTCCTTTTTACTCTCCAAATCACACCTCACCACCTGCGAACTTGACCCAATCCCATCCCACCTCATCACTAACCTCACCACAGTCTTCATCCCAACCCTAACCCACCTTTTCAATCTATCACTAACAACCGGAGTCTTCCCCTCATGTTTCAAACATGCCGCAATCACACCCATCCTCAAAAAGCCCTCCCTTGACCCTTCCTCTCTGACCAGCTACCGCCCCATATCACTCCTCCCCTTTGCCTCAAAACTTCTAGAACAACATGTCCACCTTGAACTGTCCTCCCACCTCTCCTCCTGCTCCCTCTTCGACCGTCTACTGTCTGGCTTCCGACCGCATCACTCGACTGAAACTGCCCTGACCAAAGTCACCAACGACCTACTAAATGCCAAATCCAAGCAACACTACTCCATCCTCCTCCTTCTGGACCTGTCATCTGCCTTTGACACAGTGGACCATTCCCTCTTACTCCAGATTCTCTCATCTCTTGGCATCACGGACTTGGCTCTATCTTGGATCTCCTCATACTTAACAGACAGGACATTCAGCGTCTCCCACTCACGCACCACCTCCTCATCTCGCCCCCTCTCTGTCGGTGTCCCCCAAGGTTCAGTTCTAGGACCTCTGCTCTTCTCCATCTACACCTTCGGCCTGGGACAGCTCATAGACTCTCACGGCTTTCAGTATCACCTCTATGCTGACGACACACAGATCTACCTCTCTGGACCCGATATCTCCTCCCTACTAACCAGAATCCCACAATGTCTGTCCGCCATCTCATCCTTCTTCTCCGACAGATTTCTAAAACTCAACATGGATAAAACAGAGTTCATCATCTTTCCACCCTCTCATTCACATCCCCCATCCGACCTATCCATCAACGTCAATGGCTGTTCACTCTCCCCAGTCCCACAAGCTCGCTGCCTTGGGGTAACCCTGGACTCTGATCTCTCCTTCAAGCCACATATCCAAGCCCTTTCCACCTCCTGCCGACTCCAACTCAAAAACATCTCCCGGATCCGTGCATTCCTCAGCAAAGACTCTGCAAAAACACTAGTGCATGCCCTCATCATATCCCGCCTCGACTACTGCAACCTCCTGCTCCGTGGCCTCCCTTCCAACACTCTTGCACCTCTCCAATCTATCCTAAACTCTGCTGCTCGACTAATCCACCTGTCCCCCCGCTATTCCCCGGCCTCTCCTCTCTGTCAATCCCTTCACTGGCTCCCCATTGCCCAGAGAATTCAGTTCAAAACTCTAACCATGGCATACAAAGCCATCCACAACCTGTCTCCCCCATACATCTGTGACCTAGTCTCCCGGTACTTACCTGCACGCAACCTCCGATCCTCACAAGATCTCCTTCTCTACTGCCCTCTTATCTCCTCCTCCCACAATCATATACAAGATTTCTCCCGTGCTTCCCCCCTTCTCTGGAACTCTCTACCCCAACATATCAGACTCTCGCCAACCGTGGAAACCTTCAAAAGGAACCTGAAGACCCACCTCTTCCGACAAGTCTACAACCTGCAGTAAACACCACTGCACGACCAGCTCTACCCTCACCTACTGTATCCTCACCCATCCCTTGCAGACTGTGAGCCCTCGCGGGCAGGGTCCTCGCTCCTCCTGTACCAGTCGCTGACTCGTTTTGTTAAGATTATGTAAATGCTTTTGTTATGTATATCCCTATCACATGTAAAGCGCCATGGAATAAATGGCGCTATAATAATAAATAATAATATATATACACATATATAATATATATATTATATATATATATATATATATATATACACACAGTACAGACCAAAATATATATATATATATATATATATATATATATATATATAAACATTTTATTTTGTGCTCCATTCCTGAAAGTTCTTTATTCTAACTAGTGAGATTTATATACAGTACTAATGTAATCTTTACTGCCTCATTGATAGCATATTATAGTCTGGATAGAAAATCTGTTTACATTATGCAGCGTTATATTACCCAATCAGAAATCCTGGAGAATAAAGCAGCCTATATTAACAGGTGTTTTTTTTACTTTAGGGAAAAATATCAATAAAAAGTGTAGCTGTCATTTCAGGTGGTGTTTCAGAATTACAGAGGGTACAGAAAGTATTCAGACCTCTTTAAATTTTTCACTCTTTGTTTCATTGCAGCCATTTGGTAAATTCTAAAAAGTTCATTTTTTTCTCATTAAAGTACACTCTGCACCCCATCTTGACTGTAAAAAAACAGAAATGTAGAAATTTTTGCAAATTTATTAAAAAAGAAAAACTGAAATATCACATGGTCATAAGTATTCAGACCCTTTGCTCTCAGTATTGAGTAGAAGCACCCTTTTGAGCTAGTACAGCCATGAGTCTTCTTGGAAATGATGCAACAAGTTTTTCACACCTGGATTTGGGGATCCTCTGCCATTCTTCCTTGCAGATCCTCACCAGTTCCGTCAGGTTGGATGGTGAACGTTGGTGGACAGCCATTTTCAGGTCTCTCCAGAGATGCCCAATTGGGTTTAGGCCAGGGCTCTGGCTGGGCCAGTCAAGAATGGTCACTGAGTTGTTCTGAAGCCACTCCTTTGATATTTTAGCTGTGTGCTTGGGGTCATTGTCTTGTTGGAAGGTGAACCTTCGGGCAAGTCTGAGGTCAAGAGCACTCTGGAAGAGGTTTTCATCCAGGATATCTCTGTACTTGGCCGCATTCATGTTTCCTTCAATTGCAACCAGTCGTCCTGTCCCTACAGCTGAAAAACACCCCCATAGCATGATGCTGCCACCACCATGTTTCACTGTTGGGATTGTATTGGGCAGGTGATGAGCAGTGCCTGGTTTTCTCCACACATACCGCTTAGAATTATCACCAAAAAGTTCTATCTTCATCTCATCAGACCAGAGAATCTTATTTCTCATAGTCTGGGAGTCCTTCATGTGTTTTTGAGCAAACTCTATGCATGCTTTCATATGTCTTGCACTGAGGAGAGGCTTCCGTTGGGCCACTCTGGCACAAAGGCCTGACAGGTGGAGGGCTGCAGTGATAGTTGACTTTGTGGAACTTTCTCCCATCTCCCTACTACATCTCTGGAGCTCAGCCACAGTGATCTTGGGGTTCTTATTTGCCTCTCTCACCAAGGCTCTTCTCCCACGATTGCTCAGTTTGACTGGATGGCCAGGTCTAGGAAGACTTCATGTGGTCCCAAACTTCTTCCATTTAAGGATTATGGAGGCCACTGTGCTCTTAGGAACCTTGAGTAATGCAGAAATTCTTTTGTAACTTTGGACAGATTTGTGCCTTGCCACAATTCTGTCTCTGAGCTCCTTGGGCAGTTCCTTTGAGCTCATGATTCTCATTTGGTCTGACATGCACTGTGAGTTGTGAGGTCTTATATAGACATGTGTGTGCCTTTCCAAATCAACTATCAGTTTAATTAAACACAGCTAGACTCCAATGAATGAGTAGAACTATCTCAAGGAGGATCACAAGGAATTGGATAGCATGTGACTTAAATATGAGTGTCTGAGGAAAGGGTCTGAATACTTATGACAAAACTGGTGTAACTGATCCAGGTTTGTAGGTCGCCTTGCTCGCACCTGCCCTTTCAGCTTTTCCCATAAATTTTCAATAGGATTGAGATCATGGCTTTGTGATGGCCACTCCAAAACATTGACTTTGTTATCCTTAAGCCACTTTGTTACCATTTTGGCAGTATGCTTTGGGTCATTGTCCATTTGAAAGACCCATTTCCGCCCAAGCTTTAACTTCCTGGCTGATGTCTTGAGATGTTGCTTCAGTATTGTCACATAATCTTATTTTCTCATGATGCCATCTATTTTGTGAATGCACCAGTCCCTCGTGCAGCAAAACAACCCCACAACATGAAGCTGCCACCCCCGTGTTTCACAATTGGGATGGTGTTCTTAGGCTTCCAAGCTTCGCCCTTTTTCCTCCAAACCTAACTTTGGTCATTATGCCCACAAAGTTAAATTTTAGTTTCATCAGACCACAGGACATGTCTCCAAAAATTAAGGTCTGTGTTCCTGCGTGCATTTGCAAACATTAATCTGGCTTTTTTATGTTTCTTTTTGGAGTAATGGCTTCTTCCTGGCAGAGTGGCCTTTCAGCCCAAGTTGATATAGTACTCTGAATCTGAATCTGTGAGTAGGATCAACCCCTCTAAGAGTCTATATGGGATGTACACACGTGATCAAAATTGTTGGCACCCCTCGTTTAATGAAAGAAAAACCACAATGGTCACAGAGATAACTTGAATCTGACAAAAGGAATAATAAAGTAAAAATATTTGAAAATGAACAAATGAAAGTCAGACATTGCTTTTCAACCCTGCTTCCACAGAATTAAAAAAAAAAAAAAAACTCATGAAATAGGCCTGGACAGAAATGATGGTACTCTTAATATTTTGTTGAACAACCTTTTGAGGCAATCACTGCAATCAAACGATTCATGTAACTGTCAATGAGACTTCTGCACCTCTCGACAGGTATTCTGGCCGACTCCTCATGAGCAAACTGCTCCAGTTTTCTTGTGTTTGAAGGTTGCCCTTTCCAGACGGCATGTTTCAGCTCTTTCCAAAGATGCTCAATAGGTCAGGGCTCATAGAATGCCACTTCAGAATATTCCAATGTTTTCCTCTTAGCCATTCTCGGGTGTTTTTAGCTGTGTGTTTTGGGTCATTATCCTGTTGCAAGTCCCATGACCTGCTACTGAGACCAAGCTTTCTGACAATGGGCAGCACATTTCTCTCTAGAATCTCTTGATAGTCTTAAAATTTCATTGTACCCTGCACATATTCAAGCTACCCTGTGGCAGATGCAACAAAGCAGCCCCAGAACATAACAGAGCCTCCTCCATGTTTCACAGTAGGGACAGTGTTCTTTTCTTGATATGCTTAAATTTTCTGTCAGTGAACATAGAGCTGATGTGCCTTGCCAAAAACTTCCATTTTTGTCTCATCTGTTCATAGGATATTCTCCCAGAAGCTTTGTGGCTTGTCAACATAGAGTTTGGCAAATTCTGGTCTGGCTTTTTTATGATTTTTTTCAACAATGGTGCTCTCCTTAGTTGTCTCCCATGAAGTCCACTTTGGATCAAACAACGACGGATGGTGCGATCTGACACTGATGTTCCTTGAGCTTGAAGTTCACTTTTAATCTCTTTAGAAGTTTTCCTGGGCCCTTTTGTTACCATTCGTATTTTCCATCTCTTTTAATTTGTCATCAATTTTCCTCCTGCGGCCACGTCCAGGGAGGTTGGCTACAGTCCCATGGATCTTAAATTTCTGAATAGTATGTGCAACTGTAGTCACAGGAACATCAAGCTGCTTGGAGATGGTCTTATAACCTTTACCTTTAACATGCTTGTCTATAATTTTCTTTCTAATCTCCTGAGACAACTCTTTCCTTTGTTTTCTCTGGTCCATGTTGAGTGTGGTACACATCATGTCACCAAACAGCACAGTGAGTATCTGTAGCCCTATATACAGGCCCACTGACTGATTAAAAGATTGTAGACACCTGTGATGCTAATTAGTGGACACAACTTGATTAAACATGTCCCTTTTGTCACATTATTTTCAGGAGTACCATCATTTCTGTCCAGGCCTATTTCATGAGTTTAATTTTTTTTAAATTCTGTGGAAGCAGGGTTGAAAAGCAATGGCTGACTTTCATTTGTTCATTTTCATAGATTTTTAATTTATTATTACTTTTGTCAGATTCAAGTTATTTCTGTGACCATTGTGAGTTTTCTTTCATTAAACGAGGGGTACCAACAATTTTTACCACGTGTGTAGGTCATGGGAAGCTGAATACAATGATACCTTGATATCTGCAATCCTTATTATAGAGAAATTCTATCATTAGGGGATAATTTGTTTTCTATGGAAATAATCCTTTAATTCATTGTTTTAGCAGAAAATCTATTTGGCACAACACATACAGCGTGTACTTACCTGCAGACCTTGCTTGCTTTGGTGCGATATATCTGATAAAGGAGTTCTTGGTCACTGGTCCACTATCTACACTTCCTCCATAGCCGCTCTGGTTGCAGTACGGTGGGGCCCAGTTCACATCACAGTGACAATTCTTCATGTTATTGCACACCTGAACCAACATGTTATGTAATCTATTAAACCTAATATGCTTAACCTTATCTTGACTGTCATTGTCATCTCCTGAAATATTTTGACTATATCAGACACCTGTAAGGATATCTTCCTGGCTCCTACCTTTCCACGAAGAGGCATCTAGGAGATGACTAAATGGAGATGTGACCTTACATGAACAAGACCCTTTCAATTCAAGTCAATGAGCGTTAAGGGGGTTTTCCACTAACAAAGTTCACTTTAATCAATAGATCTTGGAATAATAATAATTTTCCACAATTGGATGTATTTAAATAAAATGTTCCTGTGCTGAGATAATCTTATAAATGTGCCCCTGCTGTGTACTGTGTAATGGCTGTGTCTGACCGTGCGGACATCTAATTGTAGTTTGTTTGTGGAACAACCCCTTTAAAGAAACAACCAAACACCTTGCCTTGCCCACCGATCTGACAAGTGAGGCATTTCTTTTAAGTGCGAATATGTTAAAGCAGCAAAATCCTTTTAACATAAGTCTATTTCATTAAATAGGTTGTCTCATCGTAAATGATTACATTTGGAAAGTGCATATAAAAATACTTCTCGTTTCCTTACAGTGTGGTGAAGAGGGGAATTCTGCACAAGTTCTCACCACTAAGGCCTTATTCAGACCGCCTTTTTCCATTAAAAACATAAAGGTTACGTTGGTGCACTGCCAATGACGTTGGTGAGGATACGGTAGTTGAAAAAATGTAAACCTTTTATTTAGGATTCAAAATCACAAACCGGATTTCGGCTCCGGACCTGAGCCTTCATCAGGTGTACAAGGCTCTGGTTTGGAACCTTTTCTCTTTAGCATACAAGAAAAAATGTACTATTTTTTATCAGTGTCCTGGATCAGATGTTCATCATTGTCTGGTTTGTGTAGCTGTTACCATCAATGGGATATGTGATTTTCTCATATGAAAAAAATAAACAAATATATTTTCCAAACTGCTCCTACCCATAAAATGTTAAAAAACAGACAGCACTCAGATAAAACACACATGACAGCAGTTTGTTCTCGGACCCATTGACCTGAATGGTCAATTTTGATCCATGAATCAGATCAAAATCAGGAATATCTCTGTTTTTTTTTGGACTATTGGTCCACAAAACATGGACATGTGAACAGCCCCATAGAATGTAATGGATACACGTTTTATCCGTGAAAAAACACAGATAGAACAAATATGGGAAAAACTGTCATCTGAATGAGGTCTGAGACTCAAAGAAGATTTGCCCAGACAAGAATGGCCTGATTTCTGTAAAGGAGCAATAGCAGCCACATGGTCTGCTGGTACACACGGGCTCTGTACTCACCCCTTTTCCGTCACACTTCTGTTTGTCACAGTCGTATTCTAGTATTGATAAATCCACACATTTTCTATCCATGCAAATCTTAAAAATAAAAAAAAAAAGGTCACTGAGTTTAACCCCTTTACCCCCGAGGGTGGTTTGCACATTAAGGACCGGGGCCAATTTTTACAATTCTGACCACAGTCACTATGAGGTAGTTACTCTGGAACGCTTCAATGAATCCCACTGATTCTGAGATAGTTTTTTCGTGACATATTGTACTTCATGATATTGGTAACATTTATTCGATATGAATTGCGTTTATTTGTGAAAAAATACGGAAATTTGGCGAAAATTTGGCAATTTTCAAACTTTGAATTTTCATCCCCTTAAATCAGAGAGTTATGTCACACAAAATAGTTAAAAATAACATTTCCCACATGTCTGCTTTACATCAGCACAATTTTGGAACCAACATTTTTTTTTGTTAGGAAGCTATAAGGGTTAAAAGTTGACCAGCGATTTCTCATATTTCCAACAAAATACATTTTTTAGGGACCACATCACATTTGAAGCCACTTTGAGGGGCCTTTATGATAGAAAATACCCAAAAGTCACACCATTATAAAAAATGCACCCCCCAAGGTGCTCAGAATCACACTCAAGAAGTTTATTAACCCTTTAGGTGCTTCACAGGAATTTTTGGAATGTAGAAGAAAAAAATGAACATTTTACTTTTTTCACAAAAATGTTACTTTAGACCCCAATTTTTTTATTTTCGCAAGTGTATCAGGAAAAAATGGACCCCAAAATTTGTTGTGCAATTCCTCCTGAGCATGCAGATACCCCATATGTGGGGGAAAACCACTGTTTGGACACACGTCAGGGTTCGGAAGGAAAGGAGTACCATTTGACTTTTTGAATGTAAAATTTGCTTGAATAATTAGCGGACGCCATGCTGCGTTTGGAGAGCCCCTGATGTGCCTAAACAGTGGAAAACCCCCACAAGTGACACCATTTTGGAATTAGACCCCTCAGGGAATTTATCTATATGTGTGATGAGCACCTTGAACCCCCAGGTACTTCAATGAAGTTTATAACATTGAGCCGTATAAATAAAATTTTCACATTTTTCCCACAAATGTTTTTCAGCCCCCAATTTTGCATTTTCATAAGGGTAACAGAAGAAATTGCACCATGCAATTTGTTTTGCAATTTCTCCTGAGTAAGCCGATACCCCATATGTGGGGGAAAACCGCTGTTTGGGCGCACGGCAGGGTTCGGAAGGGAAGGAGCGCCATTTCACTTTTTTAATGTAAAATTTGCTTGAATAATTAGCGGATGCCATGTTGTGTTTGGGGAGCCCCTGATGTGCCTAAACAGTGGAAACCCCCCACAAGTGACACCATTTTGGAAACTAGACACCTCAGGGAACTTATGTAGATGTGTGGTGAGCACCCTGAACCCCCAAGTGCTTCACAGAAGTTTATAACATGGTGCCGTGAAAATAAGAAAAATCTAACTTTTTCCACAAAAATTATGTTTTAGCCCCAAATTTTTTATTTTCACAAGGGTAAGAGGAGAAAATGGACCCCAAAAACTTTTGTGCAATTTCTCCTGAGTACGCCGATACTCCATATGTGGGCAAAATACAGTGTTTGGGCGCACGGCAAGGTTCAGAAGGGAACGAGCACTGTGTGAATTTTTGAACGCAAAATTGGCTGGAATTGAGAGCGGACGCCATGTCGCGTTTGGAGAGTCCTTGATGTGCCTAAATAGTGGAAACCCCCCACAAGTGACCCCATTTTAGAAAATAGACCCCTCAAGGATTTTATCAAGGGGTGTAGTGAACATTTTGAACTCAGAGGTACGACACAGAATTTGATAACATTAGGTCATCATATTGAATAAGTTGTCATTAGTCTTGCGTGCAAGTGCTCGCTACTTGAGTTTGCATCGGGTACTCAGGTATGCACCAAGTATTGCAGGTGCTCAAATGACATGCTCGAGTCCCTGCCCAGCATGTTTCACGGTTATTAGACACCCAAAAAAAACATGCGGGGATCGCTCGTGCATGGCAGGCAATCCCTGCGAGGTTTTTTTTGGCTGTATAACAGCTGCAAAACATATGGGGCGGAGACTCGAGCATGTCACTCGAGCACCCTCGATACTCCGTGCATACCCAGACACCCGATGCAAACTCAAGTAGCGAGCACTTACGCTCAACACTATTCGCCATATCTTCGTCATTTTTTTTCTTTACTTTTGAAAAAATCCCAGCCACAACACAACCTTAACGCCAACCCTAGCACAACCCTAACCCTAGCACAACCCTAGCCCTACCCTAAACCTGGCCTAACCCTTGCCCAACCCTAACTCTAGCCAAACCCTGACTCTAGCCCAACCCTAACCCTCGCCCAATCCTAACCCTAGCACAACCCTAACCCTAGCACAACCCTAACCCTAGAGCAACCCTAACCCTAGAGTTTATTTTTTACGCCTTTCTTCGTGCAGTAGAAGTGATTAGACGACTTTATTCTTCGGGTCGGTGCGATTACAGCGTTACCAGATTCATATAGTTTTTTTATGTTTGACAGCTGTCACACACTAAAAAAACCCTTTTTTTTGCAAAGACTAGTTTTTGCATCGCCATATTTTGAGAGCTATAATTTTTCCATATTTCGGCCGACAGAGTCATGTGACGGCTTGTTTTTTGCGGGACAAGTTGACGTTTTTATTGGTACCATTTTCAGGCACGTGACATTTTTTCATCCTTTTCTATTCCGATTTTTGGGAGGCAGAATAAACAAAAATCAACAATTCAGGAATTGCGTCTTTGGGTTTTTTTTTATGCCGCTCCACGTGTCGTAAAATTAATTAAGGCAGTGTTATTCTTTGGGTCAGTACGTTTACAGCGGTACAATATTTATATTTTTTTTATGTTTTGGCACTTTTACACAATAAAAACTACTTTATAGAAAAAATAATTTTTTTTTGCATCGCTTTATTCTGAGAGCTATAACTTTTTTATTTTTCAGCTGATACAGCTGTATGGTGGCTTGTTTTTTTGCGGGACAAGATGACGTTTTTTGCGGTACCATTTGTATTTACTTTTGTCTTTTTCATCGCGTTTTATTCCATTTTTTGTTCGGCGGTATGATGTTTTTTGTTTAGTTTTTTATTTTTTACCGTTTTCACTAAAGGGGTTAACTAGTGGGACATTTTTATAGGTCAGGTCGTTACGGACGCGGCGATACCAAATATGTGTACTTTTATTGTTTTTTTTTCATTATAATATTTATTTATGGGTACAGTATATTTTTATTTTTTTGGATTATTTTTTCATTTTTTTTTTTATATTTTTACAATTTTTTTTGTTCACTTTCTGAGACTTTTTTTTAACTTTTACACTTTGTCCCACTATGTGACTTTCATTTTTTGGAGTCTGATCGCTTGCACAGCATAAGGATGAAGCATCATAACCTATGCTGTGCAGGTTGCAGCCCCTGCACACACAAGCTAACTAGATTGTGCACTGAGCACGATCTACAGGTGCATCTCACTAAATTAGAATATCATCAAAACGTTAATTTATTTCAGTTCTTCAATACAAAAAGTGAATCTCATATATTATATAGAGTCATTACAAACAGAGTGATCTATTTCAAGTGTTTATTTCTGTTAATGTTGATGATTATGGCTTACAGCCAATGAAAACACAAAAGCCATTATCTCAGTAAATTAGAATACTTTATAACAACAGCTTGAAAAATTATTTTAACCCCTTAAACCCCGAGGGTGGTTTGCACGTTAATGACCAGGCCAATTTTTACAATTCTGACCACTGTCACTTTATGAGGTAATTACTCTGGAACGCTTCAACGGATCCCTCTGATTCTGAGATTGTTTTTTCGTGACATATTGTACTTCATGATTGTGGTAAAATTTCTTTGATATCACTTGCGTTTATTTGTGAAAAAAATGGAAAGTTGGCGAAAATTTTGAAAATTTTGCAATTTTCAAAATTTGAATTTTTATGCCCTTAAATCAGAGAGATATGTTACACAAAATACTTAATAAATAACATTTCCCACATGTGTACTTTTCATCAGCACAATTTTAGAACCAAAATTTTTTTTTGTTAGGGAGCTATAAGGGTTAAAAGTTGACCAGCGATTTCTCATTTTTCCAACAAAATTTACAAAACCATTTTTTTAGGGACCACATCACATTTGAAGTCACTTTGAGAGGTCTTGCTGACAGAAAATACCCAAAAGTGACACCATTCTAAAATATGCACCCCTCAAGGTGCTCAAAACCACATTCAAGAACTTTATTAACCCTTCAGGTGCTTCACAGGAAGTTTTTGAATGTGGAAGAAAAAAATGAACATTTAACTTTTTTCACAAAAATGTTACTTTAGACCCAATTTTTTTTATTTTCACAGGGGTAACAAGAAAAAATGGACCCCAAAATTTGTTGTGCAATTTCCCCTGGGCACGCAGATACCCCATATGTGGGGAAAAATCACTGTTTGGGCGCACGGCAGGGCTCGGAAGGGAAGGAGCGCCATTTGACTTTTTGATTGTAAAATTTGCTTGAATAATTAGCAGACGCCATGTTGCGTTTGGAGAGCTCCTGATGTGCCTAAACATTGGAGCTCCCCACAAGTGACCCCATTTTGGAAACTAGACCCCCCAAGGCATCTATCTAGATGCATAGTGAGCACTTGGAACCCCCAGGTGCTTCACAAATTGATTCGTAAAAATGAAAAAGTATTTTTTTTCTCCACTTTTCATTTTTACGAATCAATTTGTGAAGCACCTGGGGGTTCCAAGTGCTCACTATGCATCTAGATAGGTGCCTTGGGGGGTCTAGTTTCCAAAATGGGGTCACTTGTGGGGGAGCTCCAATGTTTAGGCACACAGGGCTCTCCAAATGCAACATGGTGTCCGCTAACAAATTGAATGGAAAATCGGCTCAAATTGTAATCGGACACCATGTTGCATTTGGAGAGCTCCTGTGTGCCTAAACATTGGAGCTCCCCCACAAGTGACCCCATTTTGGAAACTAGACCCCCCAAGGCACCTATCTAGATGCATAGTGAGCACTTGGAACCCCCAGGTGCTTCACAAATTGATTAGTAAAAATGAAAAAGTGTTTTTTTTTTTCACTTTTTCATTTTTACGAATCAATTTGTGAAGCACCTGAGGGTTCAAAGTGCTCACTATGCATCTAGATAGGTGCCTTGGGTGGTCTAGTTTCCAAAATGGTGTCACTTGTGGGGGAGCTCCAATGTTTAGGCACACAGGGGCTCTCCAAACGCGACATGGCATCCGCTAACAATTTGAGCCGATTTTCCATTCAATTTGTTAGCGGACACCATGTCGCGTTTGGAGAGCCCCTGATGTGCCTAAACAGTGGAGCTCCCCCACAAGTGACCCCATTTTGGAAACTATACCCCTCAAGGATTTTATTAAGGGGTGTAGTGAACATTTTGAACCCAGAGGTATGACACAGAATTTGATAAAATTAGGTCATCATATTGAATAAGTTGTCATTAGTCTTGAGTGCAAGTGCTCGCTACTTGAGTTTGCATCGGGTACTCAGGTATGCACCATGTACTGCGTGTGCTCGAGTGACATGCTCGAGTCCCTGCCCCGCATGTTTCACGGTTATTAGACACCCAAAAAAAAAAAACATGCGGGGATCGCTCGTGCATGGCAGGCAATCCCCACAAAGTTTTTTTGGCCGCGAAGCGTATGGGGCGGAGACTCGAGCATGTCGCTCAAATACCCACGATACTCAATGCATACCAGAGCACCCGATGCAAACTCAAGTAGCGAGCACTTGCTCAACACTAGTCGCCATATCGTCATCTTTTTTTCTTACTTTTGAAAAAAATCCCAACCCCATCACAACCCTAACCCCAAACCCATCCCCAACCCTAGCCCTAACCCTAGCCCAACCCTAACCCGAGAGTTTATTTTTTACGCCGTTCCTCGTGCAGTATAAGTGATTAGACGACCTTATTCTTCGGGTCGGTGAGACTACAGCGATACCAGAATCATATGGGGTTTTTATGACTGACAGCTGTCACACACTAAAAGACGCATTTTTTGTAAAATCTAGTTTTTGCATCGCCATATTTTGAGAGCTATAATTTTTCCAGATTTTGGCAGACAGTCATGTGACGGCTTGTTTTTTGCGGGATGAGTTGACGTTGTTATTGGTGCCATTTTCAGGCATGTGACATTTTTTGATCGCTTTCTATTCCGATTTTTGGGAGGCAGAATAAACAAAAACCAACAATTCAGGAATTGTTTTTTTTGTTTTTTTTTATTCTGTTCCGCGTGTGGTAAAATTGATAAGGCAGCTTTATTCTTCGGGTCAGTACGTTTACAGCGGTACCACATTTATATCGTTTTTCTATGTTTTGCACTTTTACATAATAAAACCAATTTTATAGAAAAAAATATTTTTTAGCATAGCTTTATTCTGAGAGCTATAACTTTTTTATTTTTCGGCTGATGGAGCTGTATGGTGGCTTGTTTTTTGCGGGACGAGATGACGTTTTCAGCGGTACCATTTTTATTTATATTCGTCTTTTTGATCGCGTGTTATTCCATTTTTTGTTTGGCGGTATGGTGATAAAGCATTGTTTTTCGCTTCGTTTTTTTTTTTTTTTACCGTGTTCACTGAAGGGGTTAACTAGTGGGACAGTTTTATAGGTCAGGTCGTTCTGGACGTGGCAATACCAAATATGTGTACTTTTATTGTTTTTTTTATAATAATATTTATTGATGGGTACATTATATTTTTATTTTTGGTGTATTATTTTTTTTATTTTTTTTTTTCACTTTCTGACAGTTTTTATACTTTTTTACTTTGTCCCACTATGGGACTTTCACTTTTTTTATTCTGATCGCCTGCATGGCATAGGAATGGAGCACCATCCCTGTGCCATGCAGGCTGTCAGCGCTGGACAGGGAGAAGATAGTTTGGAGATGCACTGCGCATGTCCAAAAAATCTTCCTGCTGTCTGGTGACCCGGATGTTGTCATGACGACATCGGGTCGTCATGGCAACATCCTGGAAGCCACGGCAGACAGCGCTGGAGACCGGAAGAGGAGGTATCTGCGATCACCTCCCCTTGCCACCGCAATGCTGCGATCGACTTCGATCGCAGCATTGCGGGGGTTAATGTGCCAGGAGAGGTGCGGGACCGCTCCCTGCACATAACCCTGGGTGTCAGCTGTGACAATCAGCTGACACCCGGCGGCGATCGCGCCCGCACAGCCTGTGTGCGCACGCGATCGCGATGACGTACTAATACGGGTCTGGCTCTTAAGTCCCAGGGCACAGACGCGTATTAGTACGTCTAATGTTGTTAAGGGGTTAAAATCCGAAATATTGGCCTACTGAAATGTATGTTCAGTAAATGCACTCAATACTTGGTCGGGGCTCCTTTTGCATCAATTACTGCATCAATGCGGCGTGGCATGGAGGCGATCAGCCTGTGGCACTGCTGAGGTTTTATGGAAGCCCAGGTTGCTTTGATAGCAGCCTTCAGCTCTCTGCATTGTTGGGTCTGGAGTCTCTCATCTTCCTCTTGACAATACCCCATAGATTCTCTATGGGGTTAAGGTCAGGCGAGTTTGCTGGCCAATCAAGCACAGTGATACTGTTGTTTTCAAACCAGGTATTGGTACTTTTGGCTTTGTGGACAGGGGCCAAGTCCTGCTGGAGATTGAAATTTCCATCTCCAAAAAGCTTGTCGGCAGAGGGAAGCATTAAGTGCTCTAAAATTTCCTGGTAGACGGCTGCGCTGACTTTGGTCTTGATAAAACACAGTGGACCTACACCAGCAGATGACATGGCTCCCCAAACCATCACTGATTGTGGAAACTTCACACTACACTTCAAGCAGCTTGGATTGTGTCTTCTCCACTCTTCCTCCAGACTCTGGGACCTTGATTTCCAAATGAAAATTGGAACTCTGGGACCTTGTGTAGTATGTCAATGACTGCCTTCTGGACATCTGTCAAGTCAGCAGTCTTCCCCATGATTGTGGAGCCTACTGAAACAGACTAAGGGACCTTTTTAAATGCTTAGAAAGCCTTTGCAGGTGTTTTTGTTAATTATTCTAATTTACTGAGATAATGACTTTTGTGTTTTCATTGGCTGTAAGCCATAATCATCAACATTAACAGAAAGAAACACTTGAAATAGATCACTCTGTTTGTAATGACTCTATATAATATATCAGTTTCACTTTTTGGATTGAAGAACTGAAATTAATTAACTTTTTGATGATATTCTAATTTTGTGAGATGCATCTGTACCTATCTTGCTGATGCCTGGTGACCCGGATGTCATCATCACCATGGCAACTATCCGGACCCGGCATACACATCACGGGATGCCGGGTAGAGGTAAGAGGGGGCGCTCTCACTGGTGCTTGCCCTCGAAATGCTGCGTTCGACTTCAATCTTAGCATTTCGGGGGTTAATGTGCCGGGAGCAGTGCGGGACCGCTCCTAGCACATAGTACCGGGTGTCAGCTGTGACAATCAGCTGACACCCGGTGGCGATCGCGCCCGCACAGCTTGTGTGTGGGCACAATCACCAGGGCGTATTATTACATATCTGGCCCAAAAGGCCCAGGGCACAGATACGTACTAATATGCCCCGCGTCAGAAAGGGGTTAATATTATAGAAGCACATTTTGCAAGAATGGAAACATAATAAAGATAATATTAGAAATCAATTCCTAATTAGCAAATAACGCTCGCTTTATCTAGGGAGGCACAAAGTTAACAGGGGCGGAAAAATATGTCAAAACACCAAAACAGTTCATGATAAAATATATATATTTTTTTAGAAGTTACATTTGCTGACTAGAGAACTAATGTTAAATAGGTTGTTCACTAACCAGTCATCCATGGTGATGTGTTGGCCACTCTTCCAGCTGGACCACAATAAAAGGCATGCAATCTGTGGAGCTGCCTCTAGGCTTTTTTGGATTGATATCCTTAACCCACATTCACATGTTCAGCATTTGGTCAGTATTTTACATCAGTATTTGTAAGCCAAAACCAGGAGTGGACAAAAAATGCAAAAGTGGTGCACGTGTTTCTATTAAAATTTTCCTCTGATTCTTTGTACTGTTATCGTCAGTGATGTCTTAGTCCTAATACCCTAACAAAAGGGGCGTCACTGTCACTATTGGGTCCATGACTGTCTTCACTCTCTAGGCAACACAAGACGTCACACAGGCCCTAACAGGGGTCGACAATACTACCCGTTAGGCCGTAAGTCCCAGATTGATGAGTCACATTTCACTCCCGCCCTGTTGGCTGCCTTCGTTCCCTGAAGCACGGCCCCGGTCCCCACTTTGTATCGAACGTCTACACTGGAAGTGTCGGCTCACACGAATGCCCCTCTGCTGTGTCTGGTCATCTCTCTCTGGGCCCTGACCTTGCTCACTCGGCTTGGATCTCCCAGCTCCTGCCTCTTGCCTCCGTTTCTTGTCACCTGGCTCCAATCTCCTGGTTCCTTCACTTGGATCTGGTCTCTCAATTCCTTCACTCGGATCGGGTGTCTCAGTTCTTTTTGCTCAGGCCTGGTCACTTCCAACTCCAGGTCCAGGTGTTGATACCTCCTCTTGACTTCCCTCCCTCTAATTATTAAATGCACCACAGCTGTCACCTGACCTTGTGTCTCCTCCAATCTCTCCCCCTCAGCAACCGTGTATTTAATTTTGAAGTTCCTGCTTATGCAGCTCTTGCTATTTTCTTTTATCCTTCGATATTTGACCAGTAGATGGCGGTGCCTGCCTGCATACACCCCAGTGGGAATCTCTCAACTGTCCACCTCCTTACACTATTCCTGTGGCTTACAAATACGGAGGTAAAATACTAAGCAAATTCTCAATTTGTGAACGTGGCCTAAAGTGTATCCTGAAGAAAAATATTTGAGATGAAATAAGGATAAAGGGACTGATTCATCAAGAGTGGCATAGTGCAAAGTCGCACTATGCCAGTCTTGAAGGCGTACAGGAGGCGCCGAATTCATTAAGAGGCATACGCCTCTGTGCGCTATAGAAGAAATGCTACTCCAAGCAAAGAGTAGCATTTCATTTGATTAATTTGACAGGCGGCTTGGTCACATCCACTGTCCTGCCCCGCCCCAACTCGGTTGTGAAAACGCTAAAAGTCGCAAAACTTGCACAACTCCACATTCTGCAAAAAGTTAGCAAATTTTCAAAGCTTTTACTCCAGTTTTCTGGCCATAAAAGCTTAGATGAATCGGCCACAATGTCTTTCAGGATAAGGTGTGGTGCAAATAATTATTTAGGTAATAACAAATATTAAACAAAAATATCTAATTTAATCTCAATTACTAACACTAATGGCACAATCGCTGAAACCCTCCTCCCTGCACACGTGCTACGGAGCCTGTGCTTTCGATTGAATCTGTACAGCGCTCTCTGTTGGCGCTCAGGGCCGAGCTGTGAGCTCCAATCTGCTGACATGTGCACCTGGAGGATGGGATTTCAGTGATCAGGGAGGGTCTCAGCACCCTGACTCCCACCGATCTGATTGTAATTATAAGGGCACTGAAATATGAAAAACCATATAAAAGTTTAGTTACTCTTTTATGAGTCAACAAGCTTTGGCCAAACAAAAAGAGTTAATTCAATTTTTAATAATTTGTCTAGTTTTCAATTTTCATTTTCAAATAACTTTTTCAGACATACTGGATCTTTAGATGGTCACTAATGTGGCTTCTTTAAAAGTACCTTTCCTTTGTCACATAATGCCCCATTTGGCACAGCACTTTTGTCATAGAATCCTTTATGGTGGAATTCGAGACCCCAGCACAGTAAGTCTCCAACAGGGGTAGTCACATAGGAGGCCAGTTTGTGATGATTGAGGTTATTGCTCACATTGTAGCACTGAATCTGTCCACACATTACATCCCTGCGAGCAAAAACAATCTAAAATTAGGGTCATACAGTGCTGGCCAAAAGTATTGGCATCCCTGCAATTCTGTCAGATAATACTCAGTTTCTTCCTGAAAATGATTGCAATCACAAATTCTTTGGTATTATTCTCTTCATTTAATTTGCTTGCAAGGAAAAAACACAAAAGAGAATGAAGCAAAAAACAAATCATTGATCATTTCACACAAAACTCCAAAAAAGTGCCGGACAAAAGTATTGGCACCCTCAGCCTAATACTTGGTTGCACAACCTTTAGCCAAAATAACTGTGAACAACCGCTTCCGGTAACCATCAATGAGTTTCTTACAATGCTCTGCTGGAATTGTAGACCATTCTTCCTTGGCAAACTGCTCCAGGTCCCTGATATTTGAAGGGTGCCTTCTCCAAACTGCCATTTTGAGATCTCTCCACAGGTGTTCTATGGGATTTAGGTCTGGACTCATTGCTGGCCACCTTAGAAGTCTCCAGTGCTTTCTCTAAAACCATTTTATAGTGCTTTTGGAAGTGTGTTTTGGGTCATTGTCCTGCTCTAAGACCCATGACCTCTGAGGGAGACCCAGCTTTCTCACACTGGGCCCTACATTATGCTGTAAAATTTGTTGGTAGTCTTCAGACTTCATAATGCCATGCACACGGTCAAGCAGTCCAGTGCCAGAGGCAGCAAAGCAACCCCAAAACATCAGGGAACCTCCGCCATGTTTGACTGTAGGGACCGTGTTCTTTTCTTTGAATGCCTCTTTTTTTTTCCTGTACACTCTATGTTGATGCTTTTTCCCAAAAAGCTCTACTTTTGTCTCATCTGACTAGAGAACATTCTTCCAAAACGTTTTAGGCTTTCTCAGGTAAGTTTTGGCAAACTCCAGCCTGGCTTTTTTATGTCTTGGGGTAAGAAGTGGGGTCTTCCTGGGTATCCTACCATACAGTCCCTTTTCATTCAGACGTCGACGGATAGTACGGGTTGACACTGTTGTACCCTCGGACTGCAGGGCAGCTTGAACTTGTTTGGATGTTAGTCGAGGTTCTTTATCCACCATCCGCACAATCTTGCGTTGAAATCTCTCGTCAATTTCTCTTTTCCGTCCACATCTAGGGAGGTTAGCCACAGTGCCATGGGCTTTAAACTTCTTGATGACACTGCGCACGGAAGACACAGGAACATTCAGGTATTTGGAGATGGACTTGTAGCCTTGAGATTGCTCATGCTTCCTCACAATTTGGTTTCTCAAGTCCTCAGACAGTTCTTTGGTCTTCTTTCTTTTCGCCATGCTCAATGTGGTACACACAAGGACACAGGACAGAGGTTGAGTCAACTTTAATCCATGTTAACTGGCTGCAAGTGTGATTTAGTTATTGCCAACACCTGTTAGGTGCCACAGGTAAGTTACAGGTGCTGTTAATTACACGAATTAGAAAAGCATCACATGATTTTTCAAAGGGTGCCAATACTTTTGTCCACCCCCATTTTTAGGTTTGGTGTGGAATTATATCCAATTTGGCTTTAGGACAATTCTTTTTGTGTGTTTTTCATTAAAGACAAATTAAATGAAGAGAATAATACCAAAGAATTTGTGATTGCAATCATTTTCAGGAAGAAACTGAGTATTATCTGACAGAATTGCAGGGGTGCCAATACTTTTGGCCAGCACTGTATATGTTCACATTATATTCTAGCTTCACTTTATCAATGTAAATGAAAGCTGTTTCACAGGAAGTACAATTTAAAGTGGTTCTTCTGGAATGGTAAATTAATAAAGAAAATTAGCAAATAACACTCATTTTACTTATGGATGTTACTACTACATCAAATGGCGGCTGTCTTTTTACACTTACAGAAACCTGTTTAGCATGTTAATAGGACAGATGTCTGTGAGCATTTGCAGTAGGAAACTCTGCCCACTTTATGTGTAGGAAGATGTGCTGGCAGAGGATATTCTGATCTAATACTGGAGATAACAGGGTTGCTTAGGTAAGAGGAGGTTGCTCACACTGCTGTCCACCCTGTGTGTGTATCTGATCTAATACTGAAGATACCACAAGTGCTGAGGTGAGAAGAGGGTGTTCACACTGCTGTCCACCCTGTGTATCTGATCTAATACTGAAGATACCATGAGTAATGAGATAAGAAGAGGCTGTTCACACTGCTGTCCACCCTGTGTATCAAATCTAATACTGTAGATACCAGGGGTGCTGAGGTAAGAGAGGCTGCTCACACTGCTGTCCACCCTGTGTATCTGATCTAATACTGGATATACTATGAGTGATGAGGTAAGAAAAGGCTGTTCACACTGCTGTCCGCACTGTGTATCAAATCTAATACTGGAGATACCAGGCTTACTAAGGTAAGAGGAGTCTGCTCACACTGCTGTCCACCCTGTGTGTCTCATCTAATGCTGTAAATTCCAGGGGTGCTGAGGTAAGAAGAGGCTGTTCACTCTGCTGTCTGCCCTGCCCTGTGTATCTGATCTAATACTCGAGATACCAGGGTTGCTGAAGTAAAAGGAGGCTGCTGATCTAATACTGAAGTTACCATGAGTGCTGAAGTAAGAATAGGCTGCTCACATTGCTGTCCGCCCAGTGTATCTGATATAATACTGTAGATGCCAGGGGTACCCCCGGCACAGACTGACAGGCGACCCCAATGCAGAGCCAGTGTCAGTCAGGGCCAGGAGCGCGGTTACAGCCAGCACCGAACCTGCACCGGTGCCGCCCCCGTGACCGAAACCCACCTGCTGCAGAGTAGAATAAAGTTAATTTTCTCCCCACAGCGTTAGGCTAAGTGCAGGCGCCGGGCAGGTTAGTAATGCTATTAACCTGCAGATTGGTGTTTTCTGGAAGATTCCCATTAAGATGGGGTCCACCAACACATATTTCTTGTTCAGGTGTGTTCAACAACCTTGATCTGTCCTTGACCACATAATGGAAGCTAGGCAAATATGCATTTATCTCATGAGCAATGATAACATACTCAATGTTGCACCGAAGCACCTCGCCATTTATGCCACAGTTTCCAAACCTGTCGCCAGCAGTGTTCACTGCCTGAAAGCAGGGAAAAGGAGCCACACTGGCACCTACAAGAGGGAAAATAACATTTATTACTCAACAGTATTAATATAATGCAAATTAACCACAGATTTGTTTTTAAAATCATCTATATTCACTTATAACAGTCTCAGGTCCATTATATATGGGTGGGGTACGCTGTTATGAAAGTTATTAGCAGTCATTGATAGAAAGTACTCCCTATGTATTTTGGCTATAGCTTTACTACTTCTCTGCAGAAATATGACATAAAATGTATAAGGCAGACCTGGGCAAAGTGGGGCCGCAGGCCACATCTGGCCCTGTGGCTGTTCCAGTCCGGTCTCTATATAGGGGGGATGTGTGTGAGCATATGGTATTTAAGGGGGCTATCAGCATACCTAATTCTGCTCAATATTAAGTGATACAATTGATATAAAATAATTAGAATTAATATTAAGCAGAATTAATTTCAGCCTATTGGTTCGGCCCTCAACAACAGTCACGGTTTCTCATTTGGACCCTTAAGAAAATTAGTTTCCCACCCCTGGTGTAAGGCATTTAGCATAATTGAAACTGACATCTTAATTAATGAGGACCTTTCACTGGATTTTTAAGCTTTAACCCCTTCTGATATTCACTACACATGTATGGCGCAAGTCGGGAGCGGGTGTATAGAGCCTCTGAGCCTGCCCCCATCTTTATTTCCGTGGGGGCTTAAGTTTGGAACGCATGGGCACAGAAGAAAAAGAAAAGCTGTTCCTGACTCATTGGAGCAGCGCCAGCTAAAGGAAGGAAAGGTATCCAGGGAAAGGTATTTTTTAAACTTTACCATTGTTTCTTGGGATACCACTTGTGCCAACTGGAAAGGGACAGAAGTAGCAATATCATAAGGTAGTTAGATAGAATTAGCATACCTTTCCCAAACAACCTTTCACAGTGTTCATTGTAATCATAGCAGTTTTTCTTGTAGCATACAGACTGTCCATCATTACAAGGGGAACCATCCTGGGTGTATACGTCTGCAGGACAGGTGCTGGATTTACCGTCACAATACTCTGCAAGGTCACACTCTGTTCTGGGTGATCTGCATACTGTCCCTTTAGGGGCAAGCTAAAAAAAACACAGCTATAAAAAAAATAATCTATCCATTACCATTACATTGCTATCCTCGCTTCTAATAGACTCCTGGATTTCATCTTTTAATATTACTTTTATGTTTGTCAACGGCCCCAGCTTCATGTTTCTTTATTTAATAAGGGCCTGTCAATTGTCATTAATATGTTATTATTTTACCTGGTGTAATTGGTGCTATTCCCCTGAATCTGAAGTTGTTTTTCTTTTGTTCTGGCACCTCTCTATTACTGAGATATGACCTCCTCTTCCCTGTATGTAAATATAGGGGGTTTTTTTAGCGAAGGGGGTGTGATCTTCATGAAGATTCTTGTAAAAAAAAAGCATTGAGGACCACGGCCAGTTGGATAAGAAAACTAGATTTACATACAAGGAAGATGGGGCCCTATCTCCTCAACGGAGAGGCGCAGGAACAAATGAAAAACAATGCCAGACTTCTAATCTGTATATACACCATCAAAAAAATACATACACTTTATATAGCAAGGAACAGGTTCTACTACTACTTCAATTCAGAAAATCTGCCATCTGAGCTAACATATCTGTTTTCATTATCCACATCCCATCATCTCATTGGCTTTGACGTTCTAATGGATATGCCACTTTCCATTAAGACGTGAAAAGCCAGTGAATCTTTACACAAGAATTATGATTTTTGGGCTCAGCTTAACAGTGTTTAATTTCCCCTGCTAGCAAAGGTAATTGTGTGTTGTCAGACTCTTCACATGCACTGATCAATAGCGACCGCTGCATGTAAGGAGTGTGACAGAGGGAGATCGCTTCCTCTGTCACTCCATTGACTTTCTGCAGCGTGAACAGAGGGTACTGATGGTTGCTATAGCCACCAGAGGCCTAACGATGCCCTAACCAGAGGCATAGCAATGGTCTTCTGGTCTGCCATAGCTCATGGCCTAATAGACTGTTAGGCTGCCTGTTAGTATAAGGCATCATAATTTATACATCAACAGTTTCCTAAGTAAAATTGGCAATGTATCCGTATTTGTCAGGCAATCCTGTATGTTTTGTGGCTGTCTAACAGCTGCGAAACAAGTGGCGGCGGGGACTCGAACATGTCACTCGAGCACCCGTGATACTCTGTACATATCTGAGCACCCTCGGCAAACTCGAGTAACGAGCACTTGCGCTCAACACTAGTGTTGAGCCACCCCCGTAGTGTTCGGGTTCGGTTCGTCGAACACCGGGATGTTCGAGGAACTGTTCGTCGAACTGTTCGTCGAACACCTTAGAACACCGTCGAACACCGTTAAAACCAATGGCAGGCAAACAAAAACACATAGAAACACATAGAAAACACCTTCAAAGGTGTCCAAAAGCTGACAAACTGCTCAGAAGACGCTTTCTTTAAAAAAGCCGGCCGGCAATTCAGCAGCGGCATACACCGGTACCCGACAATTTAGACAAGAAGGAATAGAGCCTCACACATAGATTAGATAGATAGAAACATGTCAGTCACATATATATGAAGTACAGTGATAGTGTTGGTTACTGTACTTGTCATTTAGTATTGAAATAAAGGATTTATTATTAAAAAAAATTGGCGTGGGGTTCCCCTTAATTTTAGTCTCTAGCGGAGGTTAAGCAGACAGCTGGGGCAGATGTTTGAAGCCTGGGAAGGGGGTAATACCCGCGGAGCTTCCCAGGCTACTAATATGAGCCCCCAGCTGAATACATAGCCTTTACTAGCTATTAAAATGGGGGACCCCCCCAAAAAAATGACGTGGGGTCCCCCCTAATTTAATAGCTAGCAAAGGCTAGGCAGACAGCTGGGGGCTGATATTAATAGCCCAGGAAGGGAGCCATGAATATTGGCCCCCTCCCAGGCTAGAAACACCAGCCGTCAGCCGCCCCAGAAATGGCGCATTCATAGGATGCGCCAATTCTGGCACTTAGCCTCGCTCTTCCACGCTGCCCTGTAGCGGTGGCAGGGGGTAATAGGGCTGGGGTTGATGCCAGCTTATAATGCCAGCTGACATCAAGCCCAGGTTAGTAATGGAGAGGCGTCTATAAGACACCCCCATTACTAACCCCATAGTCAAAGTTAAAAGAAAACACAAACACCCAGAATAAAGTCCTTTAATTGAAATAAAGACACAATCCTTTATTGTTCTAAATTAAACCATACTTACCATCACGCCCATTCCAGCTGAAGCCAACGATCTCCTGCAATAAAAGAAAAATAATAAAGCAACATCATCCTTACCTTTCCATGGTTCCCACGACAGCTTCAGCTCTGCTACATCGAGATGACAGGCTGGACCGCAGCAGAACGCTGCCATCCAGCCTGTCATCCCGCAGACACTGAGAAGCGCAGGCATGCTTGCGCTCTGCAGTGTCTGGCTGTGACGGCATAAAGATGAGACGAGTTCATGTCCAATGAACTCGGCGCACCTCATGCACGTCACTGACAGCGTGGGAAAATTCTCACGCTGAAGCGCTGAGTGCAGGAGAATTCTCCCACGCTGTCAGTGACGTGCATAAGGTGAGCTCATGTCCAATGAACTCAGCTCACCTCCTGCACGTCACTGACAGCGTGGGAGAATTCTCCTGCACTCAGCGCTTCAGTGTGAGAATTCTCCCACGCTGAAGCGCTGAGTGCAGGAGAATTTTCCCACGCTGTCAGTGACGTGCAGGAGGTGAGCTGAGTTCATTGGACATTAACTCGGCTCATCTGGATGCCCTCACAGAGAGACACTGTGGAGCGCAAGCAAGCCTGCGCTTCTCAGTGTCTGCGGGATGACAGGCTGGATGGCAGCGTTCTGCTGCGGTCCAGCCTGTCATCTCGATGTAGCAGAGCTGAAGCTGTCGTGGGAACCATGGAAAGGTAAGGATGATGTTGCTTTATTATTTTTCTTTTATTGCAGGAGATCGTTGGCTTCAGCTGAAATGGGCGTGATGGTAAGTATGGTTTAATTTAGAACAATAAAGAATTGTGTGTTTATTTCAATTAAAGGACTTTTTTCTGGGTGTTGTGTTTTTTTTAAATACTTTACTAGAAATTCATGGTGGTCATGTCTAATATTGGCGTGACCCCATGAATTTTGGGCTTAGGGCCAGCTGATAATGCCAAGCTGGCCCTAACCCCTTTATTACCCAATGAGCCACCACATCAGGGCCCTGGATGAGTTGGGTACAGCGCCAGAAGATGGCGCTTCTATGAACGCGCCATTTTCCGGGGTGGCTGCGGACTGCAATTTGCAGCGGGGGGGGCCCAGAAAGCTTGGGCCTCCCTGCGCTGCGGATTCCAGCCCCCAGCTGCCTAGTTGTACCTGGCTGGACACAAAAACAGGGCGAAGCCCCACGTCAATTTTCTTTAAATTATTTCATGAAATAATTAAGAAAAAAAGGGCTTCCCTATATTGTTGTGTCCGGCCAGGTACAAATAGGCAGCTGGTGGTTGGGGGCAGCCCATTCCTGCCTGCTGCACCTGACTGGACACAAATATAGTGCGAAGCCCCACGTCAATTTTTTTTAAATTATTTCATGAATTTCCTGAAATAATTTAAAAAAATTGAAGTGGGGCTTCGCACTATATTTGTGTCCAGCCAGGTACAGCAGGCAGGAATGGGCTGCCCCCAACCACCAGCTGCCTATTTGTACCTGGCCGGACACAACAATATAGGGAAGCCCTTTTTTTCTTAATTATTTCATGAAATAATTTAAAGAAAATTGACGTGGGGCTTCGCCCTGTTTTTGTGTCCAGCCAGGTACAACTAGGCAGCTGGGGGCTGGAATCTGCAGCGCAGGGAGGCCCAAGCTTTCTGGGCCCCCCCCCCGCTGCAAATTGCAGTCCGCAGCCACCCCGGAAAATGGCGCGTTCATAGAAGCGCCATCTTCTGGCGCTGTACCCAACTCATCCAGGGCCCTGGTGCGGTGGCTCACTGGGTAATAAAGGGGTTAGGGCCAGCTTGGTATTATCAGCTGGCCCCAAGCCCAAAATTCATGGGGTCACGCCAGTATTAGACATGACCGCCATGAATTTCTAGTAAAGTATTTAAAAAAAACACAACACCCAGAATAAAGTCCTTTAATTGAAATAAACACACAATTCTTTATTGTTCTAAATTAAACTATACTTACCATCACGCCCATTCCAGCTGAAGCCAACGATCTCCTGCAATAAAAGAAAAATAATAAACCAACCTCATCCTTACCTTTCCATGGTTCCCACGACAGCTTCAGCTCTGCTACATCGAGATGACAGGCTGGACCGCAGCAGAACGCTGCCATCCAGCCTGTCATCCCGCAGACACTGAGAAGCGCAGGCATGCTTGCGCTCCTCAGTGTCTCGCTGTGACGGCATAAAGATGAGCCGAGGTCATGTCCAATGAACTCGGCTCACCTCATGCACGTCACTGACAGCGTGGGAAAATTCTCACGCTGAAGTGCTGAGTGCAGGAGAATTCTCCCACGCTGTCAGTGACGTGCATGAGGTGAGCTCATGTCCAATGAACTCAGCTCACCTCATGCACCTCACTGACAGCGTGGGAAAATTCTACTGCACTCAGCGCTTCATCGTGAGAATTCTCCCACGCTGTAAGTGACGTGCATGAGGTGAGCCGAGTTCATTGGACATGACCTCGGCTCATCTTTATGCCGTCACAGAGAGACAATGTGGAGCGCAAGCATGCCTGCGCTTCTCAGTGTCTGCGGGATGACAGGCTAGATGGCGGCGTTCTGCTGTGGTCCAGCCTGTCATCTCGATGTAGCAGAGCTGAAGCTGTCGTGGGAACCATGGAAAGGTAAGGATGATGTTGCTTTATTATTTTTCTTTTATTGCAGGGGATCGTTGGCTTCAGCTGGAATGGGCGTGATGGTAAGTATGGTTTAATTTAGAGCAATAAAGAATTGTGTCTTTATTTCAATTAAAGGACTTTATTCTGGGTGTTTGTGTTTTTTTTTAACTTTGACTATGGGGTTAGTAATGGGGGTGGCTTATAGATGCCTCTCCATTACTAACCTGGGCTTGATGTCAGCTGGCATTATAAGCTGACATCAACCCCAGCCCTATTACCCCCTGCCACCGCACCAGGGCAGCGTGGAAGAGCGAGGCTAAGTGCCAGAATTGGCGCATCCTATGAATGCGCCATTTCTGGGGCGGCTGACGGCTGGTGTTTCTAGCCTGGGAGGGGGCCAATATTCATGGCTCCCTTCCTGGGCTATTAATATCAGCCCCCAGCTGTCTGCCTAGCCTTTGCTAGCTATTAAATTAGGGGGGACCCCACGTCATTTTTTTGGGGGGGTCCCCCATTTTAATAGCTAGTAAAGGCTATGTATTCAGCTGGGGGCTGATATTAGTAGCCTGGGAAGCTTCGTGGGTATTACCCCCTTCCCAGGCTTCAAACATCTGCCCCAGCTGTCTGCTTAACCTCCGCTAGAGCCTAAAATTAAGGGGAACCCCACGCCAATTTTTTTAATAATAAATCCTTTATTTTAATACTAAATGACAAGTACAGTAACCAACACTATCACTGTACTTCATATATATGTGACTGACATGTTTCTATCTATCTAATCTATGTGTGAAGCTCTATTCTGTCTGTTATAAATTGTCGGGTACAGATGCTGAATTGCCGGCCGGCTTTCTTAAAGAGACGGTGCATGAAAACACTATTATTTTTTTTAATAAATCCTTTACACTAAATGACAAGTACAGTAAGCAACACTGTCACTATACTTCATATATATGTGACTGACATGTTTCTATCTATCTAATCTATGTGTGATTCTCTATTCCTTCTATTCTAAATTGTCGGGTACAGATGCTGAATTGCCGGCCGGCTTTTTTAAAGAGACGGTGCATGAAAACACTATTATTTTTTTTGATAAATCCTTTACGCTAAATAACAAGTACAGTAAGCAGCACTTTCACTGTACTTCGTATATATGTGGCTGACATGTTTATATCTATCTAATCTATGTGTGAAGCTCTATTCTTTCAGTTCTAAATTGTCGGGTACCGGTGTATGCCGCTGCTGAATTGCCGGCTTTTCATGTTTCACTGTTGGCACTGTTCCCATCGATTTGGGCAATCACTGTAATGCCACAACCACCATGGCTGTGGCATTACAGTGAGTGGCAGACAATCCCTGCATGATTGGTGCTCTAAATAGCGCCAGACATGCAGGACACGCTTTTGGTGCACGAACAGTTATCGAACATAACCTCGAACAGCCGAATTTTTTGCAAATCGTTCGGGTTCGTCGAACAACTCGAACACCGCCCAAAACAGCTCGAATTTGAGATTGGCGAACAGTTCTAGTCGAACACCGCTCATCTCTACTCAACACTACTCAGCACCCTTACCCACCCATCTTTCCCAGGTTTTAATTGCGAGCCATGCCTGGTTTCCTTCTAACTCCCCATTCACATGAGACTGTTTTGACACATAAAAAGGTAAGACATATAGTGGCTAGGGATTACCCATATTAAAAGGTCACCTCGACGTGGTTGGATGGCTTTTGCACTCTTTGATCAATAAAACTAAGTATCTTACAGTTTTACAGTTTTGCAGCAATATTGGAGTTCATTTATTCATTAGTCGCAGTGTGCTGATGAACTGTGCATGTATATGTAAGTATATTGGCCAGATAGCGGATTTGTGCACCTGTGCATTAATTTAATGCTAAAGGTATTTTTTTTGCGATAAACAGAACTCATCCTACAAAAAAGCAACGGCTTATACAGCTACTTCAACAAAAAAAATGAAAAAAGTTATTGTTCTTGGAATGTGATATTCCATATGCCCATACAGGGGATATGGATAGTGCGTTATTATAATGATCCCTTTAAAGTGCCATAGTCTTCAAGGCTCCCATCTGAACCTTACCTTACACTTGTGGCAGCATGGCCCTGATGAGCACGTGGCATTCTCCTTCAATTCACAAGTGACTGGATTACAGCACACATTATTTTGACATATCTGTAAATAACAGTAAAGTATTAGACATGTATAGGTAAATCAATGAAAAACATGCAAAGTCTCAATAGAAAGAGTTATGTTTTAAATATAATAGTGACATGCAGGCTAGTGATATTTCTGAATATTCTGACATTTCTAAAGACCTCATTAATGGGAGACCCATAGATTGTGAGACCAAAAAGACCCCGATGCTTGGTGAATGCTCCCCAGGCATTTTGCAGTGATCTTTAGAATCTCCAATGGAAATGTCATTAGTGCATATAAGGGGTTTAAAGTGGTTTTGTGCAGGTAAAATACTGATGCTCATGATATGCAGGGGTCTGAGAGATCATATCCCTACTGTCAGTAACGTTATGTCATATCATAGCAATAGGCCTTAATATTACAAGATGGGGATACTCCTATAAGCACAAATCCAAGTGCCAGTTCATAGACTCCTGACTTCACTCACAGTGAAATAACACAAGGCGTCAGGTCAGTTTCCCTTAGAAGAGACTCTCTTGCCACTTTAGACTTGACTGTTTTAGAAATGACTTGTATTACCCATAAAATAACAATTCTGGAGCTTTGTTTCCTACAAGTCTGTGTTGTGTCGGCTCCATGATATTTCTCCTTGAAATTTATGAATAAATTGACAACTGGGTGATACTTACACAGACTGACATTGTCCAATCAGAGCTGACTATAAAGACACGCCTCATTGACAAGGAGAATGGTGACACCCAGTAGTCGATTTCTTAATACATTTTTAGGAGGAATAATTTGGAATGGCGCAGACATACAGATGTTCCAGATTATGTATTTTATGGAAAATACAGGCAAAATAGAAATGTTAAAAGTGCTGACGGGGTTATTTCTATCTTATAAAGGAAAAAAATTGCAATTTAGTTCTTATTAAAAAAATTTCTCTATTCTCAAGAATAGATGGATTTTTAATTCTATAGTTTACTGCTCAATACCTTGGTTACTGGCCGCCTCTGCAGTCTATCAGCGGTTACCGGTTTTCTATGCATGCAGCTCTTAGCTCTCAAGCCTGTGAGTGCTGCTCAGTAGCTGGCCAGATCGCTGACACTGCGCTCCTCTCAACGTGCAGAAGCCAAACTGCCTCTGCTTGTAATATGAGAGTAGACAATATAGACCAGCAGCACAACCATGTCACCTTCCAGAGCTTTCACTCTTCAGATCTGCACCACCCCACAGCAAGTAGGAGTCAGGGTGTGCTCCTGAAGAACGATCAAGATCAAGGGTCAACTCTCTACACCACCCCACAGCAAGCAGGAGTCAGGGTGTGCTCCTGAAGAACGATCAAGGGTCAACTCTCTACACCACCCCACAGCAAGCAGGAGTCAGGGTGTGCACCTGAAGAATGATCAAGGGTCAACTCTCTACACCACCCCACAGCAAGCAGGAGTCAGGGTGTTCTCCTGAAGAACGATCAAGTGTCAACTCTCTACACCACCACACTGCAAGCAGGAGTCAGGGTGTGCTCCTGAAGAACGATCAAGGGTCAACTCTCTACACCGCCCCACAGCAAGCAGGAGCCAGGGAAGCAGTGCACGCCCAAAGAACGATCGAGTGTCAACTCTCTACACCACCCCACAGCAAGCAGGAGCCAGTGGAGCGGTGCACTCCTGAAGAACGATCAAGGGTCAACATTTTTAAATGTCTCAACAATTTTAAAGACACAAACCTCTACTGAGCCACTGCTGCACTTTTCCCCAGTTTCTACCATGTTGTTTCCACACTGAACCCTCACATCAGAGTGGGGAGCATTCCACAGACAAGAGGATTTGTCACTTGCATAGAACTTCTCCATATCTATCACACTGCAATCACTAAAAGTAGATGACAGCCTGTAGGAAAACAACAATCAGAGTTCTGTTTATAGGCAGCTTATGGAGCAAGAGCCACTAATAGCCATGTTTTTTTTAACTAAATCCTAATGAAGGGAGAATGATTTCAGTTTAAATTAGGAAAAGTTGTCTTTATCTCACAGAAGTCCTTCCCCTTCAAGTGCCGGGTTCAAAAAAGAAAATGGCGCATTATCAGGTGAGAACAGAGAATCAAAGAGGCTGACCATCATAAATTGTGGTAGTGTATGGGCACAAGGATATGATTTGTATGAGGATTCCTGGGATAATGTAACCGTTATTAAACTGGCCTTGCAGACAGGTGTCCAGCCGAAAGAGGAAATTGTACATGGGTGAAGAAGAGGAATGCTAGTAAGGTCCAACTTATTCAACTGTGTTAAAAGAGAGGTAGTGTGCATTTATGACCACCTCTCCATTCGCTGGTGGTCATGTATGCACATTACTGCTCCATAAACAGAGGATTTTTGGTCCCCCGATTTCGTGATTGTTATCTGGACACCTAGCAAACAATCATTTTCTAGCTATCTTTTTAAAGGGTTACTCCCAAAATGGCAACATCCCCTATTCATAAACTACAGATTGATGGGGGCCCTGAACTCTGGGAACCACAGTGATCCTGAGACCCGAACTCTGTGTATGCTCAACCTCCACTACATTCATTGTCTATGGGACTGCCCTAAGTAGCTGAACTCTGTACTCAACTTTCTCTGGCAGTCCCAAAGGCAACAATTGAAGAGCCCCATTCTCGGTATAACTAAGGGTCCCAGGAACAACGATCTGTAGGTTCTCAATTTAGTATCTTGCGAATAGCACTTTAGTAGGTGGTAATGTTGGTTATGGGACAAAGTAACAATATTGTCACATCTCATCAGACGTTTAGAGACACTAGTGTACACCACCATTAACAATTAGAATGTAAGGGAAGGGGGTAAGAAGGGGGAAAGGAGTGTGTATAAAGAAATCTTTATTATGAAAAATACTAAAATCCACTATAAAAACATATCATAATCACATATGTACTTTGCGGAGGTATATAAGATCACAGTTGTTGAGGCTTATGTGTAATATAAACACACCTGTGATCCAAAATTTAGATGAAGTCTACCAGGATTTGTCGCGCAAGCCATATATGTAAGTGCGGTCCGCACGGCCATCACTGGTGTGGTCCCTCACAGAGGTATCAAGCCAGCTATTAAAGTGGGGGTAGGGTATGCCGCACTGGCCCAGTATATGTCACAGCTGATCAAGCCTGTGATTCAAAGGCCGCCAGCAGGTCAGCATGTAATTGTATCTAGGACAGAGTTGGCATGCCTGCCACACCGTTCTGCAATTAAACTGATTTGATGTGTTACATGGGCTCCGGATGACTTCTATATTATTAAATTATACTTTGACTTTCATCTAACATGTGTCCCTGACGTGCGTTTCGCCGGGATACTGGCTTTTTCTAAGGGCGAGATAGGCCCATTCCACAGGATATTTATACACCCTGTCATGATTGACAGGTGGGTCAACCAATCACATAAAATGTTCAAAAAATGACTACTTAGGGACTTGGGAATAAATCCAACAATATTATTTTCGAAGATCATTCTACTACCACATTTTAGAGGCAACACATTTCATACTAAATTATTTATTTATAATTTATACTAGACTTCATCTAAATTTTGGATCACGGGTGTGTTTATATTACACATAAGCCTCAACAACTGTGATCTTATATACCTCCGCAAAGTACGTATGTGATTATGATATGTTTTTATAGTGGATTTTAGTATTTTTCATAATAAAGATTTATTTTATACACACTCCTTTCCCCCTTCTTATCTCCTTCCCTTACATTCTGGTTATGGGACAACCCTTTATAGATTAGATTCGGACTGACAGAAGCAGGAAGACATTTTTCCCTTTTAGAGCAGATTGGCTAATACCTTATCATATTCTTCTGTATCTGTCCTCTAAATCAATAGAGGGAAATAAACTTCTAAAATATAGCCCTACTCTTTGCCTTCATCCACATCCTCCACCATCCCCGGTTGCACTTGATTGTGGCTTTTTTAAACCATACTGCGTAAATGAAACCAGAAGTGAATAGCCTCAGACGCAATAAATTGTAAAATGGTATGGATTATAAAGCATGTAATGGCACATGATATTTTATAAGCTATTATTTGCCGGTAATATAGAGACTATGTGACTTTTCTAATAAAAGTGTTGGAATTCTTTAATATATAAGTTGCACCCAGAGACTTGCCAACAGGACTTGCTACTGGAAAAACCGATGGGTTTATGTGAGCTTTCCCTGGCGGGACATGTTGGAGCTAAGACTTAGATATTCCCAGAAATTTTTTAAACTATACACTCAACATGACTCCAAAGCTTCACCCACCTTTCCCCACATCAATCACTATGTCTCTGCTGATTGTTACTGTGTTGGTCTCTGGGTGCAAGATTCTGTATCCCTTTTGAGTTTCGCTATAGCCAACCAGGACTCCTTGCTTTGCATGTGATTCCCACTTGGAACGTTTTTCTTTGGGAACATACACAATCATTTTGCTTCCAAATATCCTTAGGTGCTTCAGGTTAGGCTTCTCACATTTCCATAGCTCATATGAAGTTTTATTTGTGACTTTACCTGGCAGTCTGTTTTGAAGATAGCAAGCGGTCGTGATGGCTTCTCCCCATTACGATGTAGGTAGATTCGCATCAAACAATATACTTCTTCCACTTTCACAGAGAGTGCAGTTATTTCTCTCTGCAATTCCATTCTGTTCTGGGTTGTATGGGATGGTAGTCTGGAACACGATTCCATTCTTTTTTCAAAATGGTTTGCACCTTACCATTTGTATCCAGTCCCATTATCTGCACGCAGGGCTTTTGGCATTCTTCCAAATTTGTTAAATACTACGGCAAGATATTCTTCAAGTTTCTGTGGAACTTCATCCTTACTGTGAAGCAGGTAGGCGACTGTAAATCTGGAGTAGTCATCAATAAATGTGAGAAAATATCTTTTCTTGCTTGGAGTTTGAACACTCATTGGACCGCAAACATCTGTGTGTATCAAATCCAGTGGCTGTGCAGATCTTGTGGTGCTTACTTTAGGAAAGGATTTTCTGGACATTTTCCCTTTAAGACAGCTAGTGCACTTCATCATTTGAGTACATTGCTTGATTTCCACACTATTTGCAAGTTGACCGAGCTTCCTTATTGCTTCTGGGTCTCTGTGCCCAAGACGTCTGTGCCATATATGGATACAGTTCTTATGCAGATCTTGTCTAGCACTGTACACTCTTTACATTTTAGCTGATAAAGTGCATTTTGGATTTTTCCTTCTGCAAGAGTGTGACCCTTCTTTGATATAATACAGCTGTTATCTTTAAAAGTAACTACATTCCCTTTTTGCATAAGCTTCTTTACTGACAGAAGATTGCTTTCAAGACTGAGACCATAGAGAACATCCTTTACTGGGTCTTTCTGCTTTGTGCTGAGGAAACTGGACAGTGGTGGTAGTCATCTCCTACTCCTTCTAAAGTCATATATTGACCATTAGCTAAGATGACCTTTTCTAACTTGCTTTCATCAAGGTCAGTGAAGAAATCCTTATTATTCGTCATATGGCTGCTAGCACCAGAGTCTGTACACCACATATGCTTTGCAGATGAGCCTGTACTGGTATTAAATGCAGTTTCAACACATGCAGACTTTTCCTCTACAGCTGTTTTCACCTTTTGATCACTGTTCTGCTTTTTAAGCTGTCTCATTCTTGCTTTCCAAATTATGCAGTCTGCTTTAAGGTGGTCGGGCTTTCTACAGACAAAACATTCACGAGTTTCCCTTAGATTGCTCTTATTTTTAGGAAAGTCCTGTGTCTTTAATGTTGTTTCTGCTCTAGATTCATTACTGCTGCTTACATTGTGTGTTTTTCACTTGAATTCATCTACAAGCTTGCCTTTGACATATTCTAGTGTGAGCTCATCATCTGACTGTGCATCTAGTGCAGTGACAAGTGTGTCATAACTTTCTGGAAGACCACTTAATAGTAGTACAGCAACAAGAAAGTCTTTAATTTCTTCTCCAATGCCCCTGAGACGCTCCACAATCTCTAGGGTGTTTCTTATATAGTCCTGCATATTCTGCCCATCACTTAGCTTAGACTGATACAGTTTTCTCATGAGATAAAGCTTATTGCTGAGATTTGATCTTTCATGCACTTTCTGTAATTCATCCCACATCTCTTTTGCAGTTGCACACTTGCATATATGCACAATCTGATCATCATCTACACTGAGGGAGATAGTGCTTTGTGCTTTCTGATCCTTCTCTAGCCAATCATCTGGTAATGGATGAGGCACTTGTTCCTGCATATATTTCCACGTACCTTCTCTTATGAGCAGCTTTTTCACCTTAAATTTCCAAGATTGATAATTCTGATTGGTGAGACTTTGCTCTGAGAACTTGCAGTGATCCCTGCTTGTGGACATCTTCTCTGTTGCTCTGTGCTGCTTTTGCTTTGGACTTCTGTTGCTGTATTACTCTTCAGTGTCACTCCTGGGGTTCTGTGTCACGCTGGGCACATAACCTGTTGGCAGCGGATCATTCAGGATACTCTCAAAGCGTGTTGACAACAGAACAAAGCTTTGATTAGCTATAAACAGGTACAGATATGATCGGCTTTGTGGAATCAGGAATACACATATCTTAAGTGTCTCTGTGCAGCATCAGCAGGCTGCTTCTCCTCTCATGCACAGACACAGGAAACTGAACACAGTCACATGGTCTTTTCTGTGTGTGAGCCTCTGGGAGTTTTTTTTTTTTTAACTTTATTGACAATACACAAACCTAGCAATAGAACATTTACATACACAGGAATGGAGTTGCTGCACTAAACACATTCCAACAATTTATAATGAACAGTACAGGTCCCTGACCAAAATGAATACTTACATGCCTTCCTCAGCCATAGCACAAGCTAATTTCCCAGACTGACAGCTGCATCCCAATGTATCATGCTTCATTCCAAGGACATGACCTAAATCATGTATAAAAGTGGCAGCGCTTACTAATAGTTTATCTTGATTCATCTGCAGGAAGGAAATAATGACTGATATAAAGCATAATGAGCTAATAAAGGAGAAATCCAGTCTCAGGTCCTAATATTTCCTACCACAGAAATGAATGCCGAGTTATCTGGATCACAGGCCCCACGCCAACGTGCCAGTCCAGAGGATGACATTTGGTTCTCTCTCCTATAATGGACACAATATATTTTATTACTCTCTTTCCATGTGTATCGCACTCTCCAGAATATATTTTCCTGAGCATCCCATGTATACAATCATGGATTTGAGTGGTGCAGAGTGTGCAGGGTAGGTCTTATAGTAAAATGTATACAGCTCCCCTGCTATCGACTTCTCAGCCACCAGCTGTGAACTTTTTCATGTCAGGCCTTGCACTGGCCTTCATGTTGCCTTTACATACATACGGTTTCAGTCAAAATTATTCAACCCCTACCGCAAACTAAGTTTATTCGAAAAATTTACAAACTTTCTGCTGTTTGCAATGAACTAATGAAACAAGAACAATTCATATAGCTCAATGCAACTAATATAAATGAATACAACATGCCAATTTTACTGACTCATCATGACAAGCGTGTTTAGCACTTGGTAGAGCACTTCTGGCTGTTATGACCTGTTGCACATGTGATGCATACCCAGACACCAGCCTCTGGCAGTCTTAGCCTATTCCTCAAGGGCAATGGCGTCCAGGTCATTTATATTCTTGGATTATTAAAGAAGCACACCCATGAAAGTTTTTATCCTCTTAATATATTGTAGCCATCATATTATATAGCACTGTGTACTTACAATTTCTCATTTTGCCTTTCTACCCAGATAATTCTTCTTTTTTCTCTCCTCTATGTAGAAACAGGAAGTCTCTTGTCCCTGCATTTATCTTCCCCCTTTTCATTGCTGACCCAGCTGTTCCACTCCTCCCCTCTACCATGGATGTTTGCAGTGACTCATGAGTCATGCAGGAAAAAGTGACTTGTTTCTACATATAGCTTAGAAGGATTCAGCTACTCAGCTTTTAATCGTGTGAGGTCATAGACCTAATGGAAAATGATTAATTGTAAGTACACAGTGTGATATAATATGACTGCAATATATTAAGAGGATAACAATTTTGATACAAGTGCTTCCATAAGAGAGTGGTCCAAAAATGTTATGAGAAGAGATGATTTCCTTGTTTAAGCAAGGAAAAGTTTACAAATGGATACAAAGGTATTAAATGTTCCTAAAGATACAGTTAGAAGCAGAGTTCACAAGTTGAAAGTTATATGGACATTGGCTACAAAACCTGGAAGGGGTAGACAGAGGAGGCTAGCACTGATTGCCACCTGATCCTCTAGAGTACAGTGTCCATTTTAGGACATGATCAGATATGAAAGTCAAACATCATAATAATGTCAGTTTGAGGATAAATACCCTAACAACTGACTTTGACATCTGACTTTTACAACTGATAGTTATAATAAAAAAAAAGTTCACTGCATGCTGCTGGGACTTGAACCAAAAACTCTATATTCAGAAACCAGTACTCTTACCATTGAGCTATACGCTCAATTGAATAATCTTAGGCATTATATTTGATTATGTGATTTTCAGTGCAAACCTGTCTGAAACTCATTGGGACTTTCACACAGACCTCCTCCAAGCCAAATTCAAATGATGTGCGACTTTGATATGTGACTCTGATATTTGACTTTCTTCAAACATCAGAATCAGAATCACAATGACTTTTTGACACCCTAAGTATTTTCATGGTTAATCTCATAAGCCAAGAAAAACTTCCATCCACTCTGTGGCTGAATGGTAAAGCTTTAGCCTCATAGAGTGGAACTTTGGGGCTCAAATCCCAGGAGCATAAGATTTTTTTTTTTAATTATGCTGGTTAGCACAGAAACTACAGTGATATTTTACTTTTAATATATGACATTCTGATTGGCATCCTGGCGTGTTAAAGTTTCAGACACGCTGTCTACTTACATGGTAGATCACATAGCCAAAGTAAATTGTGAGGCACTAATTTACTATATATCCATTTCCAAGTGACTGTACATTTGCTTAATTTCTTAGGAAGGGGTTTATTGTCAAATTTCTTTATTGTAAATTTTTATTTCTATCCACCCAAGAACTGACTGCAAACTCCAGACCACTAGGGGGTCTCACTAGTCCACTGCTTGCTAGGCATGGTCCTTCTCTAGCAGCAAAAACAGGCATGTTAAGGGGTTGTCCAGGCCAAACCGATAAGTCTGCAGTCACTATGAATTCCTCTTAGTGGTCTGGAGTTTGCAACCACTTCTTGGGTGGATGGAAAGAAAAAATTACAATAAAGAAATTTGATCATTAGACCCTCCCTAAGACATTATGCAAATGTACAGTCAATTGGAAATTGCTATCTAGTAAATCAGTGCCTCCCAATTTACTTTGGCTATGTGATTTACCATGTAGATAGACAGCGTGTCTGAAACTCTTTCTTAACATGGCAGGATGACAATCAGAATGTCAGATATTAAAAGTAAAACATCACTGTAGTTTGTGTGCTAACCAGCATAATTAAAAAAAAAAAGTTCTTCTGCTTCTGGGATTTGAACATCAAAGCTCTACTACATGAGGCTGAAGCTTTACCAGTCAGCCATTGGGTCAAGTGATAGCTGGTGGTAGTTTTTCTTGGCTTATGAGGTCTACCATGAAAATACTCAGGTGTCTAAAAGTCATTGTGATTCTGATTCTGATGTTTGAAAAAAGTCAGATATCAGAGTCACATATCAAAGTCACACATCATTTGAATTTAGCATGGAGGAGGTCTGCGTGAGTCCCAATGAGTTTCAGACAGGTTTGCACTGAAAATCACATAATCAAATAGAATGCCTAAATTCTTCAACTGAGCGTGTAGCTCAATGGTAAGTGCATTGGCTTCTGAACATAGCGTTTTGGGTTCAAGTCCCAGCAACGTGCGGTGAACTTTTTTTTTTATTATTATCAGTTGTAAAAGTCAGATATCAAAGTCACTTGTCAAAGTCATTTCTCAGACAGGGTATTTAGCCTCAAATTGGCATTATTCTGATGTTAGACTTTGATATCTGATCATGTCCTGAACACTGTAAAAGAGGCAGGTGGTCAAAAGCCCTCAAGTAAGGGCTGATGCAGACATCCTTGGATCTTAGTCTGGGTCTCCCGACGGGAGCATTACATTACAGCTTAATATATTTCTATGAGGCTGTCACACTCGGGTCAGGAGACCGACAGCCGGCCTGTACATTGTGGTCTGTAATCAGACCGCAATCCATGGATGTAGTAGTAAGATTTAGCAGCAGCAGACACTTTGGGCTTCAGTGTGCACAGTAATGGGCATACTATATGCTGAAGGTCTCTATGATTGAGTGGCATTTTGCATTGAATTTGGAGAAATCACTTGTTAGATTAGTTGTGTTGAGACAGCCCAATTGTTCTTGTTTCATTGGTTTATTGCAAACAGCAGAAAGTTTGTAAATTCAGATAATAAACCTAATTTACAAAGGGGATTGAATAATTTTGATTGAAACTGTATGTACTCCCCACCTGAATATTGCCTACATTCAGTTTTATTATTCTCAGTCTACACAATTCCTCTTCTTCTGACTTACAAAGACAAACCGACAGCATCATAAGTTATCCGATTATCCAAGGATGCATTCTTCCACTCCAAAAAATCAGAAAGGATCTCATTGCCTGAACCTCTTTCTGTGTTAATAAGGTTCCCGTTGGACCAGATTTCTAGACCCACCAACACTATCTGTGTGTTCAAAGCCTGGAAGACCTAGGAAAGAATATATGTAAAAAAAAACAAATGCCAGGGTAACATATGCAAATGTTTTCAGGTGTACGCACCCTACCTGTTGGTTCTGGTCATGCCTTTTATGTACATGGTGAATGAGTAAGAGCGGTGAGAATCACTGCTCTGCTAGCTCTCCTACAAGACACATCTTTTAATTTATGCGCTTTCCGATTCGCACATGAACTTATGCTCGTTGCACTTGTTTATGTTTTTCCATCTTTGTATTTTGTGTATGTTATGTGGCTGTGGAGAATGCTGGGTCATGCAGACACTGCAGCAGCCCAGTTATTTAGGAGTTAAGCTCCATGTCTGAGTGAGACTGGGAGGGACAGTAGTAATGTAAGGGCTGGCTTTGCTTCAATCTGGGTCAGTTACAGGGGGCATGTGGAAAGGGTAGGAACTGTGCTGTCTGCTAGAGGCTGTGACTTGTTAATAGGAAGAGGACAGGTCTGAAGTTGTCTGTCGGCCCATGTTACCGAAGACAAATTGCTTCTGTGACTGGAGGAGGAAAGAAGGTATAGGTAGCTGCCAGTAGCCTAACTATAATAGGTGCAGGGGTTACCATTACACCCGGGACCTGGAGATTAGTGGAGCCCCAAAGGTCTTTTGCCTCACATAAAAAGACTATGACTATGTGTTAGTTGAGTAGACCTGTATTAGTTGAGGGCCCCATTGGAGATTTTGCATTGGGGCCCACAAGCTTCAAGTTACGCTACTGGTAGCTGCCCTTGTTGCCATCCATATCTGTGGAAGAATAGAGGCCTGATGTGGTGTCTCGGTAGTAGAGACCGAGATGCGAGGGAGGGCTAGAAGAAGCTGACAGCTGAGGAGGTGTAGTTGCCTGGAGGGAGTGGCGAGTGTCTGGTGGCTGAAGGATCTGATGACTGAAAGTCCTGATGAGGAGAGTTGCAGCCCAGGAATGACCATACTGTGAATGAGGAGTATGTTTCTGCATGGTTGAGGGCCTGAGGGGTAATAGTGTTTGTACAAAAACGTGTGAGAGAAAGGGTTTCACTGCCAGCAGAGGAACCAGTCCAGAGTGAGAGGTCTGGAGGATTGGACAGTCACAAGTTTCAGGGCTCGCTCACATGAGCGTATAACACAGCCGAGTGCTATGCAATGTTTTATCAGATAGCACTCCATCCAATATTATACTATGGGGCAGTGCAGATCTGTGATTTTTTTCTCATGCCGATGACATCCTAGTGCAGTCTGGCATCCGCAGACTCAGAGAATGGCGAAGATGGAGAAATTAAGTTCTCCATCTCCTCTGCACCTGTGATGCGATTCTCTCACTTTGAGTGTCATTAGCATAATCGGCCCGATTCTCTCACATGAGAGAATCTACGCCAGTGTGTTAGCGTACCCCTACACTGAGGTTGTGGCTTACCACGCAAGTTTGCCGCACCTCATTTTATATATAAGTAAAATTTTCATGTCCCTCGGCATTAATGAATACTTGCCAACTTTGAGAGAAGTCAGAGATATTCCGAAGAGAGGAATAAACAAGTGGCACACTTAGTACATCAGGTAAAATTTTAATCCGTGCCCCAATCATTTATATAAGGCATACCCCAACCTATGGTATTTAAAATATAAATAGCACATATGACCCCCCTTTAGCACATCATAAAATAAAGATGCTTCACCAGAAACGCTAAAAACATATCGATCGACCACACATCCGAAGATTGTAGACCTACACATCCTTTAAGACAGATTTCAAACCAATCCCGACACAGACCTAAGCATACATCCCCTCATCCCAGGAGTCAAAAGTGGCCAATTCTTGCTCCTATTTTATTCCGGCTGCTCTCGAGTATTACATTTTTTTCAATCTGCCGTACAGTTCCAGAGATATGGCCCTATTTATTTAGTGCTAATGTTTATGGTCCTAAGGGGGTAACAGTTATCCCGTAAGCACCACTCACTTGGTAAAGATCATAAAAATTAGCACCAAATAGAAAGGCCCATATCTGTGGAACTGTATGGCGGATTTAATAAAAAAAAAAAATCTGAATATTCAGGTAAACAGCAGAAAAAAATAATAGCAAATACTGGCCACTTTTGTTCAAGCTGTTTTTATTGAAAATTTTCTAATTATTATATGAAATGGGTTTAAATAACAAAAAGGAGAGAGATATGGGGAAACAAGGAAAAAAACGGGAAAAGGGGGAAGGAAATATCACAAAGCAATAACATAATAATTGGATCAAGTATAATATTATATTCATGCCATACTAAAATATTAAAATACTGTATCTGAATGCTATAACTGCAACCATTGAAACAAGTTAGTCTTGGGACTCAATGAGACGTAACCTAGGCATATATTTCTCAGGGTCTGGAGATTTGCCTTCTGTTCCGAGAGTCCATGAAATCTTGCTGTTTCTAGGAGCCTCAGGGACATTCGTGGAGAGAAGGTAAGTATTCAATAAATGATAATACTACAGTGGGTATGGAAAGTATATATGTATACTGTGTGTTACTATACTATACTTTGTGAAGGGAATCTGTCACCTCTACTGACAATTGCAGGGCTTTGAAAAGGTCTGAATACTTATGACCATGTGATATTTCAGTTTTTCTTTTTTAATAAATTTGCAAAAATTTCTACATTTCTGTTTTGTTTTCAGTTAAGATGGGGTGCAGAGTGTACCTTAATGAGAAAAAAATGAACTTTTTAGAATTTACCAAATGGCTGCAATGAAAGAAAGAGTGAAAAATTTAAAGGAGTCTGAATACTTTCCGTACCCACTGTATGTAGTGAAGCAGTATTGTATAGCAAAAAAGTTGACCTGTTAATGATTTCTGTACAATATGTGTAGATTAATAAAAAATAACACCAGAATTATGAATACAACTCTGAAGTATAAGACAAAGTTACTCTATATTTTATAAAGATTCTACATGTATGTTACAGATGATACAGTTGAAGTGTGGACGTTGTGAAGTATAATATTATATTCTGCATATACAGTTGTGCTCAAAAGTTTACATACCCCGGCAGAATTTTTCCTTTCTTGGCCTTGTTTCAGAGAATATGAATGATAACAAAAAAACTTTTTCTCCACTCATGGTTATTGGTTGGGTGAAGCCATTTATTGTCAAACTACTGTGTTTTCTCTTTTTAAATTTTAATGACAGCCAAAAACATCCAAATGACCCTGATCAAAAGATCACATACCCTGGTGATTTTGTCCTGATAACATGCACAGAATTTGACACAAATGGGTTTGAATGGCTACTAAAGGTAACATCCTCACCTGTGACCTGTTTGCTTGTAATCAGTGTGTGTGCATAAAAGCTGAGTGAGTTTCTGGGATCCAGACAGACTCTTGCATCTTTCATCCAGCCACTGACGTTTCTGGATTGTGAGTTATGGGAAAAGCAAAAGAATTGTCAACTGATCTACGGGAAAAGGTAGTTGAACTGTATAACACAGGAAAAGGATACAACAAAATATCCAAGGAATTGATAATGCCAGTCAGCAGCATACAAACTGTGATTAACAAATGGAAAATCAGGGGCTCTGTAAAAACCAAACCACGGTCAGATAGACCAACAAAAATTTTGACCACAACTGCCAGGAAAATTGTTCGGGATGCAAATAAAGACCCACAAATAACATCAGCTGAAATTCAGGACTCTCCGAAAACTAGCAGTGTGGCTGTTTCAAGATGCACAGTAAGGAGGCACTTGAAGAAAAATGTGGGCTGCATGGTCGAGTCGCCAGAAGAAAGCCATTACTGCGCAAATGCCACATAGTATCTCGCCTACAATACACCAAACAGCACAGAGACAAGCCTCAAAACTTTTGGAACAAGGTAATTTGGAGTGATGGAGTGGGGTACCATCCTCACATTGAACCGCATAACATCCGCATGCATACATATATACATGCGGATGTTATGCGGTTCAATGCAAGTCAATGGCGCCGCCTTTTAGCACAAGAAATGGTTGTGCTGCGGATTTTTCCGCAATGATAATCCGCAGCGGAAATTTCGGCAGCATGTGCACAGCACATGCGGATTATCATTGGGAAACATGGCAGACAACTTAACAAGCATTTTTAATGCGTTTTCGCAGCGGAAATGACGCCACAGAAACGCATTAAATCTGCATCGTGGGCACACAGCCTTAACGTTACATTTGGAGAGAGGTCAACAAAGCCTATGATGAAAGGAACACCATTCCTACAGTAAAGCACGGAGGTGGATCGCTGATGTTTTGGGGATGTGTGAGCTACAAATGCACAGGAAACTTGGTAAAAGTTGAATGCAGAAAGTTATCAGCAAATACTGGAGGCAAATTTGCACTCATCAGCCTGGAAGCTGCGCATGGGACGTACTTGGATGTTCCAACATGACAACGATCCAAAACACAAGGCCAAGTCGACCTGTCATTGGCTACAGCAGAACAAAGTGAAGGTTCTGGAGTGGCCATCTCAGTCTCCTGACCTCAATATCATTGAGCCACTCTGGGGAGATCTCAAGCGCGCAGTTCATGCTAGACAGCCCAGGAATTTACAGGAACTGGAGGCTTTTTGCCAAGAAGAATGGGCCGCTTTACCATCTGAGAAAATAAAGAACCTCATCCACAACTACCACAAAAGACTTCAAGCTGTCATTGATGTTAGAGGGGGCAATACACGATATTAAGAACTGGGGTATGTGAACTTTTGATCAGGGATATTTGGATGTTTTTGGTTGTCATTAAGATTTAAAAAGAGAAAACACAGTAGTTTGACAATAAATGGCTTCACCCAACCAATAACCATGAGTGGAGAAAAAGTTTTTTTTGTTATAATTCATATTCTCTGAAACAAGGCCAAGAAAGGAAAAATTCTGCCGGAGTATGTAAACTTTTGAGCACAACTGAATTCTGCACACCTACAATAGGTTCTTGATGTACTTACGGTATTGACATGGTTAATGAGTTCCAGCATGCTCTCAGTCAGAGATGTGGCATTTTCATCATGGAATTTGAACTGGAGAGACAAATATTACTATACTTATACATGTGCAAAATAATGATGCTGTATACTGGAATGCAGCTTGGGAAGGAAAAATATGTACTGGGAACGGCGTAAACCATTTCCCATGTATCTACTGCCTCCAAGTGGAGATTTTGTGGTATAACAACATTACACTTTATACTTTGCAGGACTGTACAAAATCCGTTCATTGTAAGCTGTAAAAGTAAATTTTGCCACATCTCATCATATAATGTTCAAAGCAATACAATGGCTCATACTGAACTACATTTTTTGGTGAAAAATCTGTCAAATGAAAGTTTTTTTGTGCAGGGGACCAACTAGGAGAAGAACATTCTCACACATCCCTCCCTTTTGTTTTTAGACTTCCAAAATGTATTTTTTTCCTAGATGGTGTTGAGATTCTTCTTTGTGGTGGTTGTCTGGGATTCTTCTTTTTTTATTATAGCTACTGGCAAGCGGGCAGTTTTGGAGGTCAGTCATGTCAAAGGGAATCTGTCAGCAGGTTATTGCTATTTAATCTGACATAATACAGAGCAAGAGACCCTGACTTACTAGGCGGTGTGCTATAGTTTCAATACAGTCAGTGTTTTATCAGGAGATTATAGCTGCCTGACTAAGGGGGCTTTCACATCGCGTTCCGGCACCCTTTGGTGGCTCCGTCGGAGCTTATGTTTGAATGCTGTGCAACATGTAAATGGTATGTAAAACGCTGTTTCGTGCATAATTTTCGGGCGTATACGCCTACTGGAGACGGACACTCAGATGCAGTCTACTATGTCCGGATGTCCGATTTCAGAAGGTGTATACGCCTGAAAATGATGCACAGCAGAGAGCACGTTCGCTCTGCCGGCACCATTATAGTCTATGGCCCCATCAACGCACAGCCACAGTCCAGCTAATCAGTGTAATCTTGCCCCTCACCACTGATTGTCAGCTTGCTGAAAATGCAGAGTGTACACAGAAAACTGCTGTTACGATACTGGCGTAGCACTGCTGGAATCTAGTGGCTTAAGAAGCACAAGCAGGAACAGCAAGTGGTAGTAGAAGTTCTTGGAGTTAGGAAAGGAGTTGTAGGAAACAATTCATAGATAGGTGAGAACAGTCTGGGTAAGAATGTTCAGTAACTGGAGACTGGAACTAGACTAACAGCTAGACACAATACTCAAGCAATGAGTGAGAGATCCATGCGGCTTTAAGTAGGCCCAAAAAGGAAAAACAAGATGGATTCCACAAGTTCAGAATCTGCAATCTTAGTAAAGGGCAATTGCAGAACACAGCAGCAGCCTCCAGTGGCAACGAGTGGAATTGCAGCACAATTATTAAGGTGAACAATAGCAGCCACTGATGCTCAAACTGTAGAAGGATAACAGGAATCCTGACAGCTGCGAATCAACGGTGTGGTCGGGGTTATACATAGCTCAGCATTCAGAGATCAGCTACATCTACAGCAGATAAAACAGTGATCTTATCAAAACTACATCAAGCAGTCCAGTAAGTGATACATCACTGGAATCGGGCTCTCGGCGCCTATATCATGCATATCACAGATTACATAGCAAAAGCCTGCTGGCAGATTCCTTTTAAAATTTTGAGTATGCATCCACTAAATTGTAATGTTTGGCCTTAAATTATGTGGCAAATTTTAGTTGGGCTTGGTAAAGGGAATCTGTCATCAAGTTTTTACTACCTAATGTGAGAGCATCACAATATAGAAACAGAGATGTTTATTCCAATGATGTGTCACTTACTGGGCTGCTTAGTGTAGTTTTATAATATAATTGTTTTAAGAGCCGGAGATTATCACTAGAGTTTTTTGCTCTGTTTCAGGGGTTTTAATCATGCATCAATAAAGATTTTTTTTTTCAGGGGATCTGCAACAGAGAAATCAATGATTTTATCAAAAGTGCAGTAAACAGGTCAGTAAGTGACACATCGCTAGAATGAGGGTCTCTGCCTCTACATCATGCTGCTCTAAGATGGGGTATCTACAGTTGGTGCCAGTGCTTCCGAGAAGAGGATTAAACAGCTGGGAATAAAAAATGTAGTGGGGGCAGATTGCCTCTAAATAATCATTTAGATGGATTCATTCATAATTCTTGGGTTAGTAACTAATGCTAAAAGCGATGTCAGCACAGAAACTGTTTATTAGGAGCTTGGGTGGATTTAAAATTAATACTTGAACAGCAGTATGAGAATCTCATTGCCAAATATCAGCGCTGAACCTCTCGAACGCTATTTAGGATGGGTGTGGGAATCCCCCTGTAATGTTCCAAAATCTATTAGAAAACTGTGAGTGAGAGCATCAGCAACTCTTTATTGATATTAGCGATTACTGAAATAATATTTCCAACCATATTTGCCCGTGTTTTCCACCTTGTAATACTGTTTATTTCACATCAATATCATACTGTGTAGAAAACATTCACTTCTGACAGTCACCTACCTGTAAGTAGGAAACCACCATAAACAGCTCCAAGTATGCTGTTCTTCGTTCACTTGTTTCCTGCAGAACCAATACAGATCATATAACAATGTGAGATAAGAAAATTATTTTCCACTGAGTTTCCAAAAGGAAAATTACTTATTTGCTGTAAAACTCAAACCTGACAAATTAAATTTGCTATCTCTTTTGTCACAAACACGGGTGAGACAAGCCATCTTTATGCCCTCTTGCACCCACCCAAACATTTAGCATTGTAGTTGTTGATTGGCTGATAAGCATGCATATTACCATATTTTTCGGACTATAAGACGCACTTTTTTCCGCCAAAATTTTGGAGGAAAGTTGGGGGTGCGTCTTATAGTCCGAATACTATATACTATGGCTGTGCGTGGTGGGGCTGTGAGGGAGCGTCAGCAGGGGATCAGCGTGGCACAGGAGGCAGCAGCTGCCCGCTGCAGCCTTCGCTGTGCCCGCTACTAAGGAAAATGAATATTTCCTGCTCCCCACACCCATGAGCGTGGAGAGCAATGAATATTCATTTTCCTTAATAGACGGCACACTGTAGCCACAGCACGGCTCCTGTTGTGCTCTACGGTCAGTGTGCCCGATATTAAAGCTCCTGAATATTCCCTATAACTCACTCCCATGGGTTGTAGTGAATATCCATGGTCTTTAATAGCAGGCACACTGACCGCAGAGCGCAGCAGGAGACGCGCTGCGGCTATAGTGTGTGCGCTATTGAAGAGACTGAATGGTCACTGTTCCCCACGCACACAGTCCCAGCGCGGGGAGCAGTGACTATTCCAGCACTTCACTGTGTGAGAGCGCATGGCAGGGATGCCATGCGCGGCTCACACAGTGAGAGTGTCGGCAGCAGAGCGGGACTACGCTGGGGGAGAGAGGAGGTGAGTATGATTGTTTATTTTTTTCGTGGGCAGCGTGATGGGGCCTCAAGGGGTGCCATGCATACCAGGATGGGGGATCAAGGGGTGCCATGCATACCAGGATGGGGACTCAAGGGGTGCCATGCATACCAGGATGGGGGATCAAGGGGTGCCATGCATACCAGGATGGGGGATCAAGGGGTGCCATGCATACCAGGATGGGGGATCAAGGGGTGCCATGCATACCAGGATGGGGGATCAAGGGGTGCCATGCATACCAGGATGGGGGCTCAAGGGGTGCCATGCATACCAGGATGGGGGATCAAGGGGTGCCATGTGTAGCACCCTGAGGATTCGGCTGCTACAGGGGTATTGCACCTCAACCCAGAGGTGTGATATTCCACTCCCGGGTAAGGATGGAGTGTGGATCTGAGCTCGGTAGGCTGCATGCACTACACACATCCCATTTCCGAGGAGCAGACCGACGGTACTCCCACTTAGAAATGTGCAGGTACGACCGAGTCTGTTCCTGGCTGGAGTGGGAGGGGGGTGGTACATCCCAAGTAGTGTAGGGGCAGATAGGGGGAGCAGCCTGGGTAAAGATAGGAGCTCATTGGGTGCTGGTCGCCTGAGCTCACACATAGAGGGTGTATATAAGGTGGGCACCATCAAAGAACAGGGTCAGTCAGTCTTTGCAGAGGAGTCAGTCTGTCAGAGTCAGGAAGAGGAGCAGAGAAGTCCCAGAGAGAGAGAGTGGAGCAGAGAAAGAAAGACCCAGAGGGGGAAACAGAAAAGGAACTCTGAGAACCCAAAGTCCATCAGCGGGTGAAGAGTTGGCATTAGGGTACCGGAACCCAAGCTGGTGGGGGCAAAAACACACCCTAGCCAGAGACCGGAGGCCGTGGGCAGCGTCTGCCACGGCCACCCACCACATCCACCCCGAAGGCATACCACGTGGAGGGTCAGGGAACCCAAGGCCAAGGGTCTCCCAACAGAAGGCCCGAGGGAGCTGGACCTGGGTGGATCAATAGTGGGGACGGCCAGAGAAAGGACAGAAGGAGAGCTCAGGGTCACGCTCCGGACTCGCTTGGGGGTTGGCTGGATCCAGGACCTGGTGGATGCAGCACGGCTCGGGAGGTCACTTGAAGCTGGAGTGACCGGAACATCAGCAGTGAGTAAATACCCTAAACTGCACAACCCGACTCTGTCTTCCTTTAACATCTATGCTGCACCACCACAACCCCCATCCTCTGCACCTGACCCCCTGAGGCTATACCCCACCCGTTGGGGGTTATACCACCAAAAGCTGCACCTACACCATCAGCCTCAGCGGACCCTGCTGCAGCGGCGGCCATAGTGACCGCAATACAACGGGTGGCGTAGTCGACATTAAGAACTTAACATCTGTAGGACTGCCACATACAACTGAGTTTGACACCCTGGGCACGGACCGGGTCACAGCCACTCGGAAGACTACAACTCCCATCTGATCCGGCTCCGGATATTCCCCCTAAAGAATATGGCCCAGGGGGCGCGTCACCATGCATACCAGGATGGGGGATCAAGGGGTGCCATGCATACCAGGATGGGGGATCAAGGGGTGCCATGCATACCAGGATGGGGACTCAAGGGGTGCCATGCATACCAGGATGGGGGCTCAAGGGGTGCCATGCATGCCAGGATGGGGGATCAATGGGTGCCATGCATACCAGGATGGGAGATCAAGGGGTGGCATACATACCAGGATGGGGGTGGGGGCTCAAGGGGTGCCATGAATAGCAGGAAGGGGGATCAAGGGGTGCCATACATGCCAGGATGTGGGCTCAAGGGGTGCCATGCATGCCAGGATGGGGGATCAAGAGGTGCCATGCATACCAGGATGGGGGATTAAGGGGTGCCATACATACCAGGATGGGGGCTCAAGGGGTGCCATGAATAGCAGGAAGGGGGATCAAGGGGTGCCATTCATACCAGGATGGGGGCTCAAGGGGTGCCATGCTTGCTAGGATGGGGGATCAAGGGGTGCCATGCATGGCAGGATGGGGGATCAAGGGGTGCCATGCATACCAGGATGGGGGATCAAGGGGTGCCATGCATACCAGGATGGGGATGAGGGCCACGTATACCAGGATGACGGTGTCAGCAGCAGACCCCCTCCCCCATAACAGTGCATCATGACCACATTTTTGCTTAAATTTTTTTTCCCTATTTTCCTCCTCTAAAACCTAGGTGCGTCTTATGGTCCGGTGCGTCTTATAGTCCGAAAAATACGATATGTTTGTACATGCATACTTCACAACCATCCCAGATACTACAGGGCTTTCCTAAAATTGGGAAACTGTCCTGCTGACCCAGGAGGTTGGCAGCATGTCCAGAATTCAACATCTCAACTTTTTCTGCGACCTTCACCTGAGCAGTATCCCCCTTGCTCCGGGCCTGGCCAAAAATATACAACCTGTTTTTAAAAGCTCTAGCTTGGAGCCATTTTGTCTCTGAGGTTATTACATCAAGCGTTAAAAGGGTCATTATTAAGATTGTATTTAAAAATTCATTCAAATGATGGTTCAATAATATATTTGGAGGTGTGTTGTTGGTTATGTAGTTCGCCAATTAAAATAGTTAAAACGTCTTTACTCTATTTCTTGTGCCTCAGACTTTGTCTATGTCCATAAATGTTATGAAATGCTCTGTGAATGAGGATAAGATAGTTTATGTACTATACCATTGCATTGTCGGTGTTTGCTCCCTCAGTTTCCAGACTGGATACGTTTTGGTCACATTTTATATCATCTCCAGATGGTTGTATATTGTACATGATGTGTCTGAAATCCAGCAGAGGTCCGTCTGGCTCAATAATGTACATAACCTCACCTGTGTAGATGGTACCCCTATAGAAAACACACAGTGAGGGTCTCATCTTTAACATAAAAGCCCATAAAACATTTTAAGTACTTTTAAGCCAGATTTTTACTCCCCCATCTGAGAGCAGCATGATGTAGGGATAGAGACCCTGATTGCAGCGATGTGTTACTTACTGGGCTGCTTGCTGTAATTTTGATGAAATCAGTATTTTATCTGCTGCAGATCTAGCAGTTCTCTGAATTCTGAGCTCTGTATAACCCCGCCCACACCACTGATTGGCAGCTTTCTGGCCATATACAGTGTACACAGAAAGCTGCCAATCAGGGGTGGAGTTATGCAGAGCTCATGGATACGTAGAACTACAGGTTTACTAGCCCTCTAGTGCTAATCTCCTGCTGATAAATCAGTGATTTTATAAAAACTACAGCAAGCAGCCCAGTAAGTGACACATCGCTAGAATCAGAGTCTCTTTCTCTACGTTATGCTGCTCTCAGATTAGGTGACAGATTACCTTTAACCATGGGTTTTCCTACTACATCACTTATTTACAGGATAGCTGATAAATGTATGATAATTGGGAGTCCGACTGGTGAGTCCCCCACTGATCCCAAGAACTGGGTCCCAACGTCTTCTGTGTGAATGGAGAGGTAGTTCATAGAGAGTATGTATACCGCTCCATTAATTTTTATGGAACTGATAGAGATATCACTTGGTAATGATTGTATTTAGGAGAAAACTCCTTATAAGGTATCTTATGGAGATTTTTTATGTGGCTCTTGAAGCAGATCCATAAGTACAGAGCCGTTTGTCAGCAGGGCAGGGGCTTGGTTACAGCCACCGTTCACTATGTACTAAGTGATGACTGAAGCAGCACCTCCATGACTGAAAGCTCAAGTTTGCCGGGAGGAATAAAGTTCAATAGTGGGTGAAAAATTGGGCAATTGCCCAGGGCACCCACTGGCATTTACAGCAGAAACTACATTGATAATAGCAGTTTGCATTACCAGAGTAGTTTCTCATGTTCAGAGAAGAGCAAGATCTTTGGTGAAATCATGGTCATGTGCCTGTGATGTCACCACAGGTCCTGTACCCTGTGGGAGTCTAAAAGACCTAAAGAAGAGGAGACAGACTGGTAAATTCTCTATAGCATGTGTGAATGTATGTGTCTATGTGTTTGCATGTATGTGTTGTGTAAGCATAGAAGCATGTATTTGCTTTGTGTATACATATATGTATGTGCTCTTTGTATACATGTGTCTGTATGTATGTGCTCTATGTATACATGTTTGTATATGCTCTGTTCTGTGCCCATCATTTTTCATCAGCCTATGTAAAGAGGCCAGGAAACAAGTGCCGAACGACTTCAATATTGTCAATCGCAATTGTTTTATGGCCTGAACTCAGCTCATGTAAATGCAATGTAAATGTTTCTGTGTGATGGTGCAATATGTTAGCATTTGGGGCCTCACTTTTAACTTTTTTCCAGGACCCCAGTTTGTCCAAAACCGGCCCTGCCTCCTGTCAGCCAGGCTTTCAGTGCGGCAGCCGCACAGCTTTAGAATGCTATTAACGATTAACCGAATATGTGCAGGTTAATAGCGTTTTGGGACGTGACAGGTATCCTTTAAGTATATATGGCTGAAATTGTGCAGCCACAGTCTGATTCCTGCTGCTTGTGGATCGGGCAGCATCTATCAGCTGTCAGGTTCACTTTAACATAATACATTTTGCTCAGCTCATCTGCTTGTTGATGGTTTCCATGGAGAATTTTCATACAACATATAAATTAATGAAAAAGTTAATCAATATGAAGGTACATTATTGATACATTTTCTAGGTTTTCCCTTTGTTAGTCAGCGGTATATCTTCTGATTATTGAGCCTATCCCTCTCTATCGGAACTGTCCAACAAGGGAAGTTTGGTTACCTGAGTCCGGAGCATATGTTGATAGCCACTGCTGAGTGTGGGTGATTTTTTATGTATCCTTGATAATAGCACGTGGTCTAAAGGAAGTAGAGACAGGATTACATACTGTATAACTACAACCAACATGTACATTAAAGGGGTTGTCCCAATGAGATATTCGCCAGGATAGGTGATATAGGCTGGTTGCTGGAGGCCACAGCTGAGATGTCCAAGATCATTAAAAGGTGGGCCCACCTCCCACTCCTCCTTATGTCAGTAAGCAGGAGGAGCTTAAATGGAGCCCTGGTCAAGCAAGAACCCTGCTACTACTCATTATCTATGGGGTTGATGGAACCAGCCGAAAATAGAGTTTCACTTTTTCCCCTTTTACATTAATTGGAGAGAGATTGCACAGGACCTATCGCCTCTCATTTCCAACCCAGCTGTGCAGTTAGGGAAAGTGAGATCTTGGGAACCTTAGTTCTTGCAATTGGTGCAAATCCCATCGGTGGGGCCCCTAATGACCAAACATTTATCACTTATCCTATGGACTAAATGAGGATTAGTTCATATCAGCTTCACATATGAAACCAGTAAGGACTGTGTTGGCACATCCATGACAGAACATGCAGTTTGAGGATACGTTTTATAAAAACGGAACTGCAGTAAAGCAAGTGACAAGCAGTGAGTTAAAGGGAACTTGTCATTCGATTCATGCTGCCCAAACAACGTACAACATGAATTAAAGCCTGTCTGTTCAATTTCAGCCCAGTATCTTTTTTCTCTAAAACACTCTGGCATTTCACATTAAACATAGTTGGAAGAGTCAGCTGGAAACCAAACCCATAGCTGCCACTAGTCCTGCGCTGCCCGCGTCTGGTCTCTCCCTGCCCCGCTCTAGTGGATTGACAGGTCTCTTCTATCTCTGTACATAGGGAGAGACCTGTCAATCTACTAGAGCGGTACGGGGAGAAGCCAGTCGTGACTGCTGTAGACTAGGCACATCTATTCCTATGTTCACCGAGCAGCTCTTCAAGCCATGCTTACTCTGAAATGCCACAGCACTTTAGTGAAAAACATACCTGGCGGCAATCATGCACCAGGCTCTGATTCACAGCAGGTTCCCTTTAAACAGTATTGAGATAATTCTTTAAGGAGCACTCTAGCTATATATTTATAGTATATTAATATTATATTACAGTATACATTTTTTACCTCATCCGTTAACAGAATATTCAACACCAATTCTAAAAAAGTTGGGACGCTGTGTAAAGAAAACAAGAATGAAATGATTTGGAAATCTCCTATAGCCATATTTTCTTCACAATAGAACGCAGATCAGAAGTTGAAAATGAGACATTCTTCCATTTGATTAAAAAAAATCTATAAATAAACATTTAGAAATTGATGGCAGCAACACATCTCAAAAAAGTTGGTACAGGGTTAACAAAAAGCTGGAAAAGTAAGTGGTACTAATGAAAAACAACTGAAGGGTCAATTTTCTACTAAGTCACATGATTGATCCCCATTCCCTCCAGGTATAAAAAGAGCAGGCTAGAGAGGCAGAGTCTCTAAGGAGCAAATATGGTCAGAGGTTCAACAATCTGTGAAAAATAGCGTCTAAAAAATGTTCCTCAATGTAAAATTGCAAGGACTTTGAATATTCCACCATCTACAGTACACAATATCATCAAAAGATTCAGAGATTCTGGAGAAATCAGTGTACACAAGGGATGAAGCTGACTGTCCATATTGGATGCTCGTAATCTATGGGCCTTCAGGCAGCATTGAATTAAAAACAGGCATCAATCAGTCTTGAAAATCACTGCATTGGCTTAGGAATATTTCAAGAAATCATTGTGGACACAGTCCTCCGTGCAATCCACAAATGTAAATTAAAGCTCTATCATGTAACATAGAAGCTTTATATGAACACAGTCCAGAAACGTTGCTGTCTTCTCTAGGTTAAAAAGTAATTTAAAATGAAGCAAAATGGAAAACTGTTCTGGGGCAGATGAATCAAAATATGAAATTCTTTATGGAAACCACAGATGCCGTGTCTTGCAGACTAGAAAAATATATGCTCCCATCCAGACAATGTCTATTTCAGAGAAGGCCAGGCATATTTCAGCAAGACAATGCTAAATCATATACTGCATCCATCACAACTGGAGAGTTTGGGCCTGCAGTCCAGACCTTTCACCAATAGAAAACATTTGGCTCATTCTAAAAGGAAAAATCCAGTAGAGAAGACCCAGGTCTGTTGAGCAGCGAGAATCCTACATCAGACAAGAATGAGACAACTTTCCTCTCCAAACACTCCAGGAATTGTTCTCCTCACTTCCCAGATGTTTACAGATTGTTGTAAAAAGAAGAGAGGATCCTACACACTGGTAGACATGACCCAGGCACAACTATTTTGAGATATGTTACTGCCATCATTTTTTAAGTTAGTTAATGTTTACAAATTAAATGGACAAATGTCTAATGTTCAACTACTGAGTCATGTGTTCCATGTTCTGTTGTGAATACAAAAGGATATTACAGATTTCCAAACCATTGGATTCTTGTTTTCTCTACATTATACATAACTATTTTGAGACAGTAAAAAACTATGAGTTTTTCAAGATGAAACAACTTCAGGAAACGTTCCTTCTATGGGGCGATTTGGAGGCATTTTTGTACTGAATTGTTTGTTGTTTTTTTTTCTCAGTGGTTTCTTACTTTTTCTTAAAGCATTTTTTAACATTTTCTTGGCGCTTTATCTGTAAGGCTATGTTCAGCGTTTTTGGCTGCAGATTTTTATGCAAATTTTCAGCTTCCTTTTGCAGTTCCAGCAAAGTCTATGAGAAACCAGAATTCTCTGTTCACACATCATGTTTTTTTTTGTTGTTGCGTATTTTGCGCCTTAGTTGGGTTTTTGGAAAATAGAGCATGTCACTTCTTTCAGCGTTTTTTCAGCGTTTTTGATGGCAAAATAGAATGGGGTTCTTTTTTTTTTCACAGAACATTATGTACATGCATAAATAGAGACAGAAGGACAGTGAAAAAAACGCTGAAAAAACGCATCAAAACCTGCATTTTTGACGCAGCTGATTTCCTGCCAGAGATCAGTTTTGCTGCAGATTTGTGATGTAAAAAAACCCAACATGTGCGAACATAACCTTAATCATTTGTTAACTTTTCTTAGTGTTTTTGAAACCTTTTTTTTGTGGCCGATTTTCTAATATTTTTTTAAAATCCATTAAGGAATTAGTAAAATGTCAGCGTTTTACAAGATAAATATGTCTCAAAAATGCTTACAAAACACTCAAACAGATGCCCAGGTACTTTTGTGGCAATTCTAAAGTATTCCCATTGTTTTCCATTCTAAACTATGGAGCTGCTTCGTAGCAGAAAACGCCCGAAAAATGGTTTGGTCACTTCTTTTAAACATTTGTACTTCAATTCATCAAGACTGGAATTTTTCACAGGGTGGAGAACGATGTTCCTGATTCATTAAGAGGAATACACCTCTTAATGAATCAGGCCAGAAGCGAAGTAATGTGCACATACTGTACGTTTGTGCCTCAGAATAAATTTTACTCCATGTTTCCCACTTTGTCAAAGCTGGGCAAAAATGGTGTGAAAATGCCAGAAATCACAAAGTGTTTGAGAAACTTTTCAAACCTTTTTATGCCAAAATTTTGTCAAAAAAGCTTTGATGAATTGGAGCCATTGCATTTTTGGAAACCTGAAGCTAAGAAAAAATGATCAAAAGCCTGAGCTTATGAACAGCAAAGTAATTTTCAATAGTAATGAATAGAACTAGTCTTTGAATCGTTTTTTTGAGCAATTTTCCAGGCAAAAAAAAAATACTTCCTTGACATGCGCTGAGTGCATGGTTCCTTATGTACCATTTTTAAGTCCTGGGAATCTGTGTAAGGGAACTGGGGGTTTCTGAAGCTGAATGTACAGTGAAGCATAAATAAGTAAACATCGGCCAGAGATTCTCAAAATAGGAACAAAAAAAGAGCAAGCAGGAACTGTAAAGCAAATCTTGTGTTTCCTGAGGGGAAGAGATAAGAAGACACAGAAGGTCATGTGATAGCTGTGTCACAGTTAAGAGTTATAAAAGGCCCAGGAGGGCAGAGAGGGGGAGGCGTTGACGGCTGAAGCCATATCAGGAAAGATGTATGGAGCAATTACAAGTGCTAGAGATATCAATGAAGCGATACCTCAGTCTGGATTGAGGAAGAGTGGCTGGGAGAACCAGAACGGTTTGAGCAGAGCCAGAACCATGCGAGCAGAACCAGAACTCTGAGGGCAGACAAACGGGACCCAGATGATCGCGAGACCAGACAGAGGAACTCGGACAGTTGTTTGAGCTGTGACCTGAGGCGTATAATATAGTGGGGACCGGGGCCTTGCTTCAGAGGCGGTCAGCGTAACGCATTGCTAAAGTGACTCATCATCAAGAGACATGCGGCCTACCGGAGTGGCATCATTGTCTTCCGTTAGGGCCTTTGCTGTGCATATTATTGCGGAGATAGTGACTAAGCAACGACGGTAGTGACCATAGGGCAGACTCTGACGCATCATAGATCAGGGTATTAGATCGAGACATCAATACTTACAGTAATTGTACATTTATTTGCATAGCAGAGTTGAATTGTTAGGCCACGGGCCCACTATCAGTATTCGGTCTGTATTTTTTCTCAGGAGTGGGAGGCAAAACCAGGATTGGGTGATAAATGCAGAATTTGTGCACTTATAACTATTATACCTCTTCTCTGATTGTTTCTGTTACCTTTAGTAGCCATTAAAACCCATTTGTGTCAAATTCTGTGCATGTTATCAGGCCAAAATCACCAGGGTATGTGAACTTTTGATCAGGGTCATTTGGATGTTTTTGGTTGTCATTAAGATTTAAAAAGAGAAAACACAGTAGTTTGACGATAAATGGCTTCACCCAACCAACAACCATGAGTTATCATTCATATTCTATGAAACAAGGCCAAGAAAGGAAAAATTCTGCCGGGGTATGTAAACTTTTGAGCACAACTGTAGATACGGCAAATTCACTAAGCAGTGTGCACCTCTTAATGACTTTAGCGCACCCTTCAGCTGCCATGCCTCACCAGAAGAAACATACTCTAATCAGGGACTGGAGTACATTTCACTTCTGTAGCGTAAATTATGATGTATCAGCCAAGCTTCGTCCACTTTTCGAAAAGTAGGCGCAGCTTGTCACGACTGACATAAAAACGAGAAAAATTGTAAAATTTGAATTGCATCAAGATTTGCAACACATCAGGCAGTTTTACAATGGAAAAGTGGTAAAAACTGCTTAGTGAATCATCGCCCATATCAAACATTGACCCCACAGGCATAGTTCCTAAAATCTTCTCTTAAGGATCGAAATTTACCATAGACCATGTTAAGAAACTCTTTGTGCTTTCTATTTTATACGTCCAGTCAATTGTTAGAGTATTTGTGACAGAGCCACCAACACTAATCTGAGCACAGCCTGAGTTCAAAGGAATATTATGAGCTTAGAAAAAAAGAGTCTATTTTCCAGAAACAGTGCCATCTTTGTCCATGAGTTCTGTCTGGTATTGCAGCTAAGTCCCTTTCAAGTAAATGTGTCTGAGCTGCAATACCAGACACAATCCATTCCCAAAAGTGGCACTATTTCTGGAGAAAAAAGATGCATCAAACGTGTCTACAAGAAAAACTGGCTTCTTTGTCCATTGCAATCAGAGTGCAGCTTTTATTTTGCCAAAGCAGTTTAAGAAATAAAAGCCGAACTCCTATTCGTTGCTTGATAAATGAGGCCTTATTTTTGTAATCTCATAGATGAGCTATTCTGCCATTTCTAGATCATGTCATAGGTATTATGTAATCACCAATTCTATGTAATCACCAAAAGCACTTACAGAAATGTGAGGATTCTCAGAAAATAAGTGACTCTTATTATACGAGAACACTTTGAAGTCTGGAGTCATAAGCAGCCTGTAGGGAAGAAATAGTCAGTTTCCATTTATTATAAAATGCATAAAGCAAATGAGAAAAAGTTGTGAAATTCTAAAAACATTCTACAGTGGAGTTGGCAGTATGAGTAGGAGTTGGTGCCTCTAACCCCCAATGAGCAGGCTGTCCAGCACCACAAATATATGTCCTATTGTATATGTGACAGCTCCACTTTCATGGTGATCCCAACAAAGAAAGGCAACGTCTCCCTCTCTTCATGTAGGCATGTAAATCTGCAGGGGCAGGGCCCAACGACACATACCCCCTACTGCCTGGAGGGTTCTGGGCTCCCACAACAAAACACACACTTGAAACTGTTCTTCTTAACCAGCTCATTTATGACGAGGCACACTTTCGGGTTTATTCATATATGCGGTTTTAAGATTTTTTTTATGTTCGGATAATGAAATAATTTTTGCCTATTTTTTGATGATATGTGGGACCCTAATTTTTACGTCAATTCTTCTATTCTTTTATGTTCAATATCAGTGAAAAATTAAAGGAAAGAATGTTTTTCACATTTTTTTTTTTTACATTTCTGTTTATGGTCACAAAAGACCACGGAAATATAATTTAACCCCTTCAGGGCTGAGCAACTTTTGGCATTAAGGATGAATCATTTTTTCTTTTTCGCCTTTTCATTGTTGCATTCAAAGAGCCCTAACATTTTTTTTTCTGCTTCAATGTAACCCTATGAGGGCTTGTTTTTTGGATGATGGCACAATTTTTTTTTTTTACATTTCCAAAATTTACGCTGTTCACCATGCTGCACATATACGGTCTTATCATTTTGTAGGTCAGTGTGATTATGGCAATGCCAAATTTAATATTGTGTTATTTATGTTTTATTACTTTTATGCATTAGATCCACTGCCTCTCATGCTGGGTTAATACTTATCTCCACCTGGGTTTCTCTGGGGACAGCGGGATCTTGATAATTAGCTATATTCTAATTATCTAGCTCCTTTGTCTACTGTCTCGTTCTTTCTCAAAATCCACACCCGCACTTCACCTGTCTTGCCTCTTCATAACTATTCAGCTCACGCAGAGACCACCAGCACGGCCCATTCATCAGTCACTTGCAGAACAACTCCTTTAATTTCGATGCAGAATTATTTTGAAAATACCTCAATGATGGTTGACAATAACACGTGCCCACTTTTTGTAATAGAAGGGAGAACTAGTGACATAATCTCGACTGATCTTGGGAACAGAGAGGTGCCAGCCATTACTATTGATGCCCACAGAGGTTTAACTCACTTTCTTGGACATTTTGGGGACATGTCACCTTTAAGAAGACCTTAAGGGCTGGAGGGGAAAGGAAAACCTAAAGGATTATCCAGGAATTAGTTGTTAAGCCCATAATAAAAATAAACAAGCAAAAAAAAAATTAGGCAGGTACTTGCGAACTAACCGGTGCCGGCACACAGCAGTCATTGACCGCTCCTGCTGGTAATTCAACTGCTCAATATCAACAGAGCAGCTCTTCCTCTTCTGGACTGCCGACGTCTAGTTTTTAGGACCACAGTAAAAAGAATAGTCTTGGATAAACCCTTTAAATGTCCCAGATTTTGTGCTGTAACTGTTGGTAAGTATGTCTACATGTTCAGTGGTGATCAGACATGGACCTGACACGACCATTCAGGGGGAAAGTGAAGATCCCATATAATTAATTCTAAAAGTCCTTTTTTGGGACATCTCCTTTAGCTCTTTTACATGTACAAAATATTTTTTTGTTCTTGAGATTTTTTTATTTTCTTAGAAATAAACAAAACATCTTTAACGTAATTGCATACTCACGCATTGCACACTAGATGTAAAACATAGTGGCTCTTGCCCAAGGTGATCAGATATGACAGCTCCTGTACATTTTTTTTCAAAGGAAAGTCAACAAAAACATTGTTATAGCATCCACAGAGTAATGATAGTTGCTGATATGCAGACATGAAGCCCCCACAAGGAGAGATGAGCATTCTTCCCCAAATGACACCTTTTTCTCATTGTAGTGGGACAGCATTTTAGCAGATTTGTAATTCATACTGATTGGTTTAATTGGGAACCAGGAAAGACACTTTCCCTTGCTGCCAGATTGCAAAAAAAGAGGTGACTTCCAGGAAGAGCCGCCCTGGCACTACAACGACGGCATGAAGAGGAAGAAGAGGGTAAATAAAAGGGCAGGGTTTGGTACCAAAAAGAAGGTGTGCATGTGGTGAATAAATAAAGTGCCTGTGGAGCTTGTGGCTGGCCTAGTTATTGAATAGCATGTCTGATGTAAAGTAGACATGTGGTAAATGTTATTTATTAACCATTTTCTGTGATATAACTATCTGGTTTAAAGACAATAAAAATTCGAACTTTGAAAATTTCTAAATTTTCAAATTTTTCATCAAATTTACAATAATTTTCATAAATAAACACAAATCATATTGACCAAAATGTATCTCTAAAATGAAGTGAACGTGTCACGAAAAAAAAACAGTCTGAGAATCACTGGGATATGTTGAAGCGTTCCAGAGTCATTACCTAACTAGCTGGCCGAGTTCCGAAACAAATACGTTTCGGAAGCTAGAAAAGTGTGCTCTACATAATAAAAACGAACTCAAATTACCCATGTCTGTCTACTTTCAGCCTTTTTACACGATAAACAACAAAGTTGTCATAATTAATAAATTAGTAAATGGCATTATGAAAAACAAAAATAAAATTTAGAAGATTACAGAGATGTTCGCCAATTCAAAAAGTGAATTGCCCGGGGAAGATCGCATGGAAATCTCTCTGTATGCTGCCCCTCTGGCCTACTAAAGTAATTGCAGCTGATGTTTTTCTCAGACTCACCTCAACATTAAGCTCTTTATGTAGTAACTAGTGTTGAGCATTCCGATACTGAAATATCGGGTATCGGCCGATATTCGCGGTATCGGAATTCCGATACTTAATTCCGATACTATTGCAATATCGTATACCGGAATCGGAAGTTCCCATAATGCAATGAGACATTTTCATTTTATTCAGCCAATGAGGATCCTAAGAAGTGTGGGCACATCCTGTTAGGCATGTAGGCATCTTAACTAATGGCATGGCTGTGATTGGCTGCTGAAATGATGTCATGATGCACTATAAAAGCCACCGCCGCCATTTTGAGCTCACTCTGCTGTGAATTCAGTTAGGGATAGGACGCTGTTGTTCTGAGGGACAGTTTTAGCTACCTATTTGCTCTATACTGCTTTACCCAAGCTACTTTCTAAATCACTGTGCCTTGCAGTGCTAGTGCACAGTTCCCTGTGCTGTTCACCGCTATCTGCAAGGTCTGTGTGTGTGAGTGCAGCTCACCCTGTAGTGTGTGCTTCAGCCAAGTCTGGTTGTAGTGCACTCAGTGTGTGTCACTGCCTCATACATTGTCCTTTTTTGCCAATTCATAATTTTTCCTGATATCTCCTATTAGTGTGGTGGTTCCATCTGTATTCAGCTAAATTGGTTCCAAACACACTATATAGGAGTAGATAGAGAAATTTTTTTCCGTCTTGCAGCACTAGTGCACAGTGCTCTGCATCTGTACTGTTCACCGCTGTCTGCAAGGTCTGGTGTGTGAGTGCAGCTCACCCTGTAGTGTGTGCTTCAACCCCGTCTGGTTGTAGTGCACTCAGTGTGTGTCACTGCCTCATACATTGTCCTTTATTGCCAATTCATAATTTTTCCTGATATCTCCTATTAGTGTGGTGGTTCCATCTGTATTCAGCTAAATTGGTTCCAAACACACTATATAGGAGTAGATAGAGAAATTTTTTTCCGTCTTGCAGCACTAGTGCACAGTGCTCTGCATCTGTACTGTTCACCGCTGTCTGCAAGGTCTGGTGTGTGAGTGCAGCTCACCCTGTAGTGTGTGCTTCAACCCCGTCTGGTTGTAGTGCACTCAGTGTGTGTCACTGCCTCATACATTGTCCTTTATTGCCAATTCATAATTTTTCCTGATATCTCCTATTAGTGTGGTGGTTCCATCTGTATTCAGCTAAATTGGTTCCAAACACACTATATAGGAGTAGATAGAGAATTTTTTTTCCGTCTTGCAGCACTAGTGCACAGTGCTCTGCATCTGTACTGTTCACCGCTGTCTGCAAGGTCTGGTGTGTGAGTGCAGCTCACCCTGTAGTGTGTGCTTCAACCCCGTCTGGTTGTAGTGCACTCAGTGTGTGTCACTGCCTCATACATTGTCCTTTATTGCCAATTCATAATTTTTCCTGATATCTCCTATTAGTGTGGTGGTTCCATCCATATTCAGCTAAATTGATTCCAAACACACTATATAGGAGTAGATAGAGGAGCCTTTCTGCAGCATTGGGCCCTGCAGCCCCAGCCAGATTAGTATTAGCCTATTTTTTGCAGCCTCATCTATTGCATTGTAGGTTACCTTCCTACATTGTAATAGCTACAAAAAGTTTGTGATACTATCGTTATTACATCTTTAGGCACATCCAGTGTCTTTTTGTGACAAAAAAAACCTAAATAAAGTTCACCAAACACTCCACTTTACAGTTGTGTAGGCCACATTAGCTCATATTAAAGTCTAGTCCACACTTTATAAAATTAGTGTTTCTTATACCTGTTAGCAGCTGTTCAGGAATAAGCACACTAAGCCCTTAGTACTTTTCTGCCTATCTTTATCAGTCTACCAAGATGAAGAAGGCAGGGAGTAAGGCATGTGGTCGTGGTCGTGGGCGTGGGCGTGGAGTTTCTGCAGGGAGAGGACGTGAGGATTCTGTGCCTGCAGGGAGAGGACGTGGGGATTCTGTGCCTGCTGCGGGCACCAGTGACTCAGCATCCCCCAGTTTTACCAGGGAACAGTCCTTTATGCGCAGCTTTGTAGGAGCTAGCCGTACCCCACTGCTGCGCGAGGACCAAATTGAAGCCGTTGTCGGATGGATGGCAGCTAACGCATCGACTTCAATTAGTTCCAGATCCTCTCAGGTCCTGAGCACTGAAGAGCACCCATCTGTCTCTTCACCACCTGCCAAATTGCCCAGGCAGTCAGAGAGCCCTGGACAGGAGCCATCTCTACTTCTGTTCTCTGAATCTCTTGGCTTGGAAAGAGGGGGCCAGCCAAGCAGAATTCGAGAATTTGAAGAAGAGGTAGTATGCAGTGATGCGCAACCGTTTTGTCTCTCTGAATCTGAAGAGGCGGGTGGGCCAGTGCCTATGGTCAGCAGCACACCTCAGTACGCATCTGATGATGAGACTCAGGTGCCACTTTCTGGTGCGTACTGTGCTGTCGAGACTACCCAGGAGAAGCAGTTGTTTGAAGAGGGTGGTGTAGATGATGAGGTCCTTGACCCATCATGGCGTGAGGGACAGGAAGGTGGTGGGAGCAGCTCTGAGGAAGAGATTCCCCGAACGGCCCAAAAAGGAGGGAGAGGGAGGGGGCAGACTTGGTTGCCTGTAGCCTCCACTTCGGCACCCATTAGGAGCATGGCTCTTCCAAAATCCAAAGCGGGCGCTCCCAAGACTTGCAGTGCCTGGTCCTTTTTTGACACAGTTGCAGATGACATTTGCTTTGTCAAATGCAAGCTGTGTAATCAGAAGGTGAAAAGAGGGAAAAGTGTCAGCAACCTCAATACCACAAATATGTGGAAACATGTGCGGACCAAGCACGTGGTGGAGTTACACAAACACACTGAAGACCTAGGCCAACCTACAGCGCCACCTACCACCTCTTCAGCTCGTGTTGTAGCCTCTTCCTCCAGCTCACACACAGCTGGTTCGGCTTCCTCACAGGATCGCCATGGAAGAATCTCTGGCACTGTTGTACAGAGACACAGTGTAATTCCACCCACAGCACCACTTTCCCAGTCATCCTCACACTCCCAGGCCAGTCTACAGCCATCGTTAGCACAGGCATGGGAGAAAAGGCGCCCATACTCGGCAAACCACCGCCGAGCACAGGCTCTGAATGCTGGCATTGCTAAACTACTGGCCCTTGAAATGCTATCATTCAGGCTGGTGGAGACTGACACATTCCGTAACTTTATGGCATTGGCAGTCCCACAATACAACGTGCCCAGCCGCTTTTATTTCAGCAGGCAAGCCGTCCCTGCCCTGCAACATCATGTGGAGGGAAAAATTAAACATGCGCTACAAAACGCCGTCAGTAGCAAGGTCCACCTGACCACTGATGCGTGGACCAGTAAGCATGGACAGGGACGATACCTTTCCCTCACTGCCCATTGGGTAAATGTTGTGGAGCCGGGTACAGATCTTGAGAGTGGCGCTGTACGTGTTCTGCCAACTCCAAGGATTGCAGGAATCCAGTCTGTACACATTGACTCCTCCTCATACTCCAGTTCCTCTGAATCAGCGCTGCAGGAGCCGTCACGGTCTACCTCCACATCGACCCGTGAACGGTTACCTGTTATGATGACCGATATGAGCACAGCCGTGGCCAAACGTCAACAGGCCGTATTAAAATTAATTTCTTTGGGGAATCGAAGCCACACAGCGCAGGAGCTCTGGAATGCCATCAAGCAGCAGAGTGACGTGTGGTTTGTGCCAGCGAATCTCCAGCCAGGCATGGTAGTGTGTGACAATGGCCGAAATCTGGTGGCAGCTCTGGGCCTAGGCAACCTCACTCACATCCCATGTCTGGCACATGTGCTCAACTTGGTCGTGCAGAGTTTTTTGAGGGACTATCCGGATCTTGATGCACTGCTTCACAAGGTCCGCATAGAGTGCGCTCACTTGCGGCGTTCCAGCAATGCAAGATCACGCATTGCAGCTCTGCAGCGCCGATTATGTCTTCCGGAACATCGCATCATATGTGACCTACCCACCAGGTGGAATTCAACGTTACATATGTTGGAGAGGTTGTGTGAGCAGCAGGCAGCAGTAATGGAGTACCAGCTGCAGCAGGCGCAAACAAGTCGCAGTGCGCGCCGTTCACACTTCACCACCACTGAGTGGGCCTCTATGAAGGACATTTGCCACGTTTTGCGTGCCTTCGATTATTCCACGCGGATGGCGAGTGCAGATGATGCACTAGTCAGCATGACTATCCCCCTTATCTGCCTGCTTGAAAAAACACTGCAAGCACTAAGGGACGAGGTTTTGGAAGAGGTGGAGGATGAGGAGTCACAAATGCCATCTGCTTCTCTACAGTCTGCGCAACGTGGTTCCTCACAAAGGCCTAGGCAGGGGACACTTTGTGAGGAGGATGAGGAGGAGTCAATGGATGAGGAAGACATCTGTCCAGAGGAGGGAGGTACACAATGCTCTAGTAGTCAGTATCTAGAGCGAGGGTGGGGTGATGCAGAGCAGGCAGAGATCACGCCTCAAGCAGGGGACAGCGTTTCTTGGCCAGTTGGCAGTCTGCAGCACATGGTTGATTTCATGCTGCAGTGCCTCAGAAACGACCGCCGCATCGCCCACATTCTCAACACGGCTGATTATTGGGTGTCCACCCTCCTAGATCCTCGCTACCGGGACAACTTACAAAGCCTCATAACACCATTGAACCGGGAGCGTAAAATGCGGGAGTACCAAGACGCACTGGTGCATTCCATCATGTTCTCCATTCCAACCGAGAGCAGTGCTGCTAGTGCTTTACAAAGCAGCTCAGTGCGTCGAGGCAGTGGAGGAAGCTCTGCACAAAGAGGGAGCAGAAGCAGCGCCTCAGCACAAGGCAAGACCAGTATGGCCGAAATGTGGCAAAGTTTTGTGTCCCCGCCGCCACAAATGTCTACACCATCACAGACAGCTCCAGTCAGCAGGAGGCAACGTTTCCGTCAGATGGTGACAGACTACATGTCTTGCCCTCTTAGTGTACTCCCAGACGGCTCTTCTCCCTTCAAGTTTTGGGTCTGTAAGCTGGATACATGGCCAGAGCTTAGTCAGTATGCACTGGAGGTGCTAGCTTGCCCTGCTGCTAGTGTATTATCGGAACGCGTCTTTAGTGCCGCAGGTGGTGTACTAACAGACCGTCGCATGCGACTATCCTCCGATAACGTTGACCGGCTTACTTTTCTCAAAATGAACAAGGCCTGGATCTCTCATGAATTTGCCAGTCCTCTTCCAGAATAAATAATTGGTTGGCAACAGTATCCAGGTCTCCTGTTCTGTTCATGTTTCTACCACCTGAACTGTAATCCCTGAGCTCCAACACCGCCAGTTGGCGCTCGGAAGTGCCGTCTGCACAGTCAACACTTGCTGCCGTGTTATTGGGGTTCAGTAACGTCAGCTGTTCTCCTGCTGTGCGGACGGCAATTTCTCCTGATTTGTCAACATCCACTGTACTACACATTTTAAAGTTGCTCCAATTACTCCTCTGGCTCCTCTGTTTTCATTCTTATCCCTGGGCTCCAGCACCGCCAGTTGGCGCTCGGAAGTGCTGTCTGCACAGTCAACACTTGCTACCATGTTATTGGGGTTCAGTAACGTCAGCTGTTCCCCTGCTGTGCGGACGGCAATTTCTCCTGCTCTGTCCACATTCTCACTACTACAGATTTTAAAGTTGCTCCAATTACACCTCTGGCTCCTCTGTTTTCATTCTTATCCCTGGGCTCCAGCACCGCCAGTTGGCGCTCGGAAGTGCCGTCTGCACAGTCAACACTTGCTGCGGTGTTATTGGGGTTCGGTAACGTCAGCTGTTCCCCTGCTGTGTTCACGGCAATTTCTCCTGCTCTGTCCATATTCACTGTGCTACTTATTTAAAACTTGCTCCAATTACACCTCTGGCTCCTCCGTTTTTAGTATTTACCCTGGGCTCCAACACCGCCAGTTGGCGCTCGGAAGTGCTGTCTGCACAGTCAACACTTGCTGCCGTGTTATTGGGGTTCAGTAACGTCAGCTGTTCTCCTGCTGTGCGGACGGCAATTTCTCCTGCTTTGTCCACATCCACTGTACTACACATTTTAAAGTTGCTCGAATTACACCTCTGGCTCCTCTGTTTTCATTCTTATCCCTGGGCTCCAGCACCGCCAGTTGGCGCTCGGAAGTGCCGTCTGCACAGTCAACACTTGCTGCGGTGTTATTGGGGTTCAGTAACGTCAGCTGTTCTCCTGCTGTGCGGACGGCAATTTCTCCTGCTTTGTCCACATCCACTGTACTACACATTTTAAAGTTGCTCGAATTACACCTCTGGCTCCTCTGTTTTCATTCTTATCCCTGGGCTCCAGCACCGCCAGTTGGCGCTCGGAAGTGCCGTCTGCACAGTCAACACTTGCTACCATGTTATTGGGGTTCAGTAACGTCAGCTGTTCCCCTGCTGTGTTCACGGCAATTTCTCCTGCTCTGTCCATATTCACTGTGCTACTTATTTAAAACTTGCTCCAATTACACCTCTGGCTCCTCCGTTTTTAGTATTTACCCTGGGCTCCAACACCGCCAGTTGGCGCTCGGAAGTGCTGTCTGCACAGTCAACACTTGCTGCCGTGTTATTGGGGTTCAGTAACGTCAGCTGTTCCCCTGCTGTGCGGACGGCAATTTCTCCTGCTCTGTCCACATTCTCACTACTACAGATTTTAAAGTTGCTCCAATTACACCTCTGGCTCCTCTGTTTTCATTCTTATCCCTGGGCTCCAGCACCGCCAGTTGGCGCTCGGAAGTGCTGTCTGCACAGTCAACACTTGCTACCATGTTATTGGGGTTCAGTAACGTCAGCTGTTCCCCTGCTGTGCGGACGGCAATTTCTCCTGCTCTGTCCACATTCTCACTACTACAGATTTTAAAGTTGCTCGAATTACACCTCTGGCTCCTCTGTTTTCATTCTTATCCCTGGGCTCCAGCACCGCCAGTTGGCGCTCGGAAGTGCCGTCTGCACAGTCAACACTTGCTGCCGTGTTATTGGGGTTCAGTAACGTCAGCTGTTCTCCTGCTGTGCGGACGGCAATTTCTCCTGATTTGTCCACATCCACTGTACTACACATTTTAAAGTTGCTCCAATTACTCCTCTGGCTCCTCTGTTTTCATTCTTATCCCTGGGCTCCAGCACCGCCAGTTGGCGCTCGGAAGTGCTGTCTGCACAGTCAACACTTGCTACCATGTTATTGGGGTTCAGTAACGTCAGCTGTTCCCCTGCTGTGCGGACGGCAATTTCTCCTGCTCTGTCCACATTCTCACTACTACAGATTTTAAAGTTGCTCCAATTACACCTCTGGCTCCTCTGTTTTCATTCTTATCCCTGGGCTCCAGCACCGCCAGTTGGCGCTCGGAAGTGCCGTCTGCACAGTCAACACTTGCTGCGGTGTTATTGGGGTTCGGTAACGTCAGCTGTTCCCCTGCTGTGTTCACGGCAATTTCTCCTGCTCTGTCCATATTCACTGTGCTACTTATTTAAAACTTGCTCCAATTACACCTCTGGCTCCTCCGTTTTTAGTATTTACCCTGGGCTCCAACACCGCCAGTTGGCGCTCGGAAGTGCTGTCTGCACAGTCAACACTTGCTGCCGTGTTATTGGGGTTCAGTAACGTCAGCTGTTCTCCTGCTGTGCGGACGGCAATTTCTCCTGCTTTGTCCACATCCACTGTACTACACATTTTAAAGTTGCTCGAATTACACCTCTGGCTCCTCTGTTTTCATTCTTATCCCTGGGCTCCAGCACCGCCAGTTGGCGCTCGGAAGTGCCGTCTGCACAGTCAACACTTGCTGCCGTGTTATTGGGGTTCAGTAACGTCAGCTGTTCTCCTGCTGTGCGGACGGCAATTTCTCCTGCTTTGTCCACATCCACTGTACTACACATTTTAAAGTTGCTCGAATTACACCTCTGGCTCCTCTGTTTTCATTCTTATCCCTGGGCTCCAGCACCGCCAGTTGGCGCTCGGAAGTGCCGTCTGCACAGTCAACACTTGCTACCATGTTATTGGGGTTCAGTAACGTCAGCTGTTCCCCTGCTGTGTTCACGGCAATTTCTCCTGCTCTGTCCATATTCACTGTGCTACTTATTTAAAACTTGCTCCAATTACACCTCTGGCTCCTCCGTTTTTAGTATTTACCCTGGGCTCCAACACCGCCAGTTGGCGCTCGGAAGTGCTGTCTGCACAGTCAACACTTGCTGCCGTGTTATTGGGGTTCAGTAACGTCAGCTGTTCCCCTGCTGTGCGGACGGCAATTTCTCCTGCTCTGTCCACATTCTCACTACTACAGATTTTAAAGTTGCTCCAATTACACCTCTGGCTCCTCTGTTTTCATTCTTATCCCTGGGCTCCAGCACCGCCAGTTGGCGCTCGGAAGTGCTGTCTGCACAGTCAACACTTGCTACCATGTTATTGGGGTTCAGTAACGTCAGCTGTTCCCCTGCTGTGCGGACGGCAATTTCTCCTGCTCTGTCCACATTCTCACTACTACAGATTTTAAAGTTGCTCCAATTACACCTCTGGCTCCTCTGTTTTCATTCTTATCCCTGGGCTCCAGCACCGCCAGTTGGCGCTCGGAAGTGCCGTCTGCACAGTCAACACTTGCTGCGGTGTTATTGGGGTTCGGTAACGTCAGCTGTTCCCCTGCTGTGTTCACGGCAATTTCTCCTGCTCTGTCCATATTCACTGTGCTACTTATTTAAAACTTGCTCCAATTACACCTCTGGCTCCTCCGTTTTTAGTATTTACCCTGGGCTCCAACACCGCCAGTTGGCGCTCGGAAGTGCTGTCTGCACAGTCAACACTTGCTGCCGTGTTATTGGGGTTCAGTAACGTCAGCTGTTCTCCTGCTGTGCGGACGGCAATTTCTCCTGCTTTGTCCACATCCACTGTACTACACATTTTAAAGTTGCTCGAATTACACCTCTGGCTCCTCTGTTTTCATTCTTATCCCTGGGCTCCAGCACCGCCAGTTGGCGCTCGGAAGTGCCGTCTGCACAGTCAACACTTGCTGCGGTGTTATTGGGGTTCGGTAACGTCAGCTGTTCCCCTGCTGTGTTCACGGCAATTTCTCCTGCTCTGTCCATATTCACTGTGCTACTTATTTAAAACTTGCTCCAATTACACCTCTGGCTCCTCCGTTTTTAGTATTTACCCTGGGCTCCAATACCGCTAGTTGCTGCTCAGAAGTGCCGTCTGCACAGTCAACGCTTGCTCCAGTGTTATTGGGATTCAGTAACGTCAGCTGATCCCCAGCTGTGTGTCCGGCAAATTCTCCTGCTTTGTCCACATCCACTGTAGTACGGATTTAAAACCTCCTCCAAATACACCTCTGGCTCTTCTGTTTTTAGTATTTACCCTGGGCTCCAGCACCGCCAGCTGGTTCTCGGCAGTTCCATTGGCTCTTGTACCTTCTGCTACCCATCCGGGTTCCAGTACCGTCAGCTGGTTCTCGGCAGTGTCTTTGGCACGGGTACTCCCTCCTGCCCAGCCTGGTTCCAGCACGCCAGCTGTTTCCGGGTAGTGTCAACGTCACTTTGCCTCCAATGCGTTGTCCTGTCGTGTTGCGGTCGGGTTAGCCGACTCTATGGTGCCTGCAGTTTAGGTGACTCCTATGTGGGCTGCGGGATCTGGCAATGAAGGCTGGTTCCATAGTGCCAATAGGACAAGCACCCTCTGTAGGACTGTGGGTTTTGGTAACTGCGGCCGGCTCGCGGCCTTGAACTTTTTTTTTACATGGGTACCTTCTGCTACCCATCCGGGTTCCAGTACCGTCAGCTGGTTCTCGGCAGTGCCTTTGGATTAGGTGCCTCCTTCTCGGTATCCAAGTTCCACCAACGTCTGCTGGTCCTTGGTAGTGCTTTCTGGCACAGGTACCTCCTGCTTAGTAACCGAGTTCCAGTAACATCAGCTGGTCCTCGGTAGTTCCATTGGCTCTTGTACCTTCTGCTACCCATCCGGGTTCCAGTAACATCAGCTGGTCCTCGGTAGTTCCATTGGCTCTTGTACCTTCTGCTACCCATCCGGGTTCCAGTACCGTCAGCTGGTTCTCGGCAGTGCCTTTGGATTAGGTGCCTCCTTCTCGGTATCCAAGTTCCACCAACGTCTGCTGGTCCTTGGTAGTGCTTTCTGGCACAGGTACCTCCTGCTTAGTAACCGAGTTCCAGTAACATCAGCTGGTCCTCGGTAGTTCCATTGGCTCTTGTACCTTCTGCTATCCATCCGGGTTCCAGTACCGTCAGCTGGTCCTCGGTAGTTCCTCAGCTTTCTTGTACCTTCTGCTACATTTCCAAGTTCAAGCTTTTTGAAATGGTTCTTGGTAATCACTCTGGATCTCCCTGACGAGGACCCTGAAGACGAGGACCCTGAAGACCAACCCTAAGAAGACGAGGACCCCGAAGACAATGACCCTGAAGACGAGGACCCTGAAGACCACCCCGAAGAAGACGAGGACCCTGAAGACCACCCCGAAGAAGACGAGGACCCTGAAGACCACCCCGAAGAAGACGAGGACCCCGAAGACGAGGACCCAGAAGACCAACCCGAAGAAGACGAGGACCCCGAAGACGAGGACCCCCGAAGACGACGACCCTGAAGACCACCCCGAAGAAGACCAAGAAGATGACCCTGAAGAAGTTGACCAAGAAGACAAAGAAGAGAAGACAAGCACCAAGATACAGAAAAACAAGAGACAGAAAACCAAGAAGCAGAAATACAAGAAGCTGCAGAACAAAAAGCGGAAGAACATTAAGCATAAGACTAAAAATCAGAGCAAAAGATAATATCTAAATTATAAGCAGAAGATGACTAAGCAGTGTATGGGGGTGAGTCCGTTCCTCCTCGTGGTGCCCCTGGAAAAGACCTGCTGCTGCAGGCCAAACTGAACGCGGACAAATCCTGTTGTAAATCTTTTGTGACGGGCAGAACGAAAGGTGTAATGTCCAACCTTTTATAGATAACAACTACAGGAATGCCTGTCACAAATAAGAATATGATGAAGAAGAAGAATATGAAGAAGATGAAGAAGTAGAATATGAAGAATGTAAAAAAAATAATACGAAGAAGGTGAAGAAGAAGAAGGTGAAGAAGAAGTGGATGAAAAAGATGCTGAGGATGATGAAGGAGAAAGTGTGGGAGAAGTAAAAAAGAAGGTGAAGAGCATGGAAGTAGTGAAACATAAATATCTGACAAAATATAAAAATACTTAACATAGTTAATATTTCCGTAACTCAGAACATAATAAAAAAATATTAATTCCTGCTATTCCATTTGACTGGGCTAAACCTCTATGCCTTTATTGTCTCCCCCACCTCCCCCAATACATTCTACATTATTCTTAGTTGTTTTCCTTCATGTAGAAATAACCTACAAGGAAAGAAAGGGTTTATTTTAATTCCGATATTTATGTCCCATTGACTTGCATTGGTTTCCGGTATCGGAATCGGCGATATCCGATACTTTTTCGGTATCGGTCCGATCCAATCCGATCCGATATTTCCCGATATCGGAAGGTATCGCTCAACACTAGTAGTAACATAAAGTGACACTGGTCAGAATTAAAAAAAATTGTAGATCAGGAGAGCAGACTGTCAGTCATTATATGTCTCACTCTAGTAATGACTCCTTTCATTTAAAATAATCTCTGGATTCAGATTCTTAGGGAGATAAATGTCAGGCCATAGATCTCAGCTCATTTACATATTAAGGAAAGCAAGGATTTCTGTGGAATAAGACATTGGATATCAAATATCACGGAATCATTTTATTTAACTTTCTGTGACCTACATGTCCTTATAGACAGTTTAGGAGAGTAGACCCTACTGACAGATTCCCATTAAACCCACTGTGGTCAAGAGTTTTGTTGAACTGTGCATATATTTGTGCGTTTTCCCCTAGAGTCTTCTATGAGGAGCCTGAAAAAATGAATGTAAAAAAACACAATTATGTATTTAAGTGCAGAATCACAGCGTTTTAAATATGCATCAAAAACACATAAAAAAGATAAAAAACACAAAAAATTAGCTGCAAAAATGTAGTAATCAAAGCATATTGATATTTTATATTTTGACGCAGACACCTGTAGAAAAAAATCAGCAGAAAAAAACAGCAATTACGCTATGTGGGAATATGGTCTCATTCAGACTGGTGATGCATTGTCTAAAGCACTTAAGCATAGCTAGCGGTGGAAGGAGGTAGCCTGCTGGAGACCTACAGCGGTACTATTGGATGGGTGAAAACCATGGGTTAATTTGGGTTCCACCTAAATGCTAGTGGATGCGTTACACAGCCCTTAGCTGCATTAGAGGGTCCTTCAGAAGTGGATGAGCCAGCAAGTCTATGCTCCTCAAGACAGAGAAGAAAATCATTTGCTGTTTTGCTCACCTGCAAGAGTTCTGCATTCTCTTTTAGGAAGCCCCCTTACATTCCTCTATCACATTTTGACTTATGTAGATCAATGAACATTGCTACACCAGCAGATGCTATTCAAAGGGTTGGAACTTGAGGTTAGAATAGAAAGTAGCCGACCAACATAGAGGAAACCACACTGGGCACAGGCCCCTAATAGAGCAAGGCTCGAGCAGATGTTATTCATATTTGAAGATGCCTTTGAAGTCAATAACTTGCTACTAAAGTCTAATTCTTATAGGAAGATTCAGAAATGACCTATTAAATCTTCCTGATAATGTCCTTTATGTGTAATTATATCAAGTTTATAGTTACTTACATGTTGTATATAAGTGGAGAACATTTTATTTTCCTCCGATGTGTCCAATGTACCTCAGACAGAACTTGTCCAAGTTGAAACAGAGTCACAGTGTTTAGACTTATTTATTCTTACGTCTTAAGTCCTGCAGAACCTTTTAAAGGGGTTGAGGACAACCCTGTCCACATACCTTATTAGGGTATAAGAATGTCATAGAGGAGAGTCTGCTTCTCGGATCCCCCTCTATAAGACAGCACTGAGATCTGCTCTACCAGAGCGGCTCCCACATTGCCAGACCCACCCATGCATTATATGTTGGAAAGAACCTTACCTTGGAATTTTTATTAGTCTTCTCCATCATTTTGGGGATCACTATGTGACTGACATCTAAAAGACAAAGCAGTAACGTAGCTGTACAAATCAGTGAGTTCCAGATGGGACTTACATCTATCAGGCATTTGTGGTGTACAGTATGCTGTGGATGATGAGTATGACCATGTAAGAAGAGAAGATTATCCATAGCTTACATTTTATCACATTCTTCCTTGGTGCTTACCCTCCAACTGTTGATTTTGGATGTTCTTACTAACATTGACAGTCTTGTAAATACGGTTGTACTCAAGCTACCTTTCTTCCACTCCTTACCCCTGAATGTCCATGTCCGCACGGACCTATCCCAACAGCTTTTTGATATTGGTCAAATATAGAAGTAATAGAGACTGGTGGGATATTTGAGGTCCACACATCTGTACCTTCTGTATGTGGCAGGAGTTTGCTGTCTTCATGTTGGCTATCATTCCTGTGAGGACTGGCTTCTTCACCTTCCACAATTTCAAGGTCATCTTCAAAGTGAAAATTCTGACTTTTCACCACCTAACAGATATATGATTACAGTCATGAAGAAAGTACCATCCCATGATGTCAACACTTCTAGTAGATCATCAGAAATCATGTTAGATCATCTTCTGAAGGCATTAACAGGCAACACATTAAAGTGCAGGCAGTGGGATGTTAGTAATTCATTCCATGCAGATAAGTCAGGCTAAGTCTGGAGCTACAGGGCGATGTAAGTCATAGGAAACCTTGCGGTAACCTGGTATTCAGATCACCCATGGACCGAGGATCTCCTCTGCATGGACGGTCTTGTAGTATAGCAAGGAACAATGTAGAGAAAAGGAAGGTACATCCAGCACTGGTTACTCATAAAAAATTCTTCTTTATTGCAAATTCATAAAAACTCCAGACAGAGTAATCGCAATTAGTCTGTCTGGAGTTTTTATGAATTTCCAATAAAGAAGAATTTTTTATGAGGACCCAATGCTGGATGTACCTTCTTTTTCTCTACAGGGCGATGTGTACACATCGCAGCAATACATTGGATGCAATAGCCTCTATGGCGTTTCTATTGCAACCTGCGACATACTGTGTCACAGAGCTTCATGTGCAGTTTTGTAAATTTCTGTCTAGCAGCACTAGATCAACTTATGATTTTTGGATGTGTAGCACCCTGAGGACTCGGCTGCTACAGGGGTATTGCACCTCGACCCAGAGGTGTGGTATTCCACTCCCGGGTAAGGATGGAGTGTGGGACTGAGCTCAGTAGGCTGCATGCACTACATACATCCCATTTCCGGGGGACAGAACTACGGTACTCCCACCAAGTATATGTGCAGGTACGACAGCGTCTGTCCCTGGCTGGAGTGGGAGGGGGGTGGAACATCCCAGTAGTGTAGGGGCAGATAGGGGGAGTACTCTGGGTAAAGCTAGGAGCTCATTGGGTGCTAGTCACCTGGGCTCACACATAGAGGGAGTATATAAGGTGGGCACTATCTTAGAAGAGGGTCGAGTTCAGCCTGAGGAGGAGCAGAGCAGAGGAGCTCAGCCAGGAGGGCTGACTGGGAGCTGTGGCTCCAGTTGGGCCCAGCTCCAGAGCCAAGCCTGCAGAGGAGAGAGGAGAAAGAAAGGCCCAGAGTGGAAGACCAGAGGGAACCCTAAGAACCCAGAATCAGACCAAAAAGGGTGAAGGGTTGGCGGACACGGGTACCGGAACCCGAACTGGTGGAGGCTACTTATCCTCAGCCAGGAACCGGAGGTCATGGTCAAGATTTGCCACGACCCTCACCAAATCCACCAGAAAGGCACACCAAGTATAGGGTCAGGGAACCCAGAGGAGGTTTGACCACCAAGAGACCCGAGGGAGCCGGCCAAAGGTGGATCCCTGGTGGGAACGGCCAGAGACAGAGAGAGAGAAGGGAGCTCAGGACCACGCTCCGGAACTGCCTGGGGGTTAGCCGAGTCCAGGACCTGGTGGACGCAGCACGGCTCGGGTGGTCACTCAAGGCCAGAGTGACTGAGAGAACACCCGTGAGTAAAAACCCTGAAACTGCATCTCCTGACTCTGACTCTTCTTACTGCACCGTCACAACCCCCATCATCTTCACCTGCTGCCCTGAGGCCATACCCCTCCCGTTGGGGGTTATACCATCATCGCTGCACCCATACCACCGGCCTCAGCGGACTGTTCTGCAGCGGCGGCTGCAAAGCCGCACTCAACGGGTGGCGTAGTCGACATCCAAGTTAACATCTACTGCCATAGACTGCCACTTAGTTTGACACCCTGGGCACGGACCGGGTCACCGCCACGAGACTACAACCCTCAACAGATCCGGCTCCGGGTAAGCTCCCGCGTGCGCAACGCTGCGCGACACAGGCCCAGGGGTGCGTCAACTTTGGCGTAGTCGGCAGGATAACGTGCCCGCAACCACCGGGTACTGCGTGCCTGAAGAAAAGTTCACATTTACCTCAAAAAGAAGTCTCCCGCCAATTCCGGAGGGTCCCCGCCATCGGACGCCATCTCGGATCGGTTCCCGCCGTTTGCCCGCCATCTGCAGTCTTTTCCCGCCATCCACAGAGTTTCCCGCCACTGGGAGACGATTCCCGCCATCTGAGAAGATTTCCCGCCCTGGCAGAGCGGACGCCATTATGGGCGTGCCAGAGGGTGGCAAGAGGCCACCTCCCATCGTGGGCCAGGACCAAGAATGGCGCCAAAAACGAAGACCGCCCCCACCAGCAGAGACTGCAATGATTGAGATGTCCATCAGCGTGGGGGGTCTGCCCCTGGAACTGACAATCACCAAGTTGCCCCAGGACCGCCCTCAATGGGGGCGGATACAGAACAAAACAGAGAAGATGGGTGCAGCCTGGAGGAGTCTGGAGAAGCCGTACCCGGAGATGGAGGGAGAGTCAGGCAGCACCGACCCTGTGGTCAGGAGCCTGTTGCAAGCTACCACTCCACAAGACCTGGTGGAGATCCTGGCACAGCTCCCCCGAGACCGGGAGCGTGCACAGACCGCGCTGGAGGGCCTCGCACGGAGGATGGCCCAGGTGCAGCGAGAAACGCTGACGGAGTGGAGCAGGGAGATGGCCCAGCAGGCTGGAACCCGCCAGCGAAGCACACCACCCGCAACGAGGAGCACGCCTGCCCCTGAAGAGGATGCAGAAGGGACGGAGGCCGGAGACGACGCCGCAGAGGGAGCTGAAGAGACGGAGGCAAGTAAAGGGGACGTCACTACCCCAAGCCCAGCCACCGTAAGCCTACCCCCGCTCCCCGTCGCAGAGCCCGAAATCCCACCGATCGTGCCCGTTGCCGCACCGCTACCGTTCCAGACTAGGCCTCAAGCAGGAGCCGCGGCCACGCCTCTTGTGACGTCACGCGCCTCAACCCTGAGCGCGGCCAAGCAGGAGACGCCACCGGCCTGGTCGCAGGGCCGAGTACCCCCGGGCGCCGCAGTACCAACAGCGCCCTCTACCGAGCCACCGGCCTGGTCGCAAAGTCAAGTACACCCGGGCGCCGCCGTCTTCACGGTGCCCTTCACCTTCAGAGTGCCCCAGGCCTGGTCGCAAGCCCTGGTGAACCCGGGCGCCGCTACCACCACCGCGCCCTCAACCTCCACAGTGCCGCACCTGGGTGAAGACTGGTTAGCCCAGCATACTTGCCCGGATGGGCAGCCCTTTGAGTGGCCCCGGAGTACTACCATCCCCGACTCCGGAAGGAAAGGCCCCTGGATGAGCCCCTGATTCCGGCTCCGGCGCCTGTCAAGATCGTCCCGCTCCCGCTGGAGGAGGCCCAATTTGAATGGGACCCCACCGGGGAAAACCTCATCGGCTTCACCCAAGAGACCCGGGCGGCCGCAGCCCAGCGAGCAGAGTGCTGCCGGCAACAGCTAGAGGTTTTCGACCGGGAACGACGAGAGAGGCGGGTCCGCGAGGAGCGGCTGCAAGTGAGGAGTGCAGAACAGAAGAGCCGGACCCGACGGAACCCCCGTGCAGCCCATGGTCCCCGTGCCACCGGGACTGTAATTAAATTCCAACTGCAGCACGGTTGGGGCTTCATCCGGGATCACCGCACCCCTGGCGACGTCTTCGTGACCTGCAGGGATGTCGAGTCCCACCTGCCGGAGGGACACAGAGGTCGTGACCTATACCTGGGTGATGAGGTCACCTTTACCCGGCACCAATGTGCCAAAGGACCCTATGCCCTTCATGTACACCGGTTGACGGAGGAAGAGCTGAGGTGTCAGGAGGAGCAAGAGGACCCGGACGGGTCTGAAGAATACAGGGAGGAAGCATCAGGAGGACGCCGTTATTAGAGTACGGTAAAAAAAAAAAAAAAAAAAAGAACTGTACATAGTTATCCGTAAGGGTATAAGAACTGCTGCTAATTTAAATATGTTCCCCGTTGGGACAAGTGTGAACTTAAACCCGTGAGTCCCCTATCCCTTAACAGGCTGAGGACTGTGAACAGCCATTCCTTTTCCCCACTGGCCGAGGACTGAGAGCGGCCACCTCCCCTTGTATATAGTTGCGCTTTCTAAGGCGCCCCCTACTGGTTTTATAGGAAACTGTTGTTCTTGAACTGACTGTTGCACTTCTACCTGGTCACAAGCGCACAGTGGCCAGTAACTCAAAGAACATTATTATGAAAGAAAAAGTTTATCTTGTTTAAATCTGATAATGTTTAATGTTTGATATGTTCTTGTATGTTTTGAAAAAAAATTGTATGTTTTTGGATATTTTATTCTTTTACAGCCCGAGGACGTGCTGTGATTTACCCAGGGGAGAATGTAGCACCCTGAGGACTCGGCTGCTACAGGGGTATTGCACCTCGACCCAGAGGTGTGGTATTCCACTCCCGGGTAAGGATGGAGTGTGGGACTGAGCTCAGTAGGCTGCATGCACTACATACATCCCATTTCCGGGGGACAGAACTACGGTACTCCCACCAAGTATATGTGCAGGTACGACAGCGTCTGTCCCTGGCTGGAGTGGGAGGGGGGTGGAACATCCCAGTAGTGTAGGGGCAGATAGGGGGAGTACTCTGGGTAAAGCTAGGAGCTCATTGGGTGCTAGTCACCTGGGCTCACACATAGAGGGAGTATATAAGGTGGGCACTATCTTAGAAGAGGGTCGAGTTCAGCCTGAGGAGGAGCAGAGCAGAGGAGCTCAGCCAGGAGGGCTGACTGGGAGCTGTGGCTCCAGTTGGGCCCAGCTCCAGAGCCAAGCCTGCAGAGGAGAGAGGAGAAAGAAAGGCCCAGAGTGGAAGACCAGAGGGAACCCTAAGAACCCAGAATCAGACCAAAAAGGGTGAAGGGTTGGCGGACACGGGTACCGGAACCCGAACTGGTGGAGGCTACTTATCCTCAGCCAGGAACCGGAGGTCATGGTCAAGATTTGCCACGACCCTCACCAAATCCACCAGAAAGGCACACCAAGTATAGGGTCAGGGAACCCAGAGGAGGTTTGACCACCAAGAGACCCGAGGGAGCCGGCCAAAGGTGGATCCCTGGTGGGAACGGCCAGAGACAGAGAGAGAGAAGGGAGCTCAGGACCACGCTCCGGAACTGCCTGGGGGTTAGCCGAGTCCAGGACCTGGTGGATGCAGCACGGCTCGGGTGGTCACTCAAGGCCAGAGTGACTGAGAGAATACCCGTGAGTAAAAACCCTGAAACTGCATCTCCTGACTCTGACTCTTCTTACTGCACCGTCACAACCCCCATCATCTTCACCTGCTGCCCTGAGGCCATACCCCTCCCGTTGGGGGTTATACCATCATCGCTGCACCCATACCACCGGCCTCAGCGGACTGTTCTGCAGCGGCGGCTGCAAAGCCGCACTCAACGGGTGGCGTAGTCTGACGCACCCCCTGGGCCATATTCTTTAGGGGAATACCCGGAGCCGGATCAGATGGGGGTTGTAGTCTTCCGAGTGGCTGTGACCCGGTCCGTGCCCAGGGTGTCAAGCTCAGAGTATGTGGCAGTCCTACAGATGTTATAAAGTTCTTTATGTCGACTACGCCACCCGTTGTATTGCGGTCACTACGGCCGCCGCTGCAGCAGGGTCCGCTGAGGCTGATGGTGTTGGTGCAGCTTTTGATAGTATAACCCCCAACGGGTGGGGTATAGCCTCAGGGGGTCAGGTGCAGAGGATGGGGGTTGTGGTGGTGCAGCATAGATGGTAATTAAAGACAGAGTCGGGTTGTGCAGTTTAGGGTATTTACTTACTGCTGATGTTCCGGTCACTCCAGCTTCAAGTGACCACCCGAGCCGTGCTGCGTCCACCAGGTCCTGGATTTAGCCAACCCCCAAGCAAGTCCGGAGCGTGACCCTGAGCCCTCCTTCCTGTCCTGTCTTCTGGCCGTCCCCACCAGGGATCCACCTAGGTCCAGCTCCCTCGGGCCTTCTGTTGGGAAACCCTTGGCCTTGGGTTCCCTGACCCTACACGTGGTTTGCCTTCAGGGTGGATGTGGTGGGTGGCCGTGGCAGATCCTGCCCATGGCCTCCGGTCTCTGGCTGAGGTGTGCTTGAGCCCCCACCAGTTTGGGATCCGGTACCCTTTTGCCAACTCTTCACCCTTGGTTTGTATATGGGTTCTCAGAGTTCCTGCTTGTTTTCTCTGGGTCCTTCTGACTCTCCTCTCTCACTCTCTCTGGGACTGCTCTGCTCCTCTTCCTCTGACTTCTCTCAGACTGACCCTGATCTTAGATGGTGCCCACCTTAAATATTCCCTCTATGTGTGAGCTCAGGTGACCAGCACCCAATGAGCTCCTAACTTTACCCAGGCTGCTCCCCCTATCTGCCCCTACACTACTTGGGATGTACCACCCCCCTCCCACTCCAGCCAGGAACAGACTCGGTCGTACCTGCACATTTCTAAGTGGGAGTACCGTTGGTCTGCTCCTCGGAAATGGGATGTGTGTAGTGCATGCAGCTTTCTGGGCTCAGTCCCACACTCCATCCTTACCCGGGAGTGGAATATCACACCTCTGGGTTGAGGTGCAATACCCCTGTAGCAGCCGAATCCTCAGGGTGCTACATTCCCCCCTGGTAAATCACAGCACGTCCTCGGGCTGTAAGATATAAAACATCCACAAACATACAATTTTTTTTCATAAACATATAAAACATATAAAACAACATATATTAGCAGCAATAAACTTTTCATATTAACATTCTCGTAGACTTCTCTTGTCTCTGGTTCCTCCTCCGGTCACTGTGCAACGTGTGACCGGGTAAAGTGCGACAGTCTTTAGAACTCGTGGCTTTCCTATAAAACCAGTAGGGGGCGCTTTAGGACGCGCAACTATTTACAAGGGATATGGCCGCTCTCAGTCCTCGGCCAGGTATTTAGGAAGGGAATGACCGCTCTCAGTCCTCGGTCAGTGGGATTTAAGGGATAAACGGGTAAACAGTTCACACTTGCTGGTCCCAACGGGGACTATATTAGCAGCAGTAACAGTTCACTGTGCCCCGACGGGCAACTATATACAGCTTGTACTCTGCTGTACTCAACGACGACGTCCTCCTGCTCTTTCTTTGCAGTTACCTTTAGCTTCAGACCCGTCCGGGTCCTCTTGTTCTTCCTCCTCACACCGCAGCTCTTCCTCCGTCAGGCGATGCACATGGAGGGCGTAGGGTCCTTTGGCACACTTGTGCCGGGTGAAGGTGACCTCGTCCCCTATATACAGGTCACGACCTCTGTGTCCCTCCGGTAGGTGGGACTCAACGTCTCTCCTGGTCACGAAGACGTCGCCTGGGGTGCGGTGATCTCGGATGAAGCCCCACCCGTGCTGCATATTAAACTTGATCACAGTCCCGGTGGAAGGGGGACCATGGGCTGCACGGGGACTCCTCCTGGCCCGGCTCTTCTGCTCCGCGCTCCTTATCTGGGCTTGTTGTTCCCGGACCCGCCTCTCTCTCCGCTCCCTCTCAAAGACCTCGAGCTGCTGGCGGCAGCACTCTGCACGCTCCGCTGCGGCTGCCCGGGTCTCCTGAGTGAACCCCATGAGATCTTCTCCGGTGGGGTCCCACTCAAACTGCGCTTCTGCCAGCGGGGGCGAGATCCTCTTTACGGGCTTTGGAGCCGGGATCAGGGGTTCATCTAGGGGTCTCTCTTTCCGGAGTCGGGGATGGTGAAACTCCGGTGGCCAAATAAAGGGCTGCCCATCCGGGCACGTATGTTGGGCAAACAGATCTTCTCCCAGATGCGGCACTCTTGGTTTTATGGGCGCGGTGGTGGTAGCGCCCGGGTTGCCCAGGCCTTGCGGCCAGGCCTGGGGCACCTGGAAAGTGAAGGGCACCGTAAGGACGGCGGCGCCCTGGGCTACTTGGCCCTGCGACCAGGCCGGTGGCTCCGCGGAGGTAGGGGGCGCTGTTGGTATTGCGGCGCCCGGGGGTACTAGGCCTTGCGACCAGGCTGGTGGTACTTCCTGCTTGGTCACGCTCGGGGTCGAGGCGTGTGACGTCACAGGGGTCGCGGCTGCGGCTTCCGGTTGAGGCCTAGTCTGTGGCGGTGACGTTGCGGTTACGGGCACGGCAGGGGGTACTTCGGGCTCTGCGACGGGGAGCTGGGGCAGGTGCGCGGTTTCCCGGTTTGGGGTAGAGACGTCCCCTTTACCTGCCTCCTTTCGTTCGGCTCCCTTGTCGGCGCCGTCTCCGACCTTGAGTCCTCCTGCGCCATCCTCAGAGGCGGTCTGTCTCCTCGTCTCGGGTGGCGTGCTCCGCTGACGAGTTCTTGTCTGCTGGGCCATCTCACGGCTCCACTCCGCCAACGTCTCTCGCTGCACCCGGGCCATCCTCCGTGCGAGGCCCTCCAGCGCAGTCTGCACACACTCCCGATCTCGGGGGAGCTGTGCCAAGACCTCCACTAGGCCTAGTGGGGTCGTTGCTTCTAGCAGGCTCCTGACCAACGGGTCGGTGCTGCTCTGCTCTCCTTCTGTTGTCTCCAGCAGGCTCCTGGCCAGCGGGCCGGTGCTGCTCTGCTCTTCTCCCATCTCCGGGTAAGCTTCTTCTGGACTCAGCTCTAGGCTTCTTGTCTCCGGGTGCGCTCTCTCCAGACTGCTCCAAGCGACACCCATCTTTGCTCTCTTCTTCTCAGTCCTCCCACTTCGAGGGCGGTCCCGGGGCCACTTGGTGATTGTCAGCTCCAGGGGCAGTTCTTTCACGCTGACAGACACCTCTAGCATCACAGTCTCTGTTGGTGGGGGCGGTTTCCACTTTTGGCGCCATTTTCGGTCCTGGCCCACGATGGGAGGCGGCCTCTCACCACCCTCTGGCACGCCCATAATGGCGTCCGCTCTTCCAAGGCGGGAAACCTTTGGAAATGGCGGGAATCGTCTCCCAGTGGCGGGAAACTCTGCAGATGGCGGGAAAAAGCTGTTAATGGCGGACAACCGGCAGGAATCGATCTGTGATGGAGTCCGATGGCGGGGACCCTCCGGAACCGGCGGGAGACTTCTTTTTGAGGTAAACTTGTTCTTTTCTTCAGGCACGCAGTACCCGGGTGTTGCGGGCACGTGATCCTGCCGACTACGCCAAAGTTGACGCACCCCCTGGGCCATATTCTTTAGGGGAATACCCGGAGCCGGATCAGATGGGGGTTGTAGTCTTCCGAGTGGCTGTGACCCGGTCCGTGCCCAGGGTGTCAAGCTCAGAGTATGTGGCAGTCCTACAGATGTTATAAAGTTCTTTATGTCGACTACGCCACCCGTTGTATTGCGGTCACTACGGCCGCCGCTGCAGCAGGGTCCGCTGAGGCTGATGGTGTTGGTGCAGCTTTTGATAGTATAACCCCCAACGGGTGGGGTATAGCCTCAGGGGGTCAGGTGCAGAGGATGGGGGTTGTGGTGGTGCAGCATAGATGGTAATTAAAGACAGAGTCGGGTTGTGCAGTTTAGGGTATTTACTTACTGCTGATGTTCCGTTCACTCCAGCTTCAAGTGACCACCCGAGCCGTGCTGCGTCCACCAGGTCCTGGATTTAGCCAACCCCCAAGCAAGTCCGGAGCGTGACCCTGAGCCCTCCTTCCTGTCCTGTCTTCTGGCCGTCCCCACCAGGGATCCACCTAGGTCCAGCTCCCTCGGGCCTTCTGTTGGGAAACCCTTGGCCTTGGGTTCCCTGACCCTACACGTGGTTTGCCTTCAGGGTGGATGTGGTGGGTGGCCGTGGCAGATCCTGCCCACGGCCTCCGGTCTCTGGCTGAGGTGTGCTTGAGCATCCACCAGTTTGGGATCCGGTACCCTTTTGCCAACTCTTCACCCTTGGTTTGTATATGGGTTCTCAGAGTTCCTGCTTGTTTTCTCTGGGTCCTTCTGACTCTCCTCTCTCACTCTCTCTGGGACTGCTCTGCTCCTCTTCCTCTGACTTCTCTCAGACTGACCCTGATCTTAGATGGTGCCCACCTTAAATACTCCCTCTATGTGTGAGCTCAGGTGACCAGCACCCAATGAGCTCCTAACTTTACCCAGGCTGCTCCCCCTATCTGCCCCTACACTACTTGGGATGTACCACCCCCCTCCCACTCCAGCCAGGAACAGACTCGGTCGTACCTGCACATTTCTAAGTGGGAGTACCGTTGGTCTGCTCCTCGGAAATGGGATGTGTGTAGTGCATGCAGCTTTCTGGGCTCAGTCCCACACTCCATCCTTACCCGGGAGTGGAATATCACACCTCTGGGTTGAGGTGCAATACCCCTGTAGCAGCCGAATCCTCAGGGTGCTACAAGTTGACATCCAAGTTAACATCTACTGCCATAGACTGCCACTTAGTTTGACACCCTGGGCACGGACCGGGTCACCGCCACGAGACTACAACCCTCAACAGATCCGGCTCCGGGTAAGCTCCCGCGTGCGCAACGCTGCGCGACACAGGCCCAGGGGTGCGTCAGATGTGCAGTCCATATCTTTTTCTACAGTATTGCCACGTTGCATTGTGCGTCCCCTCCCTTTTTACTTGCACCAGCACTTCCCCCATTTGGCCTAGGCATTTTTAATTAGCAGCAGACTGTAAGAAGGGTTGTACTTATTTTTGCTAGCTCCTTTCACTTGGTGTTGGTGCTGTGTGGTGACCTTTGTTGCTGTGGTGTTGTGCCTGTGGGGCGGTGTGGCCTGGAGGCACCAGGTCACCCAAACTGCTGGAGCACTCTCACTGCGGCGGTGGTTGGTGCACAGTGCTGCACCTTTAGGCCACGGTCACACGTTCAGTATTTGATCAGTATTTTACCTCAGTATTTGTAAGCCGAAACCAGGGGTGGGTGATAAATACAGAAGTGGTGACGTTTTTCTATTATACTTTCCCTCTCATTGTTCCACTCCTGGTTTTGGCTTACAAATACTGATGTAAAATACGGATCAAAATTGACCCCAGATTTAGACCAGCCCTTAAAGGGAATCTGTCAGCAGGTTTTTGCTATGTAATCTGAGGACAGCATGATGTAGGGGTTAAAATACTGAATTCAATGATGTGTCACTTATTAGAATGTGTGCTGTGGTTTACTTACAATGAAGGTTTTATCACTCAGAAATTATCATTGCTGGGATTAACAGTTGTGTGCCAAGACATCCGACTCCGCCCCCTCCTGTGATAAGCAGCTCACTGTCAATGGACAATGTACATAGAGAGTCTGGTGTGGGCGGAGGCAGATTTCTCAGCTCTGTTACAAGCTACATCTAAGAACTCTGATGTAAATTTAGACTAGTTATCCAACTAGGTGTGGTTCTCAACTCCTCTCCATGCGAGTCTTCTTGTGGATTATGCTCAATTGGCTAAAACACAAGACTTATAGACAGGAAAAAGGAGTCATATCTTGGGAAGGGAGAGGCACAGGAACAAAAAATAAACTATGCCAGATTAAGGAGGACAGCAGCATTTACACCTGGTATGTAAGTACATATTTATGGCAAGTGACTTGTCCTTTTTAACTTTCTGACCACCCTTCCTTTTCATACACAAGTTTCCATCCCTTCTCAGTAAATTTGGAGCGGACATGATCCGTAGGCCCAACACAACTTTCTCTCGGTTCAGCTTATGTGTGAATATGAAAAATAATGTACTTAACATCTTCTATACATTATCCACAAGTGATCACTTTACGAGAAGGCAAACCAGCAGAGCTGGACAAATCTTTGCATTTCCCCCTTTAAGAAACAAAGGGGAATTTTTGCCTGATGTACACGCTACTCCTACTATCTGGTTTCAAATTTGACTTTGTCCTGGTTCTCAACGTTGAATTGATTGATCTCATTAGGGTAGTGTGATCATTTTGTGGTGCCTGGAGGGTGTGTGAACGCTTTAAGGGTGGTTTCACATGTCCGGATATTTCTGATACTGGAAAAACCCGTACCGGAGATATCTGGGTCCTTGTGCGCCTGTGTTGCACACGTGTACCGCATCAGGACCACACGTACCGGCGCTTGGGAATCAGCGGTACAGTTAGCGCTGTTCCGAAGCGCCGGGTGCTTAACGCTGTCCTCATCATAGTCCCCTGCCGGCGCTGCGATCAGCACCAGCAGTGGTTAATGATGAGAGTAGTAGTCTGATCCCGGTGTCTCCACCTGTAAAAATAAGAATAAAACAAAAAAAACCATAAACTGACCTGTCCTAAGTGTCCCCCGCTGTAATCCATGCGACCGCTCAGTGGAGGAGCTGGAGAGAGCGACTGCTGCACCGAGCGGGCCCTGGAGCTGCGCTCAGCGGGTGTGTCCTGTCACTCACTGAGCGCAGCGGAGGTCCGAGGCCCGCTCGCTGCATTAGTCATTCTCGCTGGCTCCTTGGTGTGAGCATGTAAGGGGGAAGACCGGGGTGTAAGTACTTTCAGAGCAAGGGATTCAGAACTGCCGGGGCCGTACCTCTTGTTGCAGGGGGAAGACACACTGCAAGCAGAGGAGTCATGTGACAGGGAAGCAGGGGGTATGTCGAGAGAGAGAGTTGGGAGGTCAGGTGACAGAGGAACTCCTGGTGTGATGAGAGAGGGAGAGACGAGGACGTTTGCGCGGGAAAGCGCAGCTGGGTCCGGCGGAGCAGAGCCGTGTGAGAGGATCCAGGCTCCTGGCTACAGTACTTGGAGCAAGGGATCCGAGTGCAGTGGACCGGAGGAGTCAAGCTGACTGTAGGGAGGAGACGCAGGGTCCGTGGAGCTGAGTACGTGAGGTGCACTGTTATGGACTAGGGGCTTAGCGGGTAAAACCGGAGACCGCCTGCTGCCGCCAGAAGACGGAGCATTGTTTTGGCGGGGAAGCCTGAAGACAGCGTCACCAGCACCAGCCGGCAACTGCCTTGTAGAGGATACAAGTCAGATAAGTGAAAAAAACTGTCGTTTGTTACCTGTTTGACTCTGCTACATCTAGTTAAACTGTAAACTGTCAGTTACAGATTAATACCTGCTATTTCCCCATATTTTCCCCTGTTACTCCCTGCGTGGAGATTCATCTTGTTATCATAAACTTTCCCTATTTATTAACCCTGTATTGGCTGCTCTGTGCTTCTGTGTCACTGCATCTAAAGTAACTGTGTTACAAGCAGTCGCATGGATTACAGCGGGAGACATCTTTGGACAGGTGAGTATATGGATTTTATTATTTTATTCTTATTTTTACACATGAGCAGACTACTACTCCCAATGTTGTCTCTTGCTCGTGCTGATCACAGTGCGAGCAAGGGACAATGATGAGGGCAGCATTCAGCACTCGGCTCTTGGGAACAGTGCTAACTGTACCGCTGATTCCCAGGCGCCGGTACGTGTCACACTGATGACACACTGATGTCATCCGTGTGTGTTCAGCGTGAGACATTTTGTGGACCGTGCAGTGTGTAAAAAACAGACATATCAGCGTGTTTTGCCCATGGACACACGGTTCGTAGAAACACACTGACATGTGCACAGACCCATAGATTTGAATGGGGCTACGTGTGTCAGTGTCTCCAGTCGCTCTGCCCCCCCCCTTCATTGCGCCCATAGGCGGATTATAATGAGGGCAATCCGGGGTGTCTATGGCCGGATTGCCCTCATTATATGTGCGGCCGCTGCTTCTTCTCCGGCCGGACCAGCACTGCAGCAGTTAACTTCCCTGTGTGCTGGCCCGGCCGCGTCACTGCTAGGAGACACGGCCCTGTGCGCGGCCGTGTCTCCTAGCTGTGACGTCACGCAGTGCGCGCCCTGCACTGCTACTTACCACCGGAGAGGAGCAGGAGCCAGGAGGACTGTAGCCGAGCCGGGGGATGGTGAGTGTGTGTGTGTGTGTGTGTGTGCGCAGGCAGATATCATTGTGTGATGTCTGTTTATATGTATTTTTGTGTTTCAAATGTGTTTATGCGTGTATGTATATGTCTGTATATGTTTGTGTGTGCGTGACTGTGTGCGGCCTCCTGCTGTCTCTGGGGGGGCGCCGTGCGGCCTCCCGCTGTGTATAGATGGCGCTGTGCGGCCTCCCACTGTGTATAGATGGCGCCGTGCGGCCTCCTGCTGTGTATAGATGGCGCCGTGCGGCCTCCCGCTGTGTATAGATGGCGCCGTGCGGCCTCCCGCTGTGTATAGATGGCTACGTGCGGCCTCCCGCCGTGTATAGATGGCTACGTGCGGCCTCCCGCTGTGTATAGATGGCGCCGTGCGGCCTCCCGCCGTGTATAGATGGCGCCGTGCGGCCTCCCGCCGTGTATAGATGGCGCCGTGCGGCCTCCCGCCGTGTATAGATGGCGCCGTGCGGCCTCCCGCCATGTATAGATGGCTACGTGTGCTCAATATTGAGTCATACAATTAATGTAAGGCTATGTGCCCACGATGCAGAAATGCTTCGGATTTTTTTTGAGCGTTTCTGCATCTCCCTGGCAGAAAAAACGCATGCGGATTTTACATGCGTTTTTCCTGCAAGGGACATGCTGATGTGAAGTGTTCTTCACTTGCAATTCCGCATGTGGGTTGACAAGCGATTTTAGCATCACTTGGAAAGTGCTTGACAACTTGGTCACACTATATAAATCCATGCCGGTAAAAGAATGGTAAAAAATAAATATATAATTACCTTCTGATGGCCTGCCAATGTCAGCGGTCACGTGACCCGTCACATGACTAAATGACGTCACGGCAGATCCTTTTCAGACCATCGTGAGCTGCCGGCAAGCCAGGACGCATCAGATAAAGACACCGGGGGCCATCAGAAGGTAAGTATGATATTTATTTTTTATTTTATTCTTTTTTTTTTTTACAGGTACTATGGTACCCGGGTCTGGAGGAGAGTCTCCTCTTCTCCAAACCCGGGTACCATCCGCACATTGAAACGCATGGATTCTGCATGTACAGATGCAGTGATGCAGATTACATGCGTTCCAATGCAAGTCAATGGCGGCGAAAACGCCGAGCTTCCGCAATATAATTGGTAGTGCTGTGGATTTTTCCACAATGATAAACCGCAGCGGAAATTTCCGCAGCATGTGCACAGCACATGCGGATTATCATTGGGGAATGTGACAGACCTTCTACCAAGCGTTTTTTAAGCGTTTCTGCAGCGGAATTGCTTAAAAAACGCATAGTGGGCACACAGCCTGCCTGCTGCAGCCCAGTTCTGAGTGGGCCGCTCCCACCCACCCCCACCCCCATATACAATGCTGCAGCCCTGTGGTCTGTGTGGGCCGCTCCCATCCCCCCCCATACCCATATACAATGCTGCAGCCCTGTGGTCTGTGTGGGCTGCTCCCACCCCCCACCCCCATATGCAATGCTGCAGCCCTGTGGTCTGTGTGGGCCACTCCCATCCCCCCCACCCCCATATGCAATGCTGCAGCCTGTGGTCTGTGTGGGCCGCTCCCATCCCCCCACCCCCATATGCAATGCTGCAGCCCTGTGGTCTGTGTGGGCCGCTCCCTCCCCCCCCCACCCCCATATGCAATGCTGCAGCCCTGTGGTCTGTGTGGGCTGCTCCCACCCCCATATGCAATGCTGACAGGGGGGGGGGGGTGACTGCTGACAGTGCCTAGGGCAGCAGAAACTCCAAATACGGCCCTGTCTCCAGTACGTGTGGGAACTGTCACCACACGTACCGGACGCACTGACGTGTGAAAGAGGCCTAAAAATGGGTCATATGTGTGTGACCATCTTTGATCTAATGACTGGGTGGGATTGTGGTTAATGCAGAAAGTGATATCTAGGATGATTGTCTGAAGACTAAACTGAGCTCTGTGTAATACACCGATCTTCAACTTCCCCAGAGTAGTTTACTCAGTTTTCTACTATCTCACATAATCTCATAGCACCATCTTATGCCAGATATAATATTGCTGCTCCCGAAGTAATAACATTGTGTTTGACGCTTTATTGTAATGAACTTCTGGCAAGAAAAGTATTGTTGTGTTCATTGCAAAAAAGCCAAAACCTGAGCGCACTGACCAAATATATTAGTGAGATATACAGAATGATTATTTTGCTTTAGTTTTCTCAAATATCCTAAAACTTAACCCCTTCACTCCTCAGCCAATTATATTTTTTTCCTCCCTTTCTTCCCAGAGCCATCACTCTTTTATTTTTCTAACCACATAGACATATGAGGGCTTATTTTTTTGCTGGATAAGTTGTGCTTTTCAATGATGTGACGCCTCATTCTCGAAAGAGCCCTTTTAGTTTACCCTGGGTGATGGGGGACTCGGAGTCGGGTCCTGTGATGGAGAGATGGGGTTCAGCCGTGGCCCGGACCCGACCCGTGCTCAGGGCCGTCACATTAAAAAGAGATGGTGTGGGCTCATCCGGGCTCATCCGGGTTGAGTGGCTGATTAATGACTACGCCACCTGTGGTACCTGGTGAAGGGTCACCAGCGCCGCTGCAGTCCGCTGAGGCATGGTGTTACGGCGGCCAAAGTTATTACTACTCCCCACAGGCGGAGCGTGGCCTCAGGGCAGAGGGACAGGATGGAGGGGGTAGTAGTAGAGGAAGACGGGCGCCGCGTCTTGCGGTGAAGCGCAGAATAAACAGTCCGGAGGCCATAGGGGTGAACTTCCAAGGCTTTACTCACTTTAGAGATGGCAGAAGGAAGGCGACTCCCTGCTCCTCGCGGAGTCCTGCGGTCACCAGGGACGGGAGTCCGACAACCTCCGAGTAAGTCCAGCATTCAGTCGGGACCCTACTGCAGAGTGTTCCTGAACTACAGACCGAATCCTTTCCTGTCCGTGTATGTGCAAATAGGCCGGGACTCCCTCTGAACTCCTCTCAGAACAAGGGCTCGGGTGGCAGCTCCACTCCGTCCGATACCCGGTGGGATCCTCTGGGCCTACCGGGCTTCCCCGACCAGGACGTGGAGTAGCAAGGTCGGGTGTCGGGGGCCGGTACCCCTCTTGCAGCCGGACTCCCTCTGAATATATCAGCATGGCGAGGACAGGTGGCGTACACCGCTCCGTCTGCATCTTTCCTGGGATCCATTTGCTGTGGAGCCACACTCTTAAGCTCTGGGCCTTCTTGATCCTGGTCCTTGGCCGGGTTGAGACATTCCGTGTCTACAACCTACCTCTCGTCCCAAGGCCAAGGTACGAGGGCTGTGTCCCTTTCCGATGCAGGCCCACACAGGATCTGCGCTCCGGGAGGGAGGTCACATTACACACAGTATTTGACAGCACAGAGAACAGCCGACAGACTAGCAAGGGCTAGACAAAGGACCAAGATCAAAGATGGCTTTTTATTAAATATGAAATTTAAAGTGTAACTAACTTGTAAGTCCTTCACCCTCACCCACTAACTGGTTCCCCTAACTCTTGGTTCCCCAGTCTCCTTGTAACCAGGGGAGCAGCACCTAGTGCATACTAGCTCCCTCTGGTGGAGAAATGTGGTGTTGGGTGCAGAGGTTGGGTCACGACTATCACACTGTCCTTACCTCAGAGGAGGAACACTACACTCCATTAGAGATGTGCAGCTTCCCTGTGGCGGTCGAACCCTCAGGGGCGCCACATTGACACCATTCATTTTACCACATAGCGTTCTTGAAAACAAGAAAAAAAACCTAGTGTGGTGTAATTGTTAAAAAAAAAAATCACAATTCTGACATTGTTTTTCGGGAATTGTTTTCACGGTGTACATTTTGTGGTAAAAATAATCATGCAATATGATTCTCCTCATCAATACGATTACGGCGATACCAAACATGTCCAGATTTTTATTATTTTAGTGTTGAAAAAAATTTAAAGTTTGCAAGAAACATTTTTGGGGTTGTATTGCTATTTTCCAAGACCAATGACATTTTTATTTTTCAGCTGATGGAGCTTATTTTTTGTGGGGTGAGACAAAGGTTTTATTAATACTATTTTGGGATAGATTTGACTTTTTGATCTCTTGTTACAGCATTTTATGTGGAATTGTGTTGATCAATAAAACATCATTTTGTTGTTCTTGAATTTTTTCCGTTTACGGTATGTAACGTTCGGGTAAACTGTTTTTATGTTTTGATAGATTGGACATTTTTGAATGCGGCGATACCATATGTGTGTTTTTTTTTTATATATTTATTCTCAATGGTGGGTAATGAGGGTGATTTGAACTTTATTTATTTATTTTTTTTTCCATATTTTTTTAATTTTTTTTTTCCTTTTTACAGTTTTTTTTGGGCTCCTTAGGGGACTTGAAGATGCATGTCTGATCGCATGTGCCATATACAGCGATGCCACAGTATCGCTGCATATAGCAGAAATCACAGTCTCTTTTGAAGCCCGGCCACAGGCAGGGTTTCAAAGGAGCTCCGTAATGACAGGCACGGGGGTTATCAGCTGTCCCTCGGTTGTCATGACTACCCATCAACGACCTGCCATCACATCACGGGCACGACAATGGATGGAGTCAATGACGTGCGCACGTCGGCGCGTGTTAAATGCCGCTGTCAGAGATCGGCAGTGGCATTTAACAAGTTAACAATCGCGGGTGGAGCAGAGCTGTACGGTGCATGTCGGAAGCGGGAGTATGGAGTCAGTTCCCGCAGCAAGCCCATCCCATAGCCGGCAGATGATGGCTGTGAGCTGCCCCTAACAGTGGAGAGGAGTGATAGTTAGGGGCAGGTCCTGTCTGTAAATACAGCCATCACCTGCCAGTTATGGGATGGGCTCGCTGCGGCAGCCCACTCCATACTCCCGCTTCCGTCATACACTGTAAACATATGTGGCACCCCAGGGGTCTGGTTTTCCACAGTAATGTAATGTTATGTCTGAGAGCAGGTGGGAGGTCCTTTGGTCAGGGATCCTGTGCATGCCACACCTCCTGCCCAGTCTTGGGAGGGGAAGAACTTCCCCTGTATAAACCCGGGGCTGAGGCAGGGTGAGTCAGACAGGGAGAGTGGAGACAAGAAGCAGCATAGGAAACAGCAGAGTTCCAAGGAGTCAGGGGCTGGCAGCTGCAGCGCTCGCCCTGACTAAGAAGATTCTTTACCGGACCCGGAGTCCGAGGCTGTGGGGACTAACTTCTACCCAGCAGCAGAATCCGTCAGGCAGGGGATTTCAGGTCCTCTGGCCCAGAAGCCCGAAGGCACGGTCACACGCGTGGGACCAGCACCGCCATCGTGGAGCGGAAGCCATTAGAAGGCCCCGAGTCACCGGCCATACGGGTGAGCACCACACGGTACACTCAGGGACGTGGGCTACTTACATCAGCTTCTAGCAAGGTAGCCAGAAGAGTACAGTCAGTTTGTGAGGCCTACAACTACGCCTGGCCAGGGGAGATCCCATCTGCTCAAAGACTGACCAGGCCCCGTTTGCTAGCAAGTACTCCGGGAGGGTCTATCGTTGTTACCAGTAAAGACCCTGAACTACACCGTACCGTCTCTGAGTGGTTCCTGCTACCCCCATCATCCACGTCGGCTGCCCTGAGGCCATACCCCTCCCGTTGGGGGTTATACTATCACGCTGCACAATCCTACCACCGGCCTCAGCGGTCTGCCCTGCAGCAGCAGCTCCCTGGCTGCACTCAACGGGTGGCGTAGTCATCAACTATTTACTACTAATAGACTGCCGTCTAGTTTGACTCCCTGGGCATGGACCGGGTCACCGCCACGAGACTACAACCCTCCACTGATCCGGCTCCGGGTAGGCTCCCGCATGCGCAACGCAGCGCGACACAGGCCCAGGGGCGCGTCAACTTTGGCGTAGTCGGCAGGATTTCGTGCCCGCAACCACCGGGTACTGCGTGCCTGAAAAGCAAAGACTGTTCAAACTTACCAGTGGTGAAGATTCCCGCTATCCGTGGAGGTTTCCCGCCATCCGGCGCCATCTTCTACCTTCTTCCCGCCATCGGTGAAGTTTCCCGCCATCCGGCGCCATCTTCGGCCTTCTTCCCGCCATCCGTGGAGTTTTCCCGCCGTTGGACGCCATCTTGGGGACGCCGCGCGGGAAGAAGAGGGGCGTGGACTCCGAAAGCGCGCGAGAACTGAAGCCCCGCCTCACGTCCGGACGTTGCGTAAGGTCCTGGAAGGAGCCCAGCAGACGCCGACGTCACAGGAGCGCGACGGAAGGTCCTCAACCCTGACGATCCACTGCGGAGCCGCGGCCTACGGAAGAGGATCATCGCAAGGTAGGCCACGGTCCACTAGGGGGGAGGAAGATGTCGGATACGGAGGAGAGCTTCACTGCCCCAACCCCCGCCAGCGCTACCGCTGCTGCAGTTATGCCCTTCACCATGCCCTATATCCCGGGAGCAGCTTGGCTACCCCAGTACTCAGGGGAGTCACATACCCTGCATGACTTTAGAGAAAAGCTGGATAGCCTCTTCCAGGTGTACCCCCTCACAGAAGAGCAAAAAGTGAGCATCCTGGTGGCCCAACTAACCGGGGCAGCCAAAAGGGAAGTAAAATCCTGGCCACCTGGGAGGAAGACTGTCGCAGGGATACTAACCCGGCTGAAGGACACCTTTGATACCCGCACCTCAGCCGAGATTAAGCTTAGATTCTACGGGTGCAAGCAGCGAGCGCATGAGAGTATAAGGGACTATGCACTAAACCTACAAGAGGCCCTGAGGGCCATAAAGCAGACCGACCCTGATGGGGTGGGAAACGAGGACAGGCTGTTGACTGAACAATTTATAGAGGGTTTATATTGCAATGCCCACCGAACCCAGTTGCGGGCGATGGCCTTACAGGATCCCCATCTGGACTTTGCACAGTTCAAGGACAGAGCCATCCGGGTGCTCCGAGAACCGGCACCAGGTGGCGTTGTGACCCACAGACGCCCCACTACCACTTACTACCAGGAGGCGGCGCCCTTGTCAGCAGGGCCTGTGGGAGCTGATGCGCAGGCTTTGGACAATGACCCGGCTCCAGACCTACACCATCAGGTCCAAGAGCTAGCTAAGAGCGTTGCTGCGCTAACCCGAACTGTGCAGTCTTTACAGGTTTCCACCCCAGGGAAGATCCAGCTGGCATCCGGACCGGAGGACATCCCGTGGCGTCGACCAAGGAGGACCCCACCGGCCAGAGGAAGACCCAGTGACCGATACAGCGAGGACGGACGACCCATCTGCCGCCGCTGCAATCAACCCGGACATATGGAAAGGTACTGTTCTTTAAACGGGCACAACCTGGGGTAGAGGGCCAACCCCCAGGAAAAAGATCACCAGGCCCATCGAACTGGCGCGACAGATATGTGGGAGGACGCCCAGTCTTGCCTGTGGTACTGGATGGCATTCCCATGAGTGCCCTACTGGATACCGGGTCACAGGTCACCACCATCCCGTACGTGCTCTTCAAGCAGTACTGGAATGACTCGGATATTACCCACTACCCTGACGACGACTTGAGTATCATCGCCAGCAATGGCCAGCCCGTGCCACAGATCGGATTTAAGGAGGTGGCCCTCAAAATCGGTAGAGTCGAACTGGCCGCACAGGGACTGATCATTGTAGATATTGATAAACATGAGAGTCACCCAAAAATAACTCTAGGAACTAACGTAATTGAAAATTGTCTTGCAGAGGTGATTTTCCTTTTACAGCAGGTTGCCAAGAACGCCAGCTCCGGCGAGCAGCGGGTGCTCCAGAAAGAGATCCGGGCACTGATGCAACGGCAACAAGTGGAACTCTCCGGCGGTGAGATTGGTAGCGTAAGAATGTGTGACCCTTTTCCTATTGCCATGCCCCCAAAAAGTGAAATGATGATTTGGTGCCGGGCAGCTATTGGTCTGAGAGGAAGAGATTACCAGGCAATGGTAGAACCAGTTTACTCAGACAGTAGGCCCACCATTTTGACAGCACGGGGGGTGGTCAATGTACGCCATGGGAGGGTGCCCATTCGCATAATAAATATCGGGGAGAGGGAAGTGTACCTGCCCCGGTATGCCACGCTAGCCAAATTATATACCACTAATCAAAATTCTATACAATCTGTAGAACCTTTGCCTCCATCTCACCCGGAGGAAGGTAACGGCTCTAAGAAAGACATGGAGGACTGGTGTCAGCAACTACATTTGGGTACTGATTCCACTCCCTCACATCAGAAACAAGGAGTCTATCGGGTGGTTCAAGAGTATGAGAGAGTGTTTAGTAAACACCCGTTAGACTTCGGGCGAGTCAAGGGGGTAGAACACCGCATCCCCACGGGAGATCATCCTCCCATAAAAGAGAGGTATCGACCCGTACCCCCTGCACATTACCAACACGCCAAGGGGATGCTTAGAGACATGAAGGAGGCTGGGGTAATCCGGGATAGCTGTAGCCCCTGGGCAGCCCCACTAGTTTTAGTCAAAAAGAAAGACAACACCATGAGGATGTGTGTAGATTACCGGAAAATCAACCGTATCACACACAAGGATGCGTACCCCTTACCAAGGATAGAGGAGTCATTGGCTGCTTTAAGATCTGCTAACTTCTTCTCTACCTTGGATCTCACTAGCGGGTACTGGCAGGTTCCTGTAGCAGAGGCGGACCGGGAGAAGACCGCATTCACCACCCCGATGGGACTTAGTGAGTTCACCTGCATGCCGTTCGGACTCTGCAACGCCCCAGGAACCTTCCAACGATTAATGGAGTGCTGTCTGGGCCACAGAAACTTCGAGACGGTCCTGTTGTACCTGGACGATGTCATCGTATACTCCAAAACTTATGAGGACCACCTGAAACACCTGGCGGAGGTGTTCGAAGCTCTGGCGAGTTACGGCCTAAAGGTGAAACCCTCCAAGTGTCACCTCCTGAAACCAAAGGTGCAATACCTGGGACACGTGGTGAGCGCTGACGGAGTGGCTCCCGACCCCGATAAGATCACCGCAATTAAGGGATGGCCAAGCCCCTCCAGCGTAAAAGAAGTGCGGCAGTTCCTAGGGTTGGTAGGCTACTACCGAAGGTTTATTCCCGGTTTCACCAAAAAGGCAGCGCCTATGCAGGACCTCCTGATAGGCCAGTCCCGGAAGGCCAAGAACCAGAAGCCGCCCTTCAAATGGGAAGAGCTAGAAGAAGAGTCCTTCCGCCAGCTGAAGATGGCCCTCACGGGGGATGAAATCTTGGCGTACCCAGACTATAGCCAGCCCTTCATCCTCTACACCGACGCCAGTAACATCGGGCTAGGAGCCGTACTATCCCAGATTCAGCAGGGGAGAGAACGAGTGATCTCCTATGCCAGCCGAAAACTGCGACCCACCGAAAGGAACCCCGAGAATTACAGCTCATTTAAGCTAGAGTTCCTGGCCGTGGTATGGGCAGTCACCGAGCGCTTTAGGCATTACCTCGCTTCTTCCCGGTTCACCGTATACACGGATAACAACCCGTTGATACACCTGGACACGGCAAGACTCGGTGCCCTGGAGCAGAGGTGGATGGCCCGTCTGTCCAACTACGAGTTCACAATCAAATACCGGGCAGGACGCTCCAATACTAACGCGGATGCCCTGTCCAGGATGCCCAACCTGCCGGACGAAGGAGAAGATCCGGAGGGACTGGAAGAAGTTGAACTCCCTGCATTCCACCGTCATGGGACTATCCAGTATTCCCACCGGGTAAGGGGTAAACAGGCTGCTACGTTGAACCCCTTACCCCACTACAACTGGGCGGAAACGCAAGACAGCGACCCTGCCGTCCGACTGGTGAAGGAGATGCTGACTCGGCCGGAGGCTCGACTTGAACCAGACGCTCCGGAGGAAGCCAAACAACTATGGGCGGAGAAGAGTCGACTATTCCTTTACAAGGGGAAGTTGTGCCGCAGAATGGTCAACTCCCGGACGCATGAACTACTCTGGCAAGTAGTGGTGCCACGAAGAGACGCAGCCATGGTGATGGAGGCATACCACGACGGAGCTGGACACTTCGGGTGGAAAAAGCTGGAGTTCCTGCTGCGCGAGCGGTTCCACTGGGTAGGCATGAGGGGAACCATCGAGAAGTGGTGCAGAGACTGTGGCCCGTGCAATCTGAGAAGGAAGGACCGGGCCAGCCAGAAGACTCCCCTGCAGTCCATCGTCACCCGGCAACCGTTGGAACTGGTAGCCTTGGATCATGTAAAACTGACCCCAAGCAGAAGTGGCTACGTCTACGCGTTAACCATCGTGGATCATTACTCCCGGTTCTTGGTTGTCGTCCCCGTCAAGGACTTAACGGCTCAAACAGCAGCTAGAGCCTTCCAGCAGCACTTCTGCCGTCCACACGGGTACCCGGACCAAGTGCTGACGGACCAGGGACCTGCCTTTGAAGCGGAGGTCTTCCAGGAATTCTGCAATCTGTATGGCTGCCGGAAGATAAGGACGACACCCTACCATCCGCAAACTAATGGACTTTGTGAAAAAATGAACCAGGTGGTAATGGATCTGCTAAAAACATTGCCCCTGGAAGAACGCAGTCTGTGGCCTGAGAAGTTGCCCGATCTGGTGGACCTATACAACCACATCCCGGTAGGTTCCACCAACTGTACCCCGGCTTACCTAATGAGGGCGAGACCTGGTAAGTTACCTGTTGACCTGGAAATGGGAGTCCTGACACCTGAGGACACTTCACCAGAAACAGACTGGGACACAGAGAGGCAGCAGCAGTACCGGAGAGTACAAGAGAGCGTGGAGCGAAGTCTCTGTCAGGCTAGGGAAAGACAAGAGAAGACTTACAACCAGTATGCTCCCGCTGTTCCCCTGGTACCCGGAGAGCAGGTCTTGAAGAGGAAAAGACGGCTCCACAAGTTGGATGACCAGTGGGAGGAGGACCCGTACACCGTACTGCCCTCAAGCCACGAGAACCCGAAGGTCTGTACCATCAGTAAAGACGGAGGGGAAACCACAGCCATTGTATCCCGGGACCACCTGAAGAAGTGTCCCGAACAACTGAGGAACCCTGAAGAGGAACAAGAAGACCATCGACCCGTGGAAGAAAGGGAAGATATGGTTAGTACCGTGCTCAGGGACTTCCCTCAGTCTTGGACTCAAGTCAATGGTGCAGTTGTGGTACCCGTACTCACCTTCCTCCAACCATCATCCCAAGAACCTACGGAGCAACGGGTAGAGCTGGAAGAACAGCCGGTCCAGGAGGCAGAAGACTCCACACAAGCAGAACAGGAGAATCAACCCTCTGCTTATAGTGAGCCTGCCGTACCCCTAGTGAGACAAAGAGCCGGTAGACAGCTGCCCAGTTTACCCTTGACAGCTCCTACACCCTGTAGTTCAGGGCCAGACAGTCAGCTCCGTAGGTCCACTCGGGCCACTAGAGGCCAGTTACCCGCACGCTGGAGAATTTAAAGTGTATAAATTGTTTTATTTATGTTTTTCTGTGTATTGTTGCTTGTGAATAATTTTGTGTTTCCAGTTGTTTTTAGGAAACCTTGGTGGATTTACCGGGAATCCTTGTATATAGTTGGAGCGTAACCCAGGATGGACTAGAGACTGTTAAGGACTCGGGGTAGGACAGACCCCTACCTGGTTACGTCTCCCTGTGTTGGTGAAATGGACACCTTTGCTTTTCTTCAAAGACTGCACCCGGTTGCGGACACGCCGCAACCATCTTATGTGTTTTTCTTATTGTGTTGTTATTGTTATACTTTGTTATGTTTTTCTAAATGTGTTTAGTCCCGGAGTACTAAATTTCACTAGGGGGGAATGTGGCACCCCAGGGGTCTGGTTTTCCACAGTAATGTAATGTTATGTCTGAGAGCAGGTGGGAGGTCCTTTGGTCAGGGATCCTGTGCATGCCACACCTCCTGCCCAGTCTTGGGAGGGGAAGAACTTCCCCTGTATAAACCCGGGGCTGAGGCAGGGTGAGTCAGACAGGGAGAGTGGAGACAAGAAGCAGCATAGGAAACAGCAGAGTTCCAAGGAGTCAGGGGCTGGCAGCTGCAGCGCTCGCCCTGACTAAGAAGATTCTTTACCGGACCCGGAGTCCGAGGCTGTGGGGACTAACTTCTACCCAGCAGCAGAATCCGTCAGGCAGGGGATTTCAGGTCCTCTGGCCCAGAAGCCCGAAGGCACGGTCACACGCGTGGGACCAGCACCGCCATCGTGGAGCGGAAGCCATTAGAAGGCCCCGAGTCACCGGCCATACGGGTGAGCACCACACGGTACACTCAGGGACGTGGGCTACTTACATCAGCTTCTAGCAAGGTAGCCAGAAGAGTACAGTCAGTTTGTGAGGCCTACAACTACGCCTGGCCAGGGGAGATCCCATCTGCTCAAAGACTGACCAGGCCCCGTTTGCTAGCAAGTACTCCGGGAGGGTCTATCGTTGTTACCAGTAAAGACCCTGAACTACACCGTACCGTCTCTGAGTGGTTCCTGCTACCCCCATCATCCACGTCGGCTGCCCTGAGGCCATACCCCTCCCGTTGGGGGTTATACTATCACGCTGCACAATCCTACCACCGGCCTCAGCGGTCTGCCCTGCAGCAGCAGCTCCCTGGCTGCACTCAACGGGTGGCGTAGTCATCAACTATTTACTACTAATAGACTGCCGTCTAGTTTGACTCCCTGGGCACGGACCGGGTCACCGCCACGAGACTACAACCCTCCACTGATCCGGCTCCGGGTAGGCTCCCGCATGCGCAACGCAGCGCGACACAGGCCCAGGGGCGCGTCACATACTGCGGATCTCGTGAAGAGAACATGCAAGCATATGGAAGTCGTGGTATGGTTGTGTAGGTGCTCTCGCTCCTCCTGGCAGGGACGTCAACATACTCACCGCTCGTGCCATGGCGGCATCCTCGTTCCCTGCTTCCTCCTCCCTGCCTCCTGTATACGCCGCACAGGGTTCCGGTAGAGCGCATGCTCCCCTGTTTTTTAAGGGGCAACGCGCGCGCTTTGAAAAATGCCCACAGCCAATAGCTGGGAGTTATTTTGTATAAAAGGCACCCTCCTCAGTAGGGAGGTGCCTGTACTTTCCCTACATTGTGTGCGTGCAACTGTATGTTACCAGTTCCCTTTTCATATCCAGTTAAGTTAGTTCATTATCCTGATCCGGTTCCTGCATACCCGGGTAGGGTGTATGTTAGCCCTGAAGCCGCTCCAGTGGTACCAGAACTCTTTAAACGCTTTGGTGGATCCCGAACATGAAGCCGCTCCGGCGGTACCTGAACTCTGTAGCGGCTCCGGTGGATCCCAAACCAGAGTCGCTCTGACGGTACCTGAATCCTGAAGCCGGACCTGTCTGAACAGGCTCCTAATCTCGCCTTGCCTGTGACCCTGAATCCAGTCCGTATCAGGGTTCCTGCCCCTTTGGGCTCAGCAGCTGCTGTACTGGGGACTACCTAGGAGTAGTACCTGGCGGTTATCTGCAGCAAAGTCTGTCTCCACCATCAGGAGCTCCAGTGAAAACCAGGTAGACGCTTAGCTACGTCCCTCCTAGGCAAGCCTGTCCTCGTGGCACAGTGGGTCCACGAACCACGTGAACCACCTGCGAGCGTGACAATAATTTTCCTCTGATTGTTCCACTGCTGGTTTTGGCTTACAAATACTGCGGTAAAAAACTCACCAAATACTTAACGTGTGAACATGGCCTAAAACTGTTTTTCTCCATCATCCTGCTCTTTATGGCGTGGTCCTAATGGTGCATTTAGACATGCCAATTTCAGGCCACCAATACACCACATCAATGAGTGCCGATCGACTATATAGCAAGACATTCAGCGCTCATTTTAGGGTTCGCTCACACTAGCGGATTGCTCTCAGAATGATGTAATTCAATGAGGCAGTACAGATTTGTATATTTTTCTCTCAGCTGTGTTCGGCATGAGAAAAAAATTGCAGGATGTTGTGATTTCACTCCGAAATCTGATGGGTGCGAGAAAAAAATTGGATGTCATATGGAGCATCAGTATAGCATTTGATTTTTAAGGATACATTGCAATTCTGTAAGATGGGAAACGGAAAATGGTCCTGTAAAAGATTAATAGCTGCAGAGTAAAAAACGGATGACAAGTGAGAAAAAATATTCCATCACTCTCCTGGATGAGAACGGACTGATCTTTTATACACTAGTGTGAGCAAACCCTAATGGTGTGTTTACCCAGGCCGATGAACAACGATGGGGACAGAACAAATGCCAATATGATAGTTCTGCCCCTATACAACATCACATTATCGGCATCATACCATGGGACAATGTACTACCGATAACAATGATTTTTTTTTTCTGAATAAACTACCCAATCACCCAATGAATGAGAGTTTTTCTCGTCCATCGGGTGATCATCGGCATGATTACATGGGCAGATAACTGGGAATGAGCAATTATCTACTCATCTAAATGCACCATAACAAACCATGTTGCTCTCATTTACATCAGTTCTAGATGGAACAATAGAGGGCTCATCTTTGTTCCTCATTTTGATAATGACAAATTAGCATACGTGTAAAATTACTTATGGACGGAAAAGGAGCCTTAAAGGGGTTGTCAGGTCTTCTGATGAAAATCTAATCTCTGAATCCTTACAGTGTGTTCACCGCACGCTGTCAGGAATCTCCTGTATTGCCACTGAAAGCGTGCATGTGACCGCAAGTACGTGATTGCATGCTTCCGGCCACATTCCAACTAGACGTGTCCACCTGCGCTTAATTCACTTGTACTGCACGCTGCAAGGATTCACGAGTCTGCAGTCACATAGAGGATTTACAATTCACAATACAAACTCGGCAATGGTAATGGGGTACTCGGAGTCCAGGCCGATAGATGCTAGGGGAAAGGGATATGTCACAGTGGCTGACCCGGTCCGTGGCCCAGGGCGGACAACTAAAAGGGGGGAAAGTTTATAGGGGGTTCATAGTTTGATCGTGACGCCACATGTGGTTTCTGGTAATTTGTACCAGCACTGCTGCAGACCTCTGAGGCAGTTGATAAGGCAGCTGGGATGGAACGGCTCCCCACAGGTGGAGTGGGCCTCAGGGCAGGGTAGAGTTTGATGGTGGGTGGTGATGCTGGGGCTTGTAGTGCAGGCGGGATGGCGCAGCAGGAGTAACTGACAGAGACAGGGGATTCGCTTCAATACCTTTACTGGTGCGGATGTCAGGTACGGTCCAGGGTACTCAGTAGGATGGGTGCACTTCAGGACTTCTCCCCAGTGAGCGGGTATAAGGCCTCCTGGTCCGTGTCTGCCTCTCTGTATGCTCCTGGCCAGCCTGCAACTGGGCCTAGCTTATGTGTTGTGCTGTTCCTTCACCTGTCGCTTGGTAGTAGGACCTTCTGCTGGCAACCACTATCCCTGGTAACGCTGGGGCCTTCGTGGTTCCTGATCCTGTTAAGGGTTTAGCTTCAGGTCGGCCAGGAACTTGTAGTCCTCCTGAAATGCCGGTGATCCCCACTGGGTATAAAGGACCCTGTAAGCGCGGACCCCGTGTCCGGTGTGTATCTTGGGGTGAGCCTATGATGCTCCTCTGTCCCCTCAACTCCTCTCTCCTCTCCTCTCCTCTTTTCCTTCGGCCACACTCGGGGCCCTCAGAACACAGCAGCAGACGTGCTGCGTCTTCACTGCTCTCAGTGGCAGCACACTCTAAACTGAACTGCCTGGCTCCACCCTCCATATATATATCCCTAACAGGGCTCCCTCTGGTGGTATGAGGTGGAAGGGTGGAGGTGTCTGTTTGTAATGAGGGCCTCTTGTGGAGAAGTCCATCCATGCACCCTTTTGGGTCCTGTGGTACCTGTGAACAGCAGGGTGCCACACATACATTATTAGATAGATCTCTTAGGCCAGGTGAGGCTAGGGTACTTAGTTTGAGAATCCATGTCAGAATGGCTTTATAATAATCCTTTGTGAAAAAAGTTACACCAGCCTCATCAGCTCTAAGAGATCTATTTAACAATATATACAGTTTATATTTTGACAGATGTGCTTTAAAGATTATTTCCACCCCAAAAATTGAACCCCTTTCCCCCTTTCCCACTACATGAGTGACGCACCTTTAAATCATGAAGCAGGTGCAGGTGAATGGAGGGGGCTCAGGGGCTGATGTAACAGATACTGCTATCAATCTCTGACAGCAGCATTTAAAGGGGTATTCCCATCTCCAAGATCCCATCCCAATATGTAGTAGGTGTAGTAATAATAATAATATTAGCAAATACTTCCAATTAGATATTAAGTATAGTTCTTCAAATTTGCTATGTCACTTACCCCATGTGCAGAGCATTGCAGTAACTTAGGTATCCATGGTTATAACCACTAAGAGCTGTCTAACTAACTGTGACTATATGAGTGATTGTAAACATGGATTCCTAAACTACTGTAATGCCCTACATGAGGTAAGTGACATAGCGAATCAGAAGAACTATACTACATTTCTAATTGGAGGTTTTTGCTACTATTATTAATATTACACCTACTACATATTGGGGATAGGATCTTGGAGATGAGAATACCCTTTAAGAAATGTGCTCCTGAGGCATAAAATCGCACTTTGCTGATGGATTGCCACGGCAGCTGGGGGCATGCTGAAGACCACTATGGCTGCTATGTCAGCAAGTCCAGCCATAGTAGGCCATGATTTTACCTATACAGCTGTATTGAAATATTGTTTATAGAACAAGCAGATTCAAGTCCCCTAAGAGGGACTTAAAAAACCTTAAAAGAGAGAGTTTTTAAATACAGTAAAAAAAATCAAAAAAACCTGTACATAAACATTTGAATCACCCTCAGCTTAGTGCGTTAAAGGGGTTGTCCAAGACCATTTTATTTTTTGTACTATCGGCCTAAAAACTAACAGGCAGGTACAGTAGTTGCTAACAGAAGCACCTACCTGCCTCTTCTACCCGACGCCAGCACAGCGCGGTCACCGACTGTTCCTGCCCGTGATTCAGCTTCTTCATGTTAACAGAGCAGCTTTTCCTCTTCCGGGCTGCTCTGTCGACGGGGCATGACTGCCGACGTCATGCTGGCTGACAGCCGGCTCCCTGCAGTTAGGCAGCGGGGAGCTAGCTGTCAATCAGATGAGAACGGCCCCTGTCAACAAAGCAGAGCGGAAGAGAAGCTGCTGCTCTGTCAATGTGATGTCAGTAGAAACTGCAGAATCGCCGGCAGGAGCGGTCTGTGACCCCTCTGTAACAGCAGAGATTGGCGCCGGGCAAAACAGGCAGCAACTACTTGCCTGTTGGTTCTTAGGTCCATAGTAAGAAAAATAATATAGTCCTGCATAACCCTTTTAAAAATATAGATGTGGAAAAAAAATCATATTCGATATTGTGGCAACTGTAAAATTAAAATATATCAAAATATAAAATTATTTAACCCCTACATAGTACGTCATAAAGCAAAACAATTTGAAATGCCAGAATGCAATAAAAATGAATGGTGTCAATTAGAGCTACATCTCTTTCCACTTAAAAACGAAAAACCCAGTCCAAATATTGCAATGTCAATGGAAAAATAAAAAATGCCTGACTCTAGGGAAAAGGGGAGGAGAAAAAACGAAAAGAGAATGAATTTTGTACACAGCAGGAAGGGGTTAAAGGAGTCTTTTAGGATTTTATTATTATTATGCATTGCTTATGTGTTAAATAGTATAAGCCTATAAACCGTGATTACAGGCCTGGGGGCCCATTGATTACCAGAAGGAGGTGCCATGACCCCCTCACTGCTGTACCCACCAGGATGAGGAGCTTCAGCCTGTGGTGGTAATGTAGATGGGTCGGTTTCAGTGTAAGGGGTCCACCATTTTTTGGTGGTCTATCCCGTGGGAGGGTTATAACAATCTTTTGTTTTATGAACTTCTCCAGATTTTGATCTTTGTGGTTACACAGTGAAAATGAAGTAAAGCTCCACCACTTACTGTCAGATACGTCGCTGTCACCACAAGGACCAGCAGCGCTGCCATGTTTGCCAGTGAGTGTCTCCAGGAGACTGGTGATGCCAGAGACCCAGAAGAGGCAGTTGCTCGTCATCTCTGTGTCATGTGACTTATGCCAAGTCACATGACCCACCACGAGGGGACGCATGCTGTTCTGGCGCTTTACATGGCTGTGTTATTTGTCTCCTATGTCACATTTATATACAGTATTTATTTTTTTATACCACAAGGAAGAATGGACCTGAAAATAGAAAACTGGGAGAAAACCATATTGGAATTCATTCCTGATTTGGACATTTTCATGAGCGCCTCAACTACTTTTCAGAAGTGATTCCAAGCTTTTAGCAGCCAGGGGTATAAAATTAAATAATACTCTACTCCCCCTCAAAGGAGTACTCTCCTACCTTAAAACTTATTGTGAATGGGCCCAAGTTGTGGAACTAACCCCTTTACCCCCGAGGGTGGTTTGCACGTTAATGACCAGGCCAATTTTTACAATTCTGACCACTGTCACTTTATGCAGTAATACCTCTGGAACGCTTCAATGGATCCTGCTGATTCTGAGATTGTTTTTTCATGACATATTGTAAATCATGATTGTGGTAAAATTTCTTCGATATCACTTGCGTTTATTTGTGAAAAAATCGGAAATTTGACGAAAATTTAAAAAATTTCACAATTTTCCAAATTTGAATTTTCATGCCCTTAAATCAGAGAGATATGTCACACAAAATAGTTAATGAATAGCATTTACCACATGTTTACTTTACATCAGCACAATTTTGGAACCAATTTTTTTTATGTTAGGGAGTTGTAAGGGTTAAAAGTTGACCAGCGATTTCTCATTTTTACAACAAAATTTACAAAACCATTTTTTAGGGAGCACATCACACTTGAAGTCACTTTGAGGGGTCTATATGACAGAAAATACCCAAAAGTGACACCATTCTAAAAACTGCACCCCTCAAGGTGCTCAAAACCACATTCAAGAAGTTTATTAACCTTTCATGTGCTTCACAGGAAATAATCGAACGTGAAAGGAAAAAATGAACATTTAACTTTTTTCACTAAAATTTAAATTTAGACCCCAATTTTTTCATTTTCACAAGGGTAACTTGGACCCCAAAAGTTGTTGTACAATTTCTCCTGAGTACGCTGACACCTCATATGTGGGGGAAAGCCATTGTTTTGGCGCATGGCAGGGCTCGGAAGGGAAGGAGCGCCATTTGACGTCTTCAACGCAAAACTCGCTGGAATTGACAGCAGATGCCATGTCGCGTTTGGAGAGCCCCTGATGTGCCTAAACAGTGGAAACCCCCCACAAGTGACCCCATTTTGGAAACTAGACCCCTTAAGGAACTTATTTATATGTGTGGTGAGCACTTTGAAACCCCAAGTATTTCGCAAAGGTTTATATCGTAGAGCCGTTAAAAAAATCATTTTGTTTCCCACAAAAACGATCTTTTAGCCGCAATTTTTTTATTTTCACGAGGGTAACAGAAGAAATTGGACCCCAAAAGTTGTTGTGCAATTTCTCCTGAGTACGCTGATACCTCATATGTGGGGGAAAGCCATTGTTTGGGCGCACGGCAGGGATCGGAAGGGAAGGAGCGCCATTTGACTTTTTCAACACACAACTCACTGGAATTGACAGCAGACGCGATGTCGCGTTTGGACAGCCCCTGATGAGCCTAAACAGTGGAAACCCCCCACAAGTCACCCCATTTCCCCACCTTGGGCATGTACACTAAGGTTTAATGTAGGGAACACCACACCACCTTTAATTTGGACATAAGACTCCATAGGGATATTTATTTTACTCACTTATATAGCGCCATTAATTCCACAGCGCTTCACAGACAATTTCAGCACTGTCCCCATTGGGGCTTACAATCTACATTCCCTATCACTATGTCTTTGGAGTGTGGAAGGAAGCAGGAGGAAACCCACGCAAACACAGGGCGAACATACAAACTCCTTGCAGATGTTGTCCTTGGTGGGATTTGAACCCAGGACCCCAGCGCTGCACTGCTAACCACTAAGCCACCTTGCTGCCCATATGGACATGATGTCCCTCTAAAGGTGGAAATTGAAGCAAAGGTTTATAGGCATTTTCCAAAATAGTAAGTTATCCCCTTTCCATTTGATAAGGGATAACTTACTGATTCCCGGGGGTCCTACCGCTGGGGGACCACCATTGACCTCGAGAATGAAAATCTACAGAGCTCCGTCTGAATAGAGTGGAGGTTGAGATATCATTGTCTTTGGGACTGGTGGAAGAAGCCGAGCACTATACTCGGCATATGCTTGGGTATCTCTGGCAGTCCCATAAACAATGAATAGAGCGGAGGTCCGCATGCTCTATGTCTGACAGACGAGGGGCTCTACAAAGCCCCATTCTCAGGATCACTTGGGTCCTAACAATTATCCTAGAACAGCTTCATTTTATGTTCTCATCTCTTTCTGATCTGTTATAGGAGCTGGAAACCCGACATGTTGGAGAGCCCGACTAGAGAGGCGGCCATTATTCCAGGCAAGTAGGAGGGAATCTGCGGCATTAAGGACCCAGATCCTGTTTACTTTTCTATACCACATGTCTCCATGGTAACAGGCAGTCCACGTAACCTGATCCTTCAGTCATCTTTCCTTACATCTATCCACTACTATTAGGCCACATTCACACTATCAGTATTTGGTGAGTTTTTTACCTCAGTATTTGTAAGCCAAAACCAGGAGAGGAACAATCAGAGGAAAAGTATAATAGAAACACGTCACCACTTCTGTATTTATCACCCACTCCTTATTTTGATTTACAAATACTGAGGTAAAAAACGGACCAAATACTGAGCGTGTGAATGTGGCCTTATTCCACCATATATTTAGCAGATTAGTAAGAAGTAAGGGACCAGATGAAAGGGAATGCGACAGGATTTGTTGTTGTTGTTACCATGGAGACCTATAAATCTGTACAGGAGCTGTAAACACAAAATCCTAGTAGATTTTTTAATCAAGACTATTTGCAGAGTTGCTTTATGTGCTATGGGATTATTTACTACATTACATCAAATTGTAACTGCAAATAATAAAAAGACAGACACGAAGCTTGTGAAAAATGATGGTGGCGGTGCTATTAAGGGAAAATAATATTACATTTAATTAGGAAGGAGCTCGGCCATGAAATCTAATGCTCCCATGACTATAAAGCAAAGGAAAAATGAAGAGCGGACAGGCAGCACTGGGGCAGCGATCCCAACGTCACGCTCTGCCTGTGGTGTGAACGAGGCCCTGGGATTTCTGCCCTTTCCCATGCAGCATAGCAGTGGTCACATGTCTGTAGCCCCGCCCCTGCACTGGAGCATGTGACTTGTGGAGACAGTTTACCACATACTCCTGTTGCCCTCGGTGACCTCGGCAGTCGTTGGCAGACATGTTGGCACAGTTGGTGTTGGCAGCGTGTTTTATAGCTGTTGCTGTATGTATCATCAGTTATATATCTGACAAAACCTCTCCCCGGCCTGTCATACACTGGAGGCGGCCATTTTGTTTGTATGTTTACAAGTGATCGCATCACTGATACCCTGGGATATAAGGCGTCACGTACCAATAATATCCCTATACGGTGCATGCTATGTGCACAGGTCCTTCCAGCAGATGGACACGTGGACTGGTTTGATTCATTACCTAGATTAAAGCTCTTCTCTTGAATTGCCACTGATCTGCAGTACCTGGCAGCGGCCACTACACATAGGATGGCGCTGTGCAGTACAGTTCTGTCCATTGTTTACATAGCAGATCAGTGGAGGAGTCGGACCCCCGCTGATCTGATATGATGACTGCCATTAATATCGTATGACCAACTTTGTAGATGGATGTTGATGTAAGATTTCTGTCCTGAATTGTATTTTTATTTTTTGTAATCTGAAAAAGTCGGTGAACAATAAGGATCCGGTGTGATGAAGGAACTTCCTGCTGAACTGTAATTAGCACATTAACAATTACTTTGTGTCAGGAGTCTGCATGTTATATATACAGAGTGGGTAAACTGCCCATCTATCATGGTCCTTAAAGGGGTTGTCCACTCTAATGCTATTGGTGACCTATCCTTAGGATAGATCACTAATATCAGATTAGTGGGAAATCCCATCAATCTGATATTCATGACCTATGCTAAGAATTCATCATCAATATCATTAGTCTGGACAACACCTCACGGCCTCATTCACACATCAGTATTTCATCAGTATTTCTATGCCAAAACCAGGAGTGTCTCCAAAGCACAGAACAGGTGTCAATCTTTCAATTATAGTGTTTCTCTACAAGTTCGACTCCTGGTTTTGGCATACAAACACTGATGCAAAATACTGACCAAATACTGACCAAATACTGACGTGTGAATGAGGCCTTGGGGTGAGTTCACACTGAAGTTTTGGAGCAACTCCAATCAAAACGCATGTTTCTTGGTGACTTTCTGCTCCAAAAACTCAGCAAAAAAACTCACCCTTAAGGGTATGTGCACACAGTATCTTTTTCAGGCTGTTTCTGCCTGGATCCCACCAGAAAAAGTGCTAAAAAAAATTAGAAGGAACATATGTGTAGCACCCTGAGGATTCGGCTGCTACAGGGGTATTGCACCTCGACCCAGAGGTGTGGTATTCCACTCCCGGGTAAGGATGGAGTGTGGGACTGAGCTCAGTAGGCTGCATGCACTACATACATCCCATTTCCGGGGGACAGAACTACGGTACTCCCACCAGTATATGTGCAGGTACGACAGCGTCTGTCCCTGGCTGGAGTGGGAGGGGGGTGGAACATCCCAGTAGTGTAGGGGCAGATAGGGGGAGTAGTCTGGGTAAAGCTAGGAGCTCATTGGGTGCTAGTCACCTGGGCTCACACATAGAGGGAGTATATAAGGTGGGCACCATCTTAGGACAGGGTCTTTTTAGCCTGAGGAGCAGAGCAGAGGAGTTCAGCCAGGAGGGCTGACAGGGAGCTGTGGCTCCGGCTGGGCCCAGCTCCAGAGCTAAGCCTGCAGAGGAGAGAGGAGAAAGAAGGACCCAGAGAGAAAGACAGAGAGAACCCCAAGAACCCAGAAACAGACCAGAAAGGGTGAAGGGTTGGCGGACACGGGTACCGGAACCCGAACTGGTGGAGGCCACTTATCCTCAGCCAGGAACCGGAGGTCGTGGTCAAGATTTGCCACGACCCTCACCAAATCCACCAGAAAGGCACACCAAGCATAGGGTCAGGGAACCCAGAGGAGGTTTGACCACTAAGAGACCCGAGGGAGCCGGCCAAAGGTGGATCCCTGGTGGGAACGGCCAGAGACAGAGAGAGAGAAGGGAGCTCAGGACCACGCTTCAGAACTGCCTGGGGGTTAGCCGAGTCCAGGACCTGGTGGACGCAGCACGGCTCGGGTGGTCACTCAAGGCCAGAGTGACTGAGAGAACAACCGTGAGTAAAAACCCTGAAACTGCACCTCAAGTCTCTGACTCTCCTTTCTACAACATAACTACACCCATCATCCACACCTGCTGCCCTGAGGCCATACCCCTCCCGTTGGGGGTTATACCATCACTGCTGCACATATACCACCGGCCTCAGCGGACTGCTCTGCAGCGGCGGCTTCAAAGCCGCACTCAACGGGTGGCGTAGTCGATCAAATTAACATCTACTGCCATAGACTGCCACTTAGTTTGACACCCTGGGCACGGACCGGGTCACCGCCACAAGGACTACTACCCCCATCGAGATCCGGCTCCGGGTATCCCTTGAACATGGCCCAGGGGGTGCGTCAACTTTTGGCGTAGTCGGCAGGATAACGTGCCCGCAACCATCGGGTACTGCGTGCCTGAAGAAAAGTTCGCATTTACCTCAAAAAGAAGTCTCCCGCCGGTTCCGGAGGGTCCCCGCCATCGGACGCCATCTCGGATCGGTTCCCGCCATTTGCCCGTCATCTGCAGTCTTTTCCCGCCATCTGCAGTGTTTCCCGCCACTGGGAAGCGGTTCCCGCCATCTGAGAAGATTTCCCGCCCTGGCAGAGCGGACGCCATTATGGGCGTGCCAGAGGGTGGTAAGAGACGACCTCCCATCGTGGGCCAGGACCAAGAATGGCGCCAAAAACGAAGACCGCCCCCACCAGCAGAGACTGCAATGATTGAGATGTCCATCAGTGTGAGAGAACTGCCCCTGGAGCTGTCAATCACCAAGTTGCCCCAGGACCGCCCTCAATGGGGGCGGATACAGAACAAAAGAGAGAAGATGGGAGCAGCTTGGAGAAGTCTGGAGGAGCCGTACCCGGAGATGGAGGGAGAGGCAGGCAGCACCGACCCTGTGGTCAGGAGCCTGATGCAAGCAACCACCCCACAAGACCTGGTGGAGATCCTGGCACAGCTTCCCCGAGACCGGGAGCGTGCACAGACCGCGCTGGAGGGCCTCGCACGGAGGATGGCCCAGGTGCAGCGAGAAACGCTGACGGAATGGAGCAGGGAGATGGCCCAGCAGGCTGGAACCCGCCAGCGGATCACACCACCCGCAACGAGGAGCACGCCTGCCCCTGAAGAGGATGCAGAAGGGACGGAGGCCGGAGACGACGCCGCAGAGGGAGCTGAAGAGACGGAGGCAAGTAAAGGGGACGTCACTACCCCAAGCCCAGCCACCGTAAGCCTACCCCCGCTCCCCGTCGCAGAGCCCGAAGTCCCACTGATCGTGCCCGTTGCCGCACCGCTACCGCTCCAGATTGGCCCCAAGCAGGAGCCGCGACCACGCCCCCTGTGACGTCACGCGCCTCAACCCTGAGCGCGGCCAAGCAGGAGACGCCACCGGCCTGGTCGCAAGGCCGAGTGCCCCCGGGCGCCGCCGTCTTCACGGTGCCCTTTACCTTCAGGGTACCCCAAGCCTGGTCGCAAGGCCTAGTGATCCCGGGCGCCGCTGCTACCACCGCGCCCTCAACTTCCACTGTGCCGCACCTGGGTGAAGACTTGTTTGCCCAGCACACTTGCCCGGATGGGCAGCCCTTTGCATGGCCACCGGAGTACCACCATCCCCGACTCCGGAAAGAAAGACCCCTGGATGAGCCCCTAATCCCGGTTCCGGCGCCCGTCAAGATGACCCCGCTCTCGTTAGAGGAGGCGCAGTTTGAGTGGGACCCCGCAGGAGGAGACCTCATCGGGTTCACTCAAGAGACCCGGGCGGCTGCAACTGAGCGTGCGGAGTGCTGCCGCCAGCAGTTGAAAGTCTTTGAGCGAGAACGGAGAGAGAGACGGGTCCGCGAGGAGCGGCTGCAAGTAAAGAGTGCAGAACAAAAGAGCCGGACCTGAAGGAACCCCCGTGCAGCCCACGGTCCCCGTGCCACCGGGACTGTAATCAAATTCCAACTGCAGCACGGTTGGGGCTTCATCAGAGATCATCACACCCCCGGCGACGTCTTCGTGACCAGAAGAGATGTCGAGTCCCACCTACCGGAGGGACACAGAGGTCGTGACCTTTACCTGGGTGATGAGGTCACCTTCACCCGGCACCAATGTGCCAAAGGACCCTATGCCTTTCATGTACACCGACTGACAGAGAAAGAGCTGAGGTGTCAGGAGGAGCAAGAGGACCCGGACGGGTCTGAAGGGTACACGGAGGAAGGAGCTGGAGGACGTCGCCACTGATGTACAGTAGGAGCACTGTAAATAGTTACCCGTGAAGGTACAATAACTGTTACCATTGTAGTCCCCGTTGGGACCAGTGAACTGTTCCAGTGTGTCCCATCTCCCCACAGGCTGAGGACTGTGAGCAGCCATCCCTTTTTTCCCACTGGCCGAGGACTGAGAGCGGCCATATCCTCTTGTATATAGTTGCGCTTCCTAAAGTGCCCCCTACCGGTTTTATAGGAAACTGTGTTTTTTCTACCAGAGACTGTGGCACTTACCTGGTCACCATTTGCACAAGTGGCCAGAGGTCAAAAATGTTTTTTATGAAAAGTTTTATTATGATGAAAGAGTTAATATTATTTTATGATGTGTCCGTAACATTTTAAAAGAGAAGTACCTCCCATAAAGGGATGATTGAAGGTTACTGTTTATATATTTTATATGTAGTGCACTTTAAAAAGCTTGTATGTTTTATGTTTTTGCTCTTTTACAGCCCGAGGACGTGCTGTGATTTACCAGGGGGGAATGTAGCACCCTGAGGATTCGGCTGCTACAGGGGTATTGCACCTCGACCCAGAGGTGTGGTATTCCACTCCCGGGTAAGGATGGAGTGTGGGACTGAGCTCAGTAGGCTGCATGCACTACATACATCCCATTTCCGGGGGACAGAACTACGGTACTCCCACCAGTATATGTGCAGGTACGACAGCGTCTGTCCCTGGCTGGAGTGGGAGGGGGGTGGAACATCCCAGTAGTGTAGGGGCAGATAGGGGGAGTAGTCTGGGTAAAGCTAGGAGCTCATTGGGTGCTAGTCACCTGGGCTCACACATAGAGGGAGTATATATGGTGGGCACCATCTTAGGACAGGGTCTTTTTAGCCTGAGGAGCAGAGCAGAGGAGTTCAGCCAGGAGGGCTGACAGGGAGCTGTGGCTCCGGCTGGGCCCAGCTCCAGAGCTAAGCCTGTAGAGGAGAGAGGAGAAAGAAGGACCCAGAGAGAAAGACAGAGAGAACCCCAAGAACCCAGAAACAGACCAGAAAGGGTGAAGGGTTGGTGGACACGGGTACCGGAACCCGAACTGGTGGAGGCCACTTATCCTCAGCCAGGAACCGGAGGTCGTGGTCAAGATTTGCCACGACCCTCACCAAATCCACCAGAAAGGGACACCAAGCATAGGGTCAGGGAACCCAGAGGAGGTTTGACCACTAAGAGACCCGAGGGAGCCGGCCAAAGGTGGATCCCTGGTGGGAACGGCCAGAGACAGAGAGAGAGAAGGGAGCTCAGGACCACGCTTCAGAACTGCCTGGGGGTTAGCCGAGTCCAGGACCTGGTGGACGCAGCACGGCTCGGGTGGTCACTCAAGGCCAGAGTGACTGAGAGAACAACCGTGAGTAAAAACCCTGAAACTGCACCTCAAGTCTCTGACTCTCCTTTCTACAACATAACTACACCCATCATCCACACCTGCTGCCCTGAGGCCATACCCCTCCCGTTGGGGGTTATACCATCACTGCTGCACATATACCACCGGCCTCAGCGGACTGCTCTGCAGCGGCGGCTTCAAAGCCGCACTCAACGGGTGGCGTAGTCGATCAAATTAACATCTACTGCCATAGACTGCCACTTAGTTTGACACCCTGGGCACGGACCGGGTCACCGCCACAAGGACTACTACCCCCATCGAGATCCGGCTCCGGGTATCCCTTGAACATGGCCCAGGGGGTGCGTCATATGCACAGCAATGTCAAAATGACTTGCTGAGCAAACATTCTGTCTTTTCTTTTATCCGCTTCAGTCTGTGAAAGCCGTAATGTGGCTACAAGAAGTGACCGGTCCATTTATCAGGCGGCTTCCGCTGGGAAGATGCCGCTATCCTGTATGTAAGATATAAAAAAGGACGCCAGCAGCAATGTCGCCGCAAAAATGACTAACAAATAAGAGGCTTCAGGAAAAGCACAGCTAGTGTTTTCCTGTAGTGTCTTCAGGAACTGCTGGTATTTTCCTGGAGTGTCTTCCTATAGCAAAAAGAAGGCATGAGCACACAGTGGTTTTTAGACACCGACGCAGAAGAAGCTTCTGGAAAATCCTAGTGGTATTTTTCATGCAGCGTCTCTTCCTATACCTTTTATGGTGGCCTCACGTTTGTTTTTTACACGCCATATATAACATACTGCCGGCTTTCAAGCAAAAGCCACCAGAAGAATGGACCTGACACTTCTTTAGCTTCTTCACGTCTTTTGAAACCTGAAGCTGTTAAAAGAAGTCACCAAAGATGGAAGATGTGCACAGCAAGTCTTTTTGACATTGCAGTGCATGTATTTATTCTTTTTGGCATTTTTTTAGCTCTTTTTCAGGCGGGTTATGGCAGAATCCACCTGAAAAAGACAGTATTTTCTATGATTTTTTTTATTTGGGCAAAATAGGGAATATTCTAAAATATTAAATTAAGTATTACTTACCCCTTGATTGCTCCACTCTGGTGGTACCTACTGGACATTATGATATTGCATCTCTTAGTCACCTAACAATCAGTTACCGGCTCGAGCGTATATGCATATGACGCGCCCCCTGGGCCAGTGCTGTAGGGGATACCCGGAGCCGGATCTCGATGGGGGTAGTAGTCCTTGTGGCGGTGACCCGGTCCGTGCCCAGGGTGTCAAACTAAGTGGCAGTCTATGGCAGCAGATGTTAACTTGATTGTCGACTACGCCACCCGTTGAGTGCGGCTTTGAAGCTGCCGCTGCAGAGCAGTCCACTGAGGCCGGTGGTATATGTGCAGCAGTGATGGTATAACCCCCAACGGGAGGGGTATGGCCTCAGGGCAGAAGGTGTAGATGATGGGGGTTGTGAAGATGCAGAAGGGAAGACTCAGAGTCAGGAGATGCAGTTCAGGGCTTTTACTTACTGGTGTTCTTTTGGTCACTCTGGCCTTGAGTGACCACCCGAGCCGTGCTGCGTCCACCAGGTCCTGGACTCGGCCAACCCCCAGGCAATTCTGGAGCGTGGTCCTGAGCTCCTTTCTGACTCTCCCTTCCTCTGGCCGTTCCCACCAGGGATCCACTTTTGGCCGGCTCCCTCGGGTCTCTTGGTGGTCAAGCCTCCTCTGGGCTCCCTGACCCTATGCTCGGTGTGCCTTTCTAGTGGATTTGGTGAGGGTCGTGGCAGATCCTGCCCACAACCTCCGGTTCCTGGTTAAGGTTCGTTTTGGCCTCTGCCAGCTTGGGTTCCGGTACCCTTGTTCGCCAACCCCTCACCCTTCTGTCCTTATTCTGGGATCTTGGGGTTCCTTCTTGTGTCCTCTCTGGGTCCTCCTCACTCCTCTCTCTCTCTCTCTGCAGGCCTTGCTCTGGAGCTGGGCCCAGCCGGAGCCACAGCTCCCTATCAGCCCTCCTGGCTGAGCTCCTCTGCTCTTCTCCTCCTGCCTGAACTGAACCCTAATCTAAGATGGTGCCCACCTTATATACTCCCTCTATGTGTGAGCTCAGGTGACCAGCACCCAATGAGCTCCTATCTTTACCCAGACTACTCCCCCTATCTGCCCCTACACTACTGGGATGTTCCACCCCCCTCCCACTCCAGCCAGGGACAGACGCTGTCGTACCTGCACATAAACTGGTGGGAGTACCGTCAATCTGTCCCCCGGAAATGGGATGTATGTAGTGCATGCAGCCTACTAGCTCAGTTCCACACTCCATCCTTACCCGGGAGTGGAATACCACACCTCTGGCTTGAGGTGTAATACCCCTGTAGCAGCCGAGTCCTCAGGGTGCTACATTCCCCCCTGGTAAATCACAGCACGTCCTCGGGCTGTAAAAGAATAAAAACATCCACAAACATACAAATTTTTTAAACATCATAAACATATAAAACATTATATATATATCATCAGCATAAAACTTTTCATATAAAACTTTTCATAGTAAACATTCTTGTTCCTCCGGCCACGGTGCAACTTGTGACCGGGTAAAGTGCAACAGTCTCTTGTAGTAAAAACAACAGTTTCCTATAAAACCGGTAGGGGGCGCCTTAGAAAGCGCAACTATATACAAGGGAAGGTATGGCCGCTCTCAGTCCTCGGCCAGTGGGGAAAAAGGGATGGCTGCTCACAGTCCTCAGCCTGTGGGGAGATGGGACACACTGGAACAGTTCACACTTGTCCCAACGGGGAACATATTTAAATTAGCAGCATGGCATATACCCTACGGGTAACTATTTTACAGTTTCAGTTCACCTCTTAATGGTGACGATGCCCTCCTGCTCCTTCCTGAGGGTAGGCTTCAGACCCGTCTGGGTCCTCTTGACCTTCCTCACACCGCAACTCCTCTTCCGTCAGGCGATGTACATGAAGTGCATAGGGTCCTTTGGCACACTGGTGCCGGGTGAAGGTGACCTCATCACCCAGGTATAGGTCACGACCTCTGTGTCCCTCCGGTAGGTGGGACTCGACATCTCTTCTGGTCACAAAGACGTCGCCGGGGGTGTGATGATCTCGAATGAAGCCCCAACCGTGCTGCAACTGGAACTTAATTACAGTCCCGGTGGCACGGGGACCGTGGGCTGCACGGGGGTTCCTCCTGGTCCGGCTCTTCTGTTCTGCACTTTTTATTTGCAGCCGCTGCTCACGGACCCGCCTCTCTCTTCTTTCTCGGTCAAAGGCTTCCAACTGCTGGCGGCAGCACTCTGCACGCTCCGCTGCAGCCGCCCGGGTTTCTTGAGTGAACCCGATGAGGTCTCCTCCTGCGGGGTCCCACTCAAACTGCGCCTCCTCTAACGAGAGCGGGGTCATCTTGACGGGCGCCGGAGCCGGGATCAGGGGCTCATCCAGAGGTCTTTCTTTCCGGAGTCGGGGATGGTGGAACTCCGGTGGCCACACAAAGGGCTGCCCATCCGGGCATGTGTGCTGGGCAAATAGGTCTTCACCCAGGTGTGGCGCTGTGGACGTTGAGGGCGCGGTGGTGGTAGCGGCGCCCAGGTTTACCAGGCCTTGCGACCAGGCTTGGGGCACCCTGAACGTAAAGGGCACCGTGAAGACGGCGGCGCCCGGGGTTACTTGGCCCAGCGACCAGGCCGAGCTCAGTGGAGGTAGAGGGCGCTGTTGGTACTGCGGCGCCCGGGGGTACTCGGCCTTGCGACCAGGCCGGTGGCGTCTCCTGCTTGGTCGCACTCTGATTTGAGGCGCGTGACGTCACGGGGAGCGCGGCCGCGGCTTCTGTTTGGGGCCTAGTCTGGAGCGGTAGCGGTGCGGCAACGGGCACGATCAGTGGGACTTCGGGCTCTGCGACGGGGAGCGGGGGTAGGCTTACGGTGGTTGGGCTTGGGGTAGTGACGTCCCCTTTACTTGCCTCCGTCTCTTCAGCTCCCTCTGCGGCGTCGTCTCCGGCCTCCGTCCCTTCTGCATCCTCTTCAGGGGCAGGCGTGCTCCTCATTGCAGGTGGTGTGCTCCGCTGGCGGGTTCCAGCCTGCTGGGCCATCTCTCTGATCCATGCGGCCAGTACGTCCCGCTGCACTCGGGCCATCCTCTGAGCCAAGCCCTCCAGTGCGGTCTGTGCACGCTCCCGGTCTCTGGGGAGCTGCGCCAGGATCTCCACCAGGCCTTCTGGGGTTGTCGCTTGCAACAGGCTCCTGACCACTGGGTCGGTGCTGCCTGCCTCTCCCTCCATCTCCGGGTACGGCTCCTCCAGACTCCTCCAGGCTGCTCCCATCTTCTCTCTTTTGTTCTGTATCCGCCCACACTCAGGGCGGTCCTCGGGCAACTTGGTGATTGTCAGTTCCAGGGGCAGACCCCCCACGCTGATGGACATCTCAATCATTGCAGTCTCTGCTGGTGGGGGCGGTCTTCGTTTTTTGGCGCCATTCTTGGTCCTGGCCCACGATGGGAGGTGGCCTCTTGCCACCCTCTGGCACGCCCATAATGGCGTCCGCTCTGCCAGGGCGGGAAATCTTCTGAAATGGCGGGAACCGCTTCCCAGTGGCGGGAAACTCTGTGGATGGCGGGAAAAGACTGCAGATGGCGGGCAAATGGCGGGAAACGATCCGAGATGGCGTCCGATGGCGGGGACCCTCCGGAATTGGCGGGAGACTTCTTTTTACGGTAAATATGAACTTTTCTTCAGGCACGCAGTACCCGGTGGTTGCGGGCACGTTATCCTGCCGACTACGCCAAAGTTGACGCGCCCCCTGGGCCAGTGCTGTAGGGGATACCCGGAGCCGGATCTCGATGGGCGTAGTAGTCCTTGTGGCGGTGACCCGGTCCGTGCCCAGGGTGTCAAACTAAGTGGCAGTCTATGGCAGCAGATGTTAACTTGATTGTCGACTACGCCACCCGTTGAGTGCGGCTTTGAAGCCGCCGCTGCAGAGCAGTCCACTGAGGCCGGTGGTATATGTGCAGCAGTGATGGTATAACCCCCAACGGGAGGGGTATGGCCTCAGGGCAGAAGGTGTAGATGATGGGGGTTGTGAAGATGCAGAAGGGAAGACTCAGAGTCAGGAGATGCAGTTCAGGGCTTTTACTTACTGGTGTTCTTTTGGTCACTCTGGCCTTGAGTGACCACCCGAGCCGTGCTGCGTCCACCAGGTCCTGGACTCGGCCAACCCCCAGGCAATTCTGGAGCGTGGTCCTGAGCTCCTTTCTGACTCTCCCTTCCTCTGGCCGTTCCCACCAGGGATCCACTTTTGGCCGGCTCCCTCGGGTCTCTTGGTGGTCAAGCCTCCTCTGGGCTCCCTGACCCTATGCTCGGTGTGCCTTTCTAGTGGATTTGGTGAGGGTCGTGGCAGATCCTGCCCACAACCTCCGGTTCCTGGTTAAGGTTCGCTTTGGCCTCTGCCAGCTTGGGTTCCGGTACCCTTGTTCGCCAACCCCTCACCCTTCTGTCCTTATTCTGGGATCTTGGGGTTCCTTCTTGTGTCCTCTCTGGGTCCTCCTCACTCCTCTCTCTCTCTCTCTGCAGGCCTTGCTCTGGCGCTGGGCCCAGCCGGAGCCACAGCTCCCTATCAGCCCTCCTGGCTGAGCTCCTCTGCTCTTCTCCTCCTGCCTGAACTGAACCCTAATCTAAGATGGTGCCCACCTTATATACTCCCTCTATGTGTGAGCTAAGGTGACCAGCAGCCAATGAGCTCCTATCTTTACCCAGACTACTCCCCCTATCTGCCCCTACACTACTGGGATGTTCCACCCCCCTCCCACTCCAGCCAGGGACAGACGCTGTCGTACCTGCACATAAACTGGTGGGAGTACCGTCAATCTGTCCCCCGGAAATGGGATGTATGTAGTGCATGCAGCCTACTAGCTCAGTTCCACACTCCATCCTTACCCGGGAGTGGAATACCACACCTCTGGCTTGAGGTGTTATACCCCTGTAGCAGCCGAGTCCTCAGGGTGCTACACATACTTCATCCAGTGATTGGCTGCAGTGGTCAGGTGACTGATGGTTAGAACAAAGCTTCATTCATTAGCCTGGTGTTGACAATTTCCTTCATCCTCCTAAGCCTAAGCCTAAGCCTAAGCTCACACATGCATATGAAAAATCGTCTGTTTTTTATCCAGAATATTTCATCCGTATTTTCGCCCATATACCTTCCGTATTACCGTTTTTTGACATTTTGTATGTGATCCATTTTTATACATGAATATAATATATAAGTCTAATTGGAAAATCAGATGAGATTAACGCCTGCTGAGATTTTTTCACAGAGACCATTGAACTGACACATTAATTAATATTGGTCCATGTGTTCAGTGTCAGACTAGGGTGGCAAGGGCCCACCAGTAACATTGACTTGGGGGGCCTACTGTTCAGTTTCATGCAAATATTAGGTCGTTTGTTGAATGAATGATGAGATCCTGCTTTTGTCTGTATATAGAAACATAGTAACATAGTTTTTAAGGTTGAAGGAAGACTAAGTCCATCTAGTTCAACCCATAGCCTAACATGTTGATCCCGAGGAAGGCAAAAAAAGCCCCATGTGGCAAACACTAAGCTCCACATTGGGGAAAAAAATTGCTTCCTGACTCCACATACGGCAATCAGATTAGTTCCCTGGATCAACGCCCTACCAAGGAATCTAGTATATATAACCTGTAATATTATACTTTTCAAGAAAAGCATCCAGTCCCTTCTTAAATTTTAGTAGTGAATCACTCATTACAACATCATGCGGCAGAGAGTTCCATAGTCTCACTGCTCTTACAGTAAAGAATCTGCGTCTGTGATTATGATTAAAGGGGTTGTCCGGTACTTTTAAAAAAATGCCAGTGTGTTTTAATGATAAATACAACCTTCTTTCTAATTAACTTGCACTGCTGATACTGCCTGTGAGCGGCGCTATCGGTGGCCGCTCACAGGCAGCATGTGACGTCACGACAAGTGAGGCGTGACTCAGCCCTTGGGTCTCCGCAGTGGCTGCTGGGTTGTGGGCGGTGTTATTCCCCTGCGTCACACCCAGCATCCACCGCACGCTTTCCCAGTGAATGAGGACAGGCAGAGAGCGCGGTGGATGCCGGGTGTGACGCAGGGGAATAACCCCACCCACAACCCAGCAGCCACTGCGGAGACCCCAGGGCTGAGTCACGCCTCACTTGTCGTGACGTCACGTGCTGCCTGTGAGCGGCCACCGATAGCGCCGCTCACAGGCAGCATCAGCAGCTCAAGGTAAGTAGAAAGAAGCTTCTATTTATCATTAAAACACACTGGCATTTTTTTTTAAAGTACTGGACAACCCCTCTAAACCTTCTTTCCTCCAGATGTAGAAGATGCCCCTTGTCCCCGTCTCAGGCCTCAGAGTAAAAAGAGCAGTAGACAGGTCTTTGTACTGTCCCCTCATATACTTGTACATAGTAATAAGATCACCCCTAAGCCTTCGTTTTTCCAAAGTAAATAACCCCAAGTGTAATAACCTGTCTTGGTATTGCAGACCCCCCAGTCCTCTAATAACCTTGGTCGCTCTTCTCTGCACCCGCTCTAGTTCAGCTATGTCTTTCTTATACACCGGAGACCAGAACTGTACACAGTATTCTAAGTATGGTCGCACTAGTGACTCGTATAGAGGTAAAATTATGTTCTCCTCATGAGCATCTATGCCTCTTTTAATGCATCCCATTATTTTATTTGCCTTTGCAGCAGCTGCCTGACACTGGCCACTAAACATGAGCTTGTCGTCCACCAATACACCCAGGTCTTTTTCAGTTACAGTTTTGCCCAGTGTTTTACAATTAAGCATATAATTATACATTTTATTTCCTCTGCCCAAGTGCATTACCTTACATTTATCCCTATTAAAGCTCATTTGCCATTTATCAGCCCAAGCTTCTAGTTTACATAGATCCTCCTGTAATATAAAATTGTCCTCCTCTGTATTGATTACCCTGCAGAGTTTAGTGTCATCTGCAAATATTGAAATACTACTCTGTATGCTCCCTACAAGATCATTAATAAATGTGTTTAAAAGAAGCGGGCCCAATACTGACCCCTGTGGTACCCCACTGTTAACTGAGACCCAGTCTGAGTGTTTTCCATTAATAACCACCCTTTGTTTCCTGTCACTGAACCAGTTCTTAACCCACTTACATATATTTTCCCCTATCCCCATTGTTCTCATTTTATGTATCAACCTTGTGTGTGGAACTGTATCAAAAGCTTTTGAAAAGTCCATATTCACAACATCCACTGCATTTCCTTAGTCCAGTCCGGAACTTACCTCTTCATAAAAGCTGATAACATTAGTTTGACAGGAACGGTCCCTCGTAAACCCATGTTGATATTGGGCCATGAGGTTATTCTAGTAGTATAGTAATAGTGATTTAATGTACTGTATTGGCCAACTACTGCTCGTGATGGAGCCCACCGGAGGATTCTCCTGTTCTCCTGTGGGCCAGTCCGAGCCTGCACATGTTGTCCGTGTGTGGCCTGTTTTCCGCATGGAGAGCACTCGGACCGAAAATATTTTTCGTATCAACGTGGCCTAATGCTGAGTGATGGCAACCTTCAAAGAAGTGTGTTTAACGTTAGTCTGCCCTTAGCCTCATGTGTAGAGCCAAATAACAGACCCATAATAGGTCATCATGTCTTATTATCAGTGGATGAAGAATCAGGAGATACCGAACCTTCAGGCTTTGACAGATCTGGATGGAGATGAGAGTGATTTTGCATTGTGGGAAGATTACCTTAAGGAAGATGATGAAAGCCACCAAACGTTTTCTCCAGCAAGTACGTACCAGATATAATAATTAGTTATGACTCTAGCTTTGGGCTTGTTCAGGCGAGCATATTAAGTGAACTTGTGTTGTCTGTGTAAAAATCAGACAGCTGACCAGACTAATTCAATAGGGCTGTTCAGATTATAGATTTTTCAAGGACCCAGTGTCCATGTGAAAAAAAAACCTTGCATCAAGCACTATTCTCTTCTGTGTCTTAGATGAGACTCACCCAATCAAGTCTATGGGTGCGCTAAAATAATTGGATCCCATATGTATCATCTGTATTGCACCCTATTTTTACAGATACATTGCCATTGACTGTAATGATGTAGACGAAGTCAGTGTATGCTTTGTCACACATTATTTTCAGTCGTACCTGCCTATTTTAGGCGAGCACCTAGATATGATTGACTGCATTTTGGTGCTGTCTCAAATAGGCAAATACAGATGAAAATGATGCCCGACAAAGCACACAGTGACTCCATGTACATCATTGCAGTCATTGGCCCCGTAAGTGCATTGTTACGCATGCCAGTTGTGCACGTGGTTAGTGAACCCACTGTGCCACGGGGGGCAGCCTTACCTAGGAAGGGCATAGCTAAGCGGCTACCAGGTGTCTTCTGGAGCTCCTGATGGTAGAGTCAGGCTTGGCTGCAGGTAGCCTCCAGGTACCACTCCTAGGCAGTCCCAGTTACTGCAGCTGCCAGGGGTCAGTTACGCAGACACGGAAAAGACTAGGGCTCCGTTCAGACTAATAGGTTCAGGATCCACTGCAGAACGGTTACTGACACGGAGACTCAGACCGGGCTGATTCAGAAACTGTTAAGATAGTCCGGATACCCAGAATACTCGGATAGGCAGATGTTCAGACACACAGGTCTCAGATACTGATTCAGGGACTGACTGCACATGGACCAGTGGACAAGGTTCAGGCACTCGCTGCACAAGGACCAAGGTCTTTGGGTTTAGGACTGGCCCGCACAAGGACCAGGGACTACGGGTTCAGGACTGGCTGCACAAGGACCAGGGACTACCGGTTCAGGACACTGGCCACACCAGGACAAGGGGACCTCACAACTCAGTAGTAGACCACCACACTGCCCAATGATTCACAGTTGCTTGGCACCTCCCTATTAGGGAGGGTGGCTTTTAAACAAGATACCTCCCAGCTATTGGCTGGGAGCCATCTTGCAGGTGTACTCTTACACTAAGTGCCTCTCAGCCAATGGCTGGGGGAATTTAACTATGTGTGCACTGCCTCTTTAAGAGCAGGGGAGCGTGTGCACACTAGACTCCGCCCAGGAAGGAGGCAGGTAGCACACCGGGGACCACGCCGCATGGCCAAGTTGGTGAGTATGCTGGCGTCCCTGCATGGATGGGGAAGGGGAACCATGCAGGAGCGCAGGCAAATAGCGTTATATGCATAACCCCGAATCCCATTTTCTAGGGCTTCAGACGTAAGCCCCGATGGAGCCACGTATGTCAGTGTAAAACACAATATGTACATAGCCTTAGGCGTTGGGTCTTGTGATCAAAAGTCACAAAATGACCTTTTTACGTTTTGGTATGTTATGATTTTTCTGTTACGGAGGATTGAATTTGTTAATATGGTATGGAAATAAAAAAGTGACTATGTTGTGAACAGGTGCAGATTCCTTTCTCCCATCTTCTTATGAGATCGTAGAGGTAAAGCGATTATCTCCTGCTGTGACCTGGCGCTTTGTGAGTTTCCATTTTTTTCTTCCTGTTTTTATTTTTTTTCACTTCATTGTACTGCACAAAAATATAATAATAAAAATATTTGGTATAGCTTTTCTAATACATTCGCTTCTTTACCACAGACATCATTCTTTTTTTTCTTTGTCTGTGTCTAAGGGGCTGTCACTAAGTGCCACAGAAAATAACCTGTGGCATCTGAGTCCTGTGCATCTTTAATGAAGATACTTAACGGCTGTCCAACCCCATGACATTTTTCAGAAATAACTTTCAATAGTTTAAAGTAGCAGTAGGAGTAATACATTACCTATCCCTTGCTGCCCTGTGCTTGCACTTTCCTGGTCCCCCAATTTCTGTACACCTAGTTTTAACAAAGATGTGTCAACCTGACATGTGACTGCTGCAGCCAGTCATTGGCTGCAGTGGTGACCTCAGTGGTTCTGACATGTCACTGATTGGTTGCAACAGTCACGTGAGCACCAATGTCATTATAGATCAAGAAAAAAAGAGACTGATGGAGGACCAGTGAGCATCATTACAAAAGCATCAGTGACTGGTAAAGTAAGTATTGCTTCTTTTGTTATTTTAAACCATTGTAAGTTGCCTGTAAAAAAAAATTCCAAAAAAATCATGGAGTTGGACATCCCCTTTAAAACATCTGACAGAAATTCTCTAAAAAAAATAAACCATGCTCATAGTCCTGTACACACAATCTCATACTGGCATGTACTGTCACATTAATTGCAGGAGTGAAGTCCTAAATTAAAAGGGATGTTCCAAGTTCTCAATCAGGAGCACACCACTCCCCTGCCACCCGGCTTGCCTGGGGGCAGAATGCTACTAATTGATAATCAGTAGGTACCAGCAGCATGACCTGTGCACTCCCTTGCTGGAAGCATGGACAGCATTTCCTCTGCAGTGTTAGAGGAGTGCAGGAGCTCTGAGCTGGCCAGATTGCTTCAAGCAGTGATTATAAGCTTTGTTGGAGAGATCTTGTAAGCGCTGTGCTCCTTCATTAGGAGACGGCCTACTGCTGTTAGACTGCAGAGGTGGCCGGAGATCTAGGCAATCAGCAGTAAGCGTTACAATTAAAAAGCTATCCATTCTTGAGGACGGTGAGGATTTTTAATAAGAAGTAAATAGCAAAGTTGCTTTTTATTACAAGCAGTTTGCAATTTTTCTTATTTATGAAGACGAGACAACCCCTTACAATACAGGACTAATGAATGACGAATGATGTCCAAAAAGAAACTGAGCGTTACTACGTGTAATACTCTACTTTCCAGCTGTAGGCTATCTCCTTTGTGACACGGCTGCAATGGTGAAAGTGTCTCTATACAATGTACTGGTGTCTGTGTATGGGCGTGAGATATTCTGCAATGTTCAGAGATTTATGTGTGTGTGGTGTGTGTCATGTGTGCTAGTGACTTGTGGAGCATGGCCTTTCTGACAAATGTTCTATGCGTCTTCTATTATAAGTGGTTGTGTGTGGCGCTGCCCTATACAGTAGGTGGGTGAGAATTGTGCAGCATGTGCCTAACTTGTGAGTGGTGAGTGTGCGACATGTGTGTGTTGCTTGTATGTAGAATATACATGTGCATTTATAGGTATTTTTGTCAACGTTAGATACAAGGGACCTGTTGCTGTCCGCCCCTATGATGTATAAAGAGATGACAGTATATGCTGTCTAATCATTGCCTTCTGTTCCACAGGATCAGCTTCTCTATTCCATGACACTAAAAGGGAGGCCTCTTACAATGTCTTTGGATAAACAGTAAGTGGCCATTAATTGTCTCATTGTAGGAAATTAGCTGTGTAATAGCAAACAAAAGCTACTCAAAACTATATCTGTATCAGAAGATCCAGGACTGTTGAGGAGTTGGAATCCTACATCAGACAAGAATGGTACATTTCTCTCAAAATTGGTCTCCTCATTTCCCAGATGTTTACAGACTTGTTTAAAAAGAAGAGGGGATGCTACACAATGGTAGACATAGCCTTGTCCCAATTATTGTGAGCTTTGTTGTTGTCATCAATTTCTAAATTAGTTATTTTTTATCAAATGAGATGGAAAAGTGTCTAGTTTTCAACTTCTGATATGTTGTGCTGGGAAGAAAACCCAAATGTTCAAATCATTGTACTGTATTATTGTTTCCTTTACATGTTACACAGTGTCCAAACTTTTTGGAAATTGGGGTTGTAGGCTGTATTATTTAAATGCACAGTCATAAGAAAAATTAAGTACCCCCTTCTTGAATTTTATATGTTAGGATGACATAATAATAATAATAACAACAACAATAAAATAATCTAGTCCTTAGGTCTTAAAATTAGTTAACATTACCTCAGATGAACAACAATACATGACAAATTACTTCATGTCATTACATATTTAACAAAAACTTGGCTAAAGTGTAGACATGTGTGAAAAAATACACGGTATAATTACTGTAGACTTATGAATCCACCCAGCACACGCACTGTGCACTGCGGGATTTGTCAGTTTCTGACCCCGGACTGAAGGGTATGTATGAGTTATACATACTCCTGGCCACAGCCCGACTAGTGGGAGCGGCCTCGTTCCATACACTTGTATAGAGCGAGGTCGCTCTCCATTTAGTGACGCGGCCATTTAGTATGGAGTTTATGGTGCGAGGCTGCATCCACTAGTTGGGTTCTGGCATAACGCATACGTTACCACCGGTCCCGGCTCAAAAACCAGCGAATCTCTGGAGCGCACAGTGCATGCGCTGGGGGGATTTATAAGTCTGTAGTCACATGACGCGCCCCCTGGGGCCGTGGGGAACTCGGTAGCCGGGCCGATCCTGTACTGGGGTAGTCACGGTAGCAGTGACCCAGTCTGTGGCCCAGGATGGTCAAATAAAGAACAGTCAATTAGGGAAATAAAGATTTGGGGATAATGTTCGTGACGCCACCCGTGGTATGCGGCTATATGGGGCTGCCCCTGCGGTGCAGATCCACTGGAGCTGATTGTGACACAGCAGAGTTGGTTCTGCTCTCCACAGGCAGAACTAAGCTCCAGGACAGTATATGGTGATTTTTAGAGGTAGATGCTGCTGGTGTAGTGCAAGGCAGATGATGGTGCAGCAATTATTCAAGGACACAGTGGGGTGCAGTCTTCGGGTATTTACTCACAGTTGTTAAGTTCTCCAGGTTACAGTTACCGGTCTGTAACCGCCTATGTCATCCTGTGTCCTCCGGGGAAGTGATCCAGCCAACTCTCAGATAACTTAGAAGCACTTGAACGGGACCCCTTTCTGTGTACCTCTCCAGGTCGTCTCTCTGTGCTGGCTCTCTCCCTCCTGCCCTGCGCCTCACACACAGTGTCCCGAGCCAGTCGCCGCGGGCCTTGTTGGGCGACGTCCGGTCTGTCCCCTTTGTCCTATATGGCCACCTTTTCAGCTATTATGTGTGGATTTTGGCTACGGCACATGAAGATACTGCAGCCTCTGGTTGGCTAGCTGAGCCTTAAAGTACTCCACTAGTCTGGGGCCGGTCCCCTACTGCGGCCTTGATCCCTCCACGTCAGCGTGAACTCAGGCGCACGGGTGGCATCCCGCACTCACCGTGCCCCTAGGATCCCTTCTGTCTCTGGCGCCTTTCCCACTGCTCCCGTCTTCTCTCCTAACTCTCCTCCTGCTGGGCCCCTCTCACTGGGCCCTACTTCTCACTCTCCACTGAACTCCTGCTCCAAGCACTGGAACAGGAGACTGGACCTCAGCCAGAACTCTCCACTCAACTCCTTCTAGATATTTCCACCCTTCCTTTTCCTTTTATACTGCTCTGTCAGTGCTCCCCTGAACTACTTCCTCCACCCACCTCCTCCAATTAGTTCCACCCTCCTGACAGGGACAGGGACTGAGCTCTCCCTCAGGAGCAATCACGCCCTTCCCTCAGGAGTGGTGTGTGTTGGATGTGAGTGTGTGGGTCCCGTGAAGTGCTCCCTCCTTACCTGAGAGTGGGGTACCACACCTCTGGGTGAGATGCAGTACATCTGTGGCAACTGGACCCACAGGGGCGCACATGTTGCGCCCCCGTGGGCCTTACTGTTTTGGGGACAGTATATATATATCACGGTGGCTGGCGCAGGGCGGACAGTGCACCTAAGGGGTAGCGATTACTAATAAAGTTCAGAGAAATTTGTGACGCCACCTGTGGTGTCTGGTGAAGGTCACCAGCGCTGCAGCAGTCCTCTGAGGCCGGTGACAAGGCAGCTAGAGATGGTACAGCTCCCCACAGGTGGAGCGGGCCTCAGGGCAGTGTAGATAGATAGATGGTGGGTGCGCTGGGCGTTGTGGTGCAGGTAGAGATATAATGGCGCGGCCGGAGTAACGGACAGAGACAGGGGGTTTTACTTCGTTACCTTTACTGGTACAGCTGGTAGATATGGTCCAGGGTACTCTAGGTGAAGGGCGCACTTTTGGACTTCTCCCCAGGGAGCGGGTATAAGGCCTCCTGATCCGTGTCTGCCTCTGTGTAAGCTCCTGGCCAGCCTGCAACTGTGCCTAGCTTATGTGTCTTGCTTTTTCTACTCCACCTGTTGCTCTGAAGTAGGACCTCCGGTTAGTAACCACTTTCCCTGGACGTCGGGGCCTTCGTGGTTCCTGGTCCTGTATGTGTCTAGCTTCAGGTTTGCCAGGGACTTGTAGTCCTCCTGGGATTCCAGTTATCCCTACTGGGTGTAAAGGGTCCCTGTAGGCTCGGACCCGGTGTCCGGTAGATATACTGGGGTGAGCCTAGTATGATCCTCTGCCCCCTTTATCACTCCTTTCTTCCACTCGCCTTTGGCCACGCTCGGGACCCTCACTAGGCTTCAGTACTGCTGGAGGCCTAGCTTGCCTCACACAGCAGCCTGCGTGCTCCTCGCACTCTGAGCACTAACTGTAGACTCAACTCTAGACTGGAAACTTAGACTGTGAACTCAACTGCCTGGCTCCACCTTCCCTTTATATATCCCTATCAGGGCTCCCTCTGCTGGTATGAGGTGGAAGGTGGAGGTGTTTGCATGTAGTGAGGGCCTCTTGTGGAGAAATCCGTCCGTGCACCCTTCTGGGTTCTGTGGCACCGTGCGCAGCAGGGCGCCACACACACACACAGTGACTGTAGACTTATCAATTTAGACCGGACAACCCCTTTAAGTACATCTTTCATAGGATTTAAGAGAGTAAGTTGCAACGATGTGCTGCTAATCAAATGCTCTTGATTAATTGTTTATCAGCAACAGTGACCACATATGTAAAAGCAGAGGTTTTAGCAGTTTAGTCTTGAGCATTCAGGCATATGTTAATACATAATGTCAAGGAAGAAAGATATCAGCACTAATATCAGAGAAACAATTATTGCTGCCCATCAATCTGGGAAGAGTTATAGGACCCTTTCTATAATTCTACATTGAGAAAGTTTATTCACAGGTGGTAAGCATTCAAGACAGTTCACAATCTTCTCAGGAGTAAACATTCCAGCAATTTCAACCCAAGGTTAGACTGTAATGCTCACAGAAATTGCAAGAAACCAAAGAGTTACAGCTTAGACTCTATTGGCCCCAGCATATTACATTTTCAAGTTCATGATATAAAATTAGAAAAAGACTAAAAAAGTATGGCTTTTTCGAAGGATTGGCAATAGAAAACATCTTTCATTTACAAAGAGTAAGATTTCTGCGACAGTGTCCATTGGATAGATGAGACCAAAGTGGAGATGTATGGCCATAATGCCAGGCCGGCGTCAGCACTCGGGCAAGTGCCGGGGCCCTGAGCAGGTGTAGGGGCCCACTCACTGTCGGGGACCCCTGCGCACTATGGGCCCCGGCACAATACTACAATACTAATCTCTCCCCATGCCTCCACAGCAGTTCCGGTGTCTTCCGTGTCCTCTGACTGTGATGTCTCAGGTCAGAGGGTGCGGTGACGTCTTTACACCGCGCTCTCTCCTGAGCCGTCACAGCACAGAGCGGGATGACGCCGGCGACGCTGAGAAGTCCGGAGCAGCGGTAGCAGGTGAGAAGTGAGGTGAGTATTTGTTCTTTTGTTTTTTAATATATGGAGGCGTGGGGAATTATAAGGGGGGGGGGAGATGACATCCTGCATGGGGCATTATAAGGGGGGGTGACATCCTGCATGGGGCATTATATGGGGGGAGAGGTGACATACTGCATGGGGCATTAATGGGGGGAGAGGTGACATCCTGCATGGGGCATTATAAGGGGGGGAGAGATGACATCCTGCATGGAGCATTATAAGGGGGGAAGAGATGACATCCTGCATGGGGCATTATAAGGGGGGTGTGACATCCTGCATGGGGCATTATAAGGGGGGTGACATCCTGCATGGGGTATTATAAGAGGGGGTGACATCCTGCATGGGGCATTATAAGGGGGGAGAGATGACGTCCTGCATGGGGCATTATAAGGGGGGGGTGACATCCTGCATGGGGTATTATAAGAGGGGGTGATATCCTGCATGGGGCATTATGTGGGGGGAGCAGCCTGCATGGGGCATTATGTGGGGGGAACAGCCTGCATGGGGCATTATGTGGGGGGAACAGCCTGCATGGGGCATTATGTGGGGAAACAGACTGCATGGGGCATTATGTGGGGGGAACAGCCTGCATGGGGCATTATTTGGGGGCCAGTATTCTGTATGGAGCATTATAAGGGGGCCAGTATCCTGTGCAGAGCATAATATGGGGGCCAGTATCCTGCATGGAGAATTATGTGGGGGCCAGTATTCTGTATGGAGCATTATAAGGGGACCAGTATTTTCTACAGAGCATAATATGGGGGTCAGTATCCTGCATGGAGCATTATTTGGGGGCCAGCATTCTGTATGGAGCATTATAAGGGGGCCAGTATCCTGTACAGTGTGTAATATGGGGGCCAGTATCCTGAACAGAGCATAATATGGGGGCCAGTATCCTGCATGGGGCATTATTTTGGGGCCAGTATTCTGTATGGAGCATTATAAGGGGACCAGTATCCTGTGCAGAGCGTAATATGGGGGTCAGTATCCTGCATGGAGAATTATTTGGGGGTCAGTATTCTGTATGGAGCATTATGAGGGGGACAGTGTTCTGTATGGAGCATTATAAGGGGGCCAGTATCCTGTACAGTGTGTAATATGGGGGCCAGTCTCCTGTATGGAGCATTTTATGGGGGCCAGTATACTGTGTGGAGCGATTCACCGGTTTCTGAGCTGTTGTGGAATTTACAATAGATATCGGTCATGTAATGTAAGAAGTGAAATCTTTGGCCTTGTACTATACCTATATTTCTCTGCGGTATTTGTGCATCATGAATCGTGGTATGTGTTAAAGGGGCCCAGAGAGACTCTTTCGCCCGGGGCCCACAAAAACCTGGAGCCGGCCCTGCCATAATGCCACATGATACATTTGGCAAAAACTAAACAAAGCATAGCAGCACAAACACCTGATATCAACCATCAAGCACAGTGGTGGAGAGGTGATCATTTTGGCTTGTTTTGCATCCACAGGAACAGGCACCTTGAACTCCTCTTCATACCAAAGTATTTTAGTCAATGTGAGACCATCTATCCAAAAGCCAGGGCTTGGCCAAAGCTAGGTCATGCAACAGGCCAATGATCCCTAGCACACCAGCAAATCTGCATCAGAATGGCTGAAAAGTAAAAGAATCAAGGTGTTTCGATGGCCCAGTCAAAGTCCAGACCTTAACCCAATTTAAATATCACCTGATGCCTTGTACTGCAGAAGCTCTGCTTCAGTGCTTACATCCAACCACCACTGGAGCAAAAACATTTGATTTGTGGGGGCACCTGGTGTTGGACCTCCACCGATCTTCCACTGATGACCTTTCCTATAGCTAGTTCAACAAATGCCTATGCCTGGACAGCCCTTTTAGGCAATGTTGTTCAGAAGAATAAGCTAAAATTCCTCCAGAAAATATGAGGGACTGATAAAGTCATACAGAAAATGATCATTTTGAGTTATTGCTGCTGCTAAATGTTGTTCTACAAGCTATTGATTCATGGGTGTAGTTCACTTTTCACACAAGTCTCCTGCATTTTGGCCCAATTTTTGTTAAAATAAATGATACTGTGTAATTTGTCATTCGGTGGTGTTCATTTGATATAATTTTAAGACCTTCTAAGGACCATTTTTTTTCATTATGTCCTCACACATAAAACCATAGAACTCAAAGAGGGTGTACTTACTTTTTCTCATGACTGTATGTGCTGAATTGCTGCCCAACCCATAGTTGTTTTATTTGCTTTGCAGACTTTTTTTGTCCAGGGATTTTCAAGTATTTGTTGATGGAACCGTGGACAAGTGGCTGCTGAAATTTATATTGAGCATGGTTGGTCTTATATATTTATTTATTTGCATTGTGATGTAATCCAGTATCACCAATAAAAGTAATATATAGTCTTCATATACCTGGCAACAAAGATGTTGCCCACAACAACCAATGTGATAATGGTTTTCTTTCTCAGACCTACATTAAGAGAAATGAAAATAAATAAAATCAAATCTGATTGGTTGCTATGGACAAAGTCTCCATACGTCTTCATAGTTTTTCCCGGCTCCGTTATTTAGTTACTCTGTAATAAAATAAGTGACATTAAATTATGAATAACCCACTAATCTTGTTTCATTTTAGGGTGATTGCTACTATTCTGGTCAGATCCTGGAATCTACTGGGTCATCTGTTACGCTGAGGACATGTTTAGGATTGCGGTATCTCCTAACGTCTATTTAATTAAAAAATTAATTACTTGGTCAAGTTAGGGATATATTAAGATTTTTTTATTGAATATCTGCAGATGAGAGAGTTGTACTATAAGACTGTACCATATGCCCTCTTCGCTCCAGTACAGCCTGTGTGATCTCCACTGTCTGCCCCTTGGCAGACTCTAATCTTTGTATGATTGTCTCCTTTCTTGGTGTCCACAATGCCTGGGGTATTACCTTCCCTCTACCATGTTCTACAAAGTCCTCTTCTCCCTGGTGCCAGGAGCATAACTATACTGGTTGCAGGGGTTGGAATTGCACCTGGCCTTGGAGCATAGGGGTACCCAAAGTGTCCTTTTGGCCCATATGAGAAGACCAATAGTAATAAAGACCCGGGACCCTATTGGAGATTTTACATTGAAGCCCACAAGCTTGAAGTTACACTACTACCTGCTGGTATCTCTCACACTGACCTTCCGTTGTGTGATGATGAAAGTGCTATGTTCCACAGGAGAGACGCCAGATGTTGCAAAGGGGCCAGCTGGGACATTGAGTTCCAATGGCAGCAGATAGTAGTGTCACAGTAGCTGAAGTGGAGTGCTGGACCCCAAAAACTTCCCTCGCGTCCACTACAATTGTCAATAGTGGGAGTTTTCACTCATGGAGACAGGCTTTGATCCCCCGAGGGCACTCCCCTAGAGGTGATGTCTGGGTGTCAGTGTTAGAGCATCCATGATGTTAGGGCAATTGAAAGCACCTGGACATACCCATAAACTGGGCAATGTAACACTTCTTTAGGCTTCTTTCACATGTCAGTGTCTTTAGTACATGTGGTGACAGTTTTCACGTGTACTGGAGACACTGACACATGTAGACCCAAATGAATGGGTTTGTGCACATGTCAGCGTAGCGTATTTCCATTGACCGTGTGTCCGTGGGCAAAACACGCTGACATGTCCATTTTTATCCACTGCACGGGCCCCAAAACATCCCACACTGATGACACACGGATGACATCTGAGTGTCATTCGTGTGACACGTATCGGCGCCTGGGAATCAGTGGTACAGTTCGCGCTGTTCCCAAGCGCCGGGTGCTGAATGCTGTCTTCATCATTGATGAGGGCATCATTCATCACCTGGCACTTGGGAACAGCGCGAACTGTACCGCTGATTCCCAAGCGCCGGTACGTGTGATACTGATGCGGCACATGGGCGGCACATGGTTGCCACACATGTGCCACACAGGTAGACACAGACACGGATATCTCCAGTACTGGTTTTTCCATTACCGGAAATATGCGGACGTGTGAAACTGGCCTTACTGAAAGCACCACTCCAGCGATTTAAAAAAAAAATTCAATGCCAGAGTGGTGTCACTAATATAATTTTCCTGCCCCTAATACTATACTCACCACCCACTGTGTTCAGCTCTTCCCAACGCCGCTCCTGTCTCAATCCGCCATCTTGTGACTTCAGCTCCTGACTGACTGAAAGTCAGCAGTAACGTTCACAAGCTCTCAATATAAGTCTGTGAGAGCCTCATTCTGGCCTTGTCTGATTCTCATAGACTTACATTGAGGTGTGATTTACAACTCACCCAGCAAACACTGGAGCAATCAGGTCACAAACTGCAGAAGACGACTGGAGAGACAACGATAACAGATGAGATTGCGGCTGGTGAGTATGATACTAGGGACAGTGACACCACGCCAGCACTGAATTAAAAAAAAAATGTTGTGGTGGTTCTTGATGTGAATTTCTGCACAAGCAAGTAATGGATTACAGTCTCTCTCAAAGGCACAGTAGATGTACAGTTGTGCTCAAAAGTTTACATACCCCGGCAGAATTTTTCCTTTCTTGGCATTATCAATTCCTTGGCCATTTTTTTGTATCCCTTTCCTGTGTTATACAGTTTAACTACCTTTTCCTGTAGATCCATTGACAATTCTTTTGCTTTCCCCATGACCCACAATCCAGAAACGTCAGTGGCTGGATGAAATATGCAAGAGTCTGTCTGGATCCCAGAAACTCACTCAGCTTTTATGCACACACACTGATTACAAGCAAACAGGTCACAGGTGAGGATGTTACCCTTAGTAGCCATTCAAACCCATTTGTGTCAAATTCTGTGCATGTTATCAGGACAAAATCACCAGGGTATGTGAACTTTTGATCAGGGTCAATTGGATGTTTTTGGTTGTCATTAAGATTTAAAAAGAGAAAACACAGTAATTTGACAATTAATGGCTTCACCCAACCAATATCCATGAGTGGAGAAAAAGTTTTTTTGTTATCATTCATATTCTCTGAAACAAGGCCAAGAAAGGAAAAATTCTGCCGGGGTATGTAAACTTTTGAGCACAACTGTAATTCACAGCATAGGATACATACTGAGTGTTCTTTTGTGACTGAGAGGAGGTTTCATCTCCTTGTGAACTCTGAGCAGGTAATGAGTTTTTCAGGGCGACTATGGTACAGTTCACTTCACTTAGTATACAGAATGGTTACAGAAAAACGCAGTCCAAGTAATGCTTCATTGAAAGAAGAACCTTCAAGGGTTGGTTCCCCGTGGTGATGAACTAGAATATTGAGTTACTCATGGTTTTGTCACCAATGTTCCCCATTGCAGGGGGTAGAGCAGACATAGTTTATGGTGTGGAAGTCACGCACATAGCACTGGTTCCCGCCGGAGGCTCACTAAGAGACCAGTAATTCAAGAGAGTCCATGTTCAGTCTTATTTCTCCTGTCTATAGAGAAATTCACTCCTTTGTGCAGGCAACTATGTGAAGAATGATGTCTCCTCAGCCTAGATTAGAATTACATTTTGGGTGTAGTAATTCTTCCTTTTAAGGAGGACCAACCTTCCTCTCCCTGACTAAGCCAGGACCTCACTGGACTGGTTTGTTCCAGCCCTTAGGTTGTAAGAGCATGGAGCCGGAAACCCCTTCCACAGATTTCTGGCAGCTTCTGTAAGAAGCTTATGATGTGGAGATTGTGAATACCTAACTCTTATACGTATACCTATTGCCAGTGGACGGCAGCAAATTACAAAGCACATTGCGTATTAATCAATCCTCAGTGTACACACAAAACAAATAATATGTTATACATTTTCTAACTTACAATGAACAATTCTGGCACATTGTATCAGATCTACTGGCATACGATAGCAGCAGTAGGATGGGTACAGGGATACCACCAAAGAATGGAAAGTAGGAGAGACATGCTACCCGGCAGAGAGAGCAGGCTCCCAGTACAGCATATGGCACCTAGGAGCAATGGGCTACTGACTACTATGTACAATCAGCTACATAGTGTCATGGCTCGGCTCTGGTACTCGATCCAGTGATCTCTGGCTGCGGGTCAGTTTCCCTCTCTGTTGGACCACAGCCCATGTTTTTTCTGTCCAACTGCTGATAATGCTCTTGTCTTTGCTTTGCTGTGTTGCTTCCAGGCAGGTGTTTTTGGTTTGTCCAATCACATCTTGGGAGGGGCTAGTTATACTCTTCTGGCACATGCAGTCTTTGCTATCTATATTCCAAGTTAAGTGGATGTTTGGAGTCCTAGCTCCCCAGTTAAGGATTATTTTGCTGAGGTTTTCTCTATTGCTTCTCCTGCGGTTTGTTTGTCTGTTCCCCATCTCAGCACTTTTCACATATAGTTACATTCAGGATCTTGGGGTTTTCACGGATACTGAAGGTCTTTTTGGGTTCCTTTCTTTTTCTTGCGTCTTTCATGTATGACTTTGTGAACATCTCTTTAGCCCCGTGCCTCACCCTCTGTGTGCACTACGTTCTGTTGTTGTTGTTTCAGGCTACACTCTGAGTATAGTTGAGGGTGCAGTTAAGGACACTCGGGGTCAGCCGACATTGAGTGGGGGCACCACTGCGTAATTTTAGGGTGCCAACCTCCGTGATCAGACAGGGACAAATCAGGGTCAGGTTAGGGATTTGCCTAGTCAGTATATGAACCTGTGGTATGCAGATTTATCATCTACTCCCCGTGTGAGTGTTAGAGCTCAGTTATAACACGTAGATTCTTGTAGTACCATCATATTGTCATTTTATGGTACTTTTGTACTGTGCACGGGGAAACTTGCCACATTTTTTTTCACTAATGTCATATAAATCATTTAGAAAAAAATCCTTCTATGTGCCTCTATATAAAATGCAGACAGTGATATAGTATTGGCCTATAGTAGCATCTCTGTCTGTCGTATTATAGATTGTACTGTAAATTCTCGAGCACTTGCATTTACTTTGTATTTACAGGGGAATTCTAGAACTTGGGAATGAAAGCTTTATTATTGAGCCATTACAAACCTCGGCATTTCTGCATATGATATACAAAATGGAGGCCAGTGACGAGGTGCCTGCTATCATATCTGAGAGTGATACAGATCTGAGCAATCACAGTTATCAGCGACAGCTTTTGGAGCCCTTGAAAGGAGTTAATAAGGTATGTCCTCATGTCAGGATGCGTGGAAATAAAATATCATGTTATTCATTATTAAAGGAAATTATTAAAGATAAGGAAACATGTCAGCTGATTCATGCTGCCCAAACCATGGGTATATAACAATTAAACCCTAATCACAGGCAGCAGGAATCAGAGCCTGGCTGCACAACTGCAGCCAGGTATATTTTTCCCTGAAACATAGAATATACAGTTTTAAGATCCAGACCGTAAGCTGAGACAAGGCTAGTCTGATGCCATTCTTGGCCAGCTTTTCCCAGCGCCACTCCAGGTGATTTAAAGGTCTCTCCTAATGTATATACATGTTAGAGACCTACTAATCAACTAGAGCGTCACGGGAAGAAGCCGGGCAGGGACAGCGCTGGACTAGTCTTGTTTCTTCAAACTGAAACGTCAGAATGTTTCATAGAAAAATATACCTGGCTGCAATCGTCCATACAGGCTCTGATTTATGCTGCTCCTGGTTTGGACAACATAAATCAGCTGATAGATTCCCTTTAAAGGGGAGCACTTGATGTCCTCTAATTTTGGATTACTTTCTTTATTGCTGAAAAACCTCATGAACACCCCTATTACAGAATAGTGATTATTGCTGCCATCTTCCTAATTCCTGGAAAACTCACCTACTCTCTAACCTGAAGCACATATGGCTAAACCTTACCACAGGCTCTAATGCTCAGGCAATACAGTCACTGGCATAGAAGCTTTTACCACGTACATAGGCTCTAAATCACAAGACTTTCATGCCTCTAACATATTTTGAAACGTGACTTTCTTGCTACTGGTGTTAAGTTTTGGCTTTGTATCAGGTCATTTTCACAGAGAATATGACCTTGTAAAATCCTAGGGCTGCAGCTGTCAAACAAGTTATAAAATATGGTCCCACATTGGCCTTCTATTGTCATGTTGAAAACCAAATCTCTTCATAATTGGTGCAATTTTCCATTATACGTGATTTTTATCTAGCTCAGACTTGATTGAAATTACTGTCTGGTAATGCACAAAGTCCGATATAGTTAAAGATTCATTCGGCATTTGCCTACTGCCTGCCCTCAGTAAAGGACTCCGCTAAAAAGTAAATATGAAAATTTCTTAAAGTCAGATATACCTTCTAACATTGAGTACACTATTTGGACAAAAGTATTGGGGCATCTACACACTATACGTAAAGAAGCTTTTATGACATCCTATTCTAAATCCATTGGAATTGATATGGAGTTATTCTCCCCATTGCAGCTATAACAACTTCCAATCTTCTGGAAAGACAGTAGGTGTCTGTGTTTTTGCCCATTAATCGAGAAGAGCATGTGTGAGGTCAGACACTGATATTGGACAGGAGGGCCGGGCTCAATATCTCCTTCCCATGAGGTTGAGGTCGGGACTCAACTCAGCCAGTAAAGTTCTTGCACTCCAATCTCACCCAACCATGCGTTTATGGACCTTTCTTTGTGAGGGAGTACAGTCATGCTAGAACAGAAAAGGGCCTTTGAGATTTCCCTTCTCATGAAGTAAGGGGCCAAGCCAGTAGCCCACTGAGCTGCATATAAGGCATCTTATTGTTACATCCATGTCTGTGTTCACTCCCCTTGCTTTTTTCGCCAGGCAGCGTGGCATCTTCGCTATGGGCAACAGTGCAGCAGTTTGGGTTGATATTCTGGGACTAGTGATGCTGTCAAGGCAAGAAGGCAGGGAGCTTGGGGATTAACTTTTGAATTTGGTCATCTAGTTTACTCCCTTCGGTGAGCCTTGGGCGTACTCACACTATTTAAACCTCTGGCTTTCTATCTTTCTTTTCTTGCCAGTTATAATGTATCTTAACCTGGTTCACATTGTTTTTCTGCCACGTCCTAGTTTGACTCCCGTTATTACTGTTTCTGACCTCGGACCATGTTTTGAGCATGTTCTGCTGTCTGATGATTCTGCTCCTGTTCCTGATCATCCTCTGCCAGCTAACTCCACTGGCCAGCAGCCACTCTGTAGATTCACCCCAGAGGCCCCTGCATAAGTCCAGATTTCTCTATAGGGGTTAATGAATGAAGGCCAAGGCACCTCCTGGGATCTGCTAGATGAAGTTGCTAACTCAAAGCCTGTCCATAGAAGACCTATTAAGAGCTAGCAGGCTACCATGCACAGAGCAACCTGACCCATTCATTGAACCAGTATTCTGCTCTGTATTGATGAGGGGCAAGAACCCCGAAACAGTGCTGTCTATAGTTGGGCCTCTGGTTTAGATGACTACTTAAAATAATCCTCAAATTTCACTTAAACATTAGTAGATACTTAATATCAGTCTATGGTTTGTGTCTTTCAGAATACAGCATTTCTTTTTAATATGAGGCGATATATAAAGGTGTCCTTGTTTGTTACAGTGGAAGCAGTGAGTATTAATATTTGTATGAAATATACATGCGACATTACCCAATTCATCCTCATATTTGACTGGGCTCTTTATCTGATCAAAAGAGACTTGACCCACCAACATCATCTATTGGGGGAGAGTCAGAAGTCCCCGATACACATTAGATTGTCGTTCCATCCTGCTGCTATTGATGGGTTAGTCCGACTTTAGTCTAATATGTATAGGGGCCTTAAGATGCGCCCACATCTTAATAATTTAGGTGCATCTCAAGTTAGGTGCGCATGGGAAAAATCAAGTCTGCTATAATTTATACCACTTTCTGCAGTAAGTGAAAGTAAAATTGTCAGGTTATACTGTATGTGAACCCGTCCCTTTAAGCCAAAGCTCCCCCACTTTTTTTTTAAGTGTTAAAGCTCGCCTCCTCCCCATCCCTTCACACTGAACTCTGCTCAGATTAGATCATTTCCAGTTTATTGGATCTAGTGGTCAGTGTGAAAATTGCAGGATTTTTCTTTATTATTTTTTTATAAAAAATATTTTAAAAGTACATTTAGTGTTTAAACCTGAGATAAAGAATTCTGCTCACACTTTCCCTTTAGATCGCTTTCACTATATCTGAGAAGCACATGCGTATTGTTTGTAATGTGATGTATAAATTTGGATAGTGACAGAACTATTTAGCGTGAATCTCCAACTAAAACCATATTGTATACACATTTACAATATTGGCCATGGCTGTTTAAAAACACTTTGACCTTGATTCCTTAAGCATTTTTTTTCAGTAATGTTAAGCTCCCACAATGAGTTTTTAGTGAGTTTTTATGCAAAATGCAAGTAACCTATTTTACTTAAAGCACCACTCCAGCGTTTTTTTTTTTTTTTTCACCTCTGGAGTGGCGCTTTAAATGTAAGCCCCCTGACCCCAATCATATACTCACCCTCTGGTGTCTTCACCGTTTTTTGGCACTTGTCCGGTCCCGCGGCGCCATCTTGTGAGCGCAGCTTCTGAGTGTCCGGACCTCAGAATCTATGTCACCCGGTCTCAGTGCAAGTCTATGAGAGCTAGAACGAGGAAAGAACGCAGCTCTCATGGACTTGTATTGATTAGTGACCTCTGGTGCCCTCCATGAAACACTGGAGCAGCCGGCAGATCACAAACTGCAGGAGACAAACTGATGAAAACGCCAGAAAGTGAGTATCAGACAGGGGGCAGGGAACTAGGATTTTAATCACCACTCCAGCTGTGAAATAAAAAAAAAAACGGCTGAACTGGTGTTTTAATGGGTGCAGAAATGGTGCATGAAATCTGCAACATTAAAAACTCAGCAAAAGCTCATCGTGGGAACGTTGCCTAATGCTGCATGAAATGTTAACAACACAAAAATAGGGTTTAAAAAAGAGGGTATGCAAACTCGGAGGATCAGCAATCATGATAAATAATTTATTGCATCAGTTCAAGGATCTAAAAAGGGTAAAAACATTTAAGTCAAATGGCTATATACAATTTAATGCTGGGTATGCCAAAAATACAGCAATAACCCACCTGCTCTACCTGCTCTGCAAATAGATAATAATGATATAGTCCCACCATACAATGTAATAAGATAATAAACGATAAATCCAATACAGTGAAATGATAACCGAAGTACAATGAAACAAGAATGCAAATAAGTATAAATATCTCCAACCCTGGCTGTGAGGATACAATGATAGATACTTTGGCAAAATACAAATAAACCAATCCAATATCACATCACAGCAAGAAACACAATAATATGATGAAAATATAAACGCAAAGTGCTCTAGTGCAATTCTGAAATAATTGAACCCAAAGCAGAAATAAGTATACTGCAGAAGGTAATGAGTATGAACCTGAAGTAGAGTTCTTGAAGGAAACCTGTCAGCTGGAATGTCCATGTTAAACTAAAGGTATGGGCAGTATGGCGCTGTCACACTGATTTAATACATACATTTAGTTTAAAAATCTGCAGCCTGGTTTTCGCTAAATCTTAATGCTAAATTTCGGTTTCCTCAGTGCTTTGTGCTTCGTGATGGGACTTGTGGGTGGGACTGTGGGTAGGGTCTTTGGCTCAGAGGGCTCAGCCACAGCCACTCCGCTGCCTCTGTTGCATTAATTTGAATTTTGAGTTGGCGCCGTCTTAGCTGTGGGCGGTGCTCTTGCTGGTGGCGGTCTTCATGAAAATGGTGCCAGCACATGCGCAGATCGACCTCCAGCGGTCTTTAGGAAAATGATGCCACAGGTGGCGCATGCTCAGAATGAGAACTCAGCTCAATGTGCCAGCTCCGGCGTCATTTTCCTGAAGACCACCAGATGTTGATCTGCGCATGCGCTGGCACCATTTTCATGAAGACCGCCACCAGCAAGAGCACTGACCACAGCTAAGACTGCGCCAACCTGAAATTCAAATTAATGCAACAGAGGCAGCGGAGGGGCCGTGGCTGAGCCCTACCCACAGTACCGCCCACAAGTCCCACCCCGAAGCATCAAGCACCGAAATTTAGCATTAAGATTTAACCAGGCTGCAGATTTTTAAACTAAAGGTATGTGACGCGCCCCCGTGGGCCGTGGGGTACCCAGAGCCGGGCGGGTAGACGCTGGGGGTTGTAGTCACTGTGGCGGTGACCCGGTCCGTGACCCAGGGCGGTCAAACCAAGGGGTAATCTGTGTGTATGGTTGTTTATGATGTCCGACTACGCCACCTGTGGAATGCGGTCAATAGGAACCGCCGCTGCGGAACAGTCCTCTGAAGCTGGTGGTATAGCAGCTAAGGTAGTGTAACTCCCCACAGGAAGAGTGTAGCTTCAGGGCAGCGTGCGTGGATGTTGGTGGTTATAGTGCAGGGAGTCAGTAATGAGCACAGAGTCCGTATGATGCAGTCTCAGGTCTTTTACTCACAATTGTAGCAGTTCCAGATACAGGCGCCAGTGTAAGGCCCACGGCGTCCTGTGTTCACACAGTGAGGGGTTCAGCCGACCCTCAGGTAACTCCAGAGCATTTACCAGGACCCCCTTCTGTGTGTCCTCTCTCTGCCCTGCTCCCTGCACCTCACACCCAGTGGCACTTCTATCCGGTCTCCTCGGGCCTTGGCGGGTGACGTGTGTTCCGTCCCCTGGGTCCTATGTGGCTACCTTCTTAGTGTACTGGTGTGGACTTGTGGCCTGCGGTACTTGAAGTGCTGCAGCCTCCGGTTTCCTAGTTGGGCCTTGTAGCTCCGTGCTAGTTGAGGGACCGGTTCCCTTTATCTGGCCTGACCCCCCCTACTTTCTAGTAGCGGCGGGCGTACGGGTGGCTTGCTGCACGGCCCGTACCCCTAGGGTCCCTTCGGTTCCTGGAGCCTTCCTGCTCCCACTCCTCTCTTCTCCTTCCAGGCTCAGGCCTCCTGGCTAGGCCCGTCTCTGGAGCAGAGCTCATGCAGAGCCCCTGCTCCCGGTCTCCACCTCAGTCTGTCTGACTGGAACTCCCTGTCTGGACTGAACTGATCTAAGATGGCTCCCGTACTTATACTCCTACTCCAGTGCTCCCAGGATCTACGTCCTCCACCCATCCACTACATAGTTCCCCATCTCTAAGAGGTTCCTCCCCACTCCAGCCAGGGATCAGGGACTGTGCTCTCCCGTAGGAGCAATCTCGCCCTGTCTCCCGGAAATGTGGTGTAGTGGATGTAGTGTTAGGGTCCTGAGCCATACTCCTTCCTTACCTGAGAGTGAGGTACCACACCTCTGGATGAGATGCAATAACTCTGTGGCGACCGAACCCTCAGGGGCGCCACATATGTATTAAATCAGTATGACAGCGCCATACTGCCAATACCTTTAGTTTAACATGGACATTCCTGCTGACAGGTTTCCTTTAAGGAAAGAGAGTTGAAAAACTTGGCAATAGGAAATTGCATGAACCTAATGAATGAACTTGTATAATGTTGAAAGAGCCAGAGATAAGTAGGAGATGCGATAATAAGCAGAGCAGGGTGAGGACCCCTCGCTCATCACCAACCAAATTTGTGGCTTCCAAAGGGGTATGGGGTCCAAGGAGTCCTGTATTTATATGATAATGATCTAATACAAATACCAGAAAATAGGGGGATAAGGGAAGAACCGGGATCATTCGATAGATGACGTACAAGGGAATGAACAGCACATGCGTTAGATATAAGGACAACACAGCGCATGCGCCAATGTATATGTGCACCTAGGATACTTGTAAAGTGGAGAGAGCTCTGGAAGAGGAAGTGATATGTAGTATACCTACTTGACACGTAAGAATAAAAAATGTATTAGATCACATGTGTACAGATCAAATGAACGAACAATATAACGCAAGCGTGAATCCAAAAGTATACGCAGACACAGACCAGTTTGGCACTTACAAGTGCAAACAGTAAAGATGTAGATCACAATATATGCATGTGTGGCGCCCTGCTGCGCATTGGTGCCACAGAACCCAGAAGGGTGCATGGATGGACTTCTTCACAAGAGGCCCTCACTACATTCACACACCTCCACCCTCCACCTCATACCAGCAGAGGGAGCCCTGATAGGGATATATAAAGGTAAGGTGGAGCCAGGCAGCCCAGTTAGTTGGTGGTGAGATGAGTGAGTGCTCAGAGCAGAGCAGTCAGACAGAGGCTGTCTGAGAGCGTGCCGACGCTCAGAGAGCGGTGAAGACGCAGCACGCCAGCTGCCGAGTAGTGAGGGCCCCGAGTGTGGCCAACGGCGAGGAGGAAAGGAGAGTGAAACCAAGGGGGCAGAGGAGCATAGTAAGCTCACCCCGTTATATTTACCGGACACCGGGTCCGCGCCTACAGGGACCCTTCACACCCAGTAGAGATAACCGGAATCCCAGGAGGACTACAAGTCCCTGGCAAACCTGAAGCTAGACACACACAGGACCAGGAACCACGAAGGCCCCGACGTCCAGGGAAAGTGGTTACCAACCGGAGGTCCTACTTCTGAGCAACAGGTGAAGTAAAAGCAGGACACATAATCTAGGCTCAGTTGCAGGCTGGCCAGGAGCATACACAGAGACAGACACGGATCAGGAGGCCTTATACCCGCTCACTGGGGCGAAGTCCAAAAGTGCGCCCTTCACCTGGAGTACCCTGGACCGTACCTAACAACAGCACCAGTAAAGGTAATGAAGCAAATCCCCTGTCTCTGTCCGTTACTTCTGCTGTGCCATCGTTCCCCCTGCACCACAACGCCCAGCGCAACCTGCATCGTTACCACTGACCTAAGGCCTGCTCCACCTGTGGGGAGCTGTTCCATCTCTAGCTGCCCTATCATCTGCCTCAGAGGACTGCTGCAGCGCTGGTGATCCTCACGAGACACCACAGGTGGCATCACGACAAATCCCCTATAAAAACCCCCTTATGGCACTGACCGCCCTGGGTCACGGACCGGGCCAGCCACCGTGATATCCCCCAGCAGCGAGATAGAAGGCCCGGCTGCCAAGTACCCCACGGTCCTGGGGGCGAGTCACATGCACCAGACTATTAATATGAGTAGACACCAGTAAGGACATAGAAATCTTAAAATAGATAAGTAAAATTGCATTATATATGGAATCCAAAAAGGGAAAGGAATTCCAGAACAACACAGGCATACAGCCACAGATATAGTGACACAGTTATAGGTAAGTATGGGCTAAAATGCTATATGAGTGAGAAGAAATGGCTCAAGCAAAAAAATTAACAGAGTGAATTATAAAGGAGTCACAAAAGTATAAATAAAAAAACATAGATGCCAGATAACAAAATAGTGCCATAAGGTATAATCAGGTGCTGAACAAAAAAAAAACAAAAATAGCAAAGTAGGGGAAGGGGAGGGGGTTACTGATCCAATAATAGAAAAATAAATGACAACTAATAGAACTAAAATTATATTGTGCGATACTGTGATAAATAAGCCAGGGTTGGATATAGGAAGCTGTAAACAGGGTGCTGGAAATGTAGCTAGAGGTCTATCTTCTAGGTTATGTGAAAAGATAGTGACCTGTAAAGAAAAGTGAGATTACATGTAATATATCAGAACTAGTGATAAACAGTAAAGAGTAACTTCTCATTGAGTCCTTTTAGGGGTAAAAGAATCCAGCATATACTGTAGATACTGCTGGGGTCACTTGAGTGATGATTTTCTTTGCGAGAGTATTGGATACTCTCTGTCAGAGTTTGAGCAGAGTATGAGCTTACTGTGACCTGATGCTCTCGCATGACGAAATCGGAGCACAGGTCTGGAGAAGATGGAAAGCAAGATTTCTCCATCTTCTCCATTGCCTGAGTCTGCAGAAATCGGACTGCTCTCGGACGACATACGATGTTTTACATGCACCCATAGACTTAAATGGGTGCGTGTCATCCAATTAGCAGATCCACTCCCAGCATGCTGCAATTATTTTCTCATGCCTAATAGGCATGAGAAAAATAGTCGCAGGTCTGCACTGCCCCATAATATAACATTGGTTCGAGTGCTCTCTGATAAAACATCGGATAGCACTCATATCCCTTAGACTCACACTGAAGGAGTTTCGGAACAACATAGCCCCTGATGTTAGTATGAACAACCTTCAGCCCAACCACCCTTAACCCTGTGGACTTAACATTGTGCACATGCAAAAAAATAGGAAGCCAATAAGTTGAGCATTTTTCCTTTTTTTAAAAAAAATCATTCTGAGCCTTGCCGATGTTAGAAATATGCTGTTGGGTTCTTCTGCAATGTTCCTTTGTGGTTTGACCAACCTAAATCTTTGCAATTACAGGTAAGTGGGTAGACCACATTGCACATACAGCAGTTGATATAACTATGTGTCCTAGCGTGTGGAGGAAAAATCAAGAGATCAAAATTTAGGGGTGAGACCAATAGTGGACATACTGTGCAACCACCACACAGAAATAAGTAATGTAGTTTACTGTCACTATCTACACTTTGAGTTGGTCTTGTATAATGTCTGCAGAACAGAAAATCTTTAAGCTTCCTGGCTAGTCTAGTCATCACTCTAGAGAATGATCAGCTATGACGTTGGAAAGTCTCGGTTCACTCAAAAGGATAATCCAATTCCTTTACAAAATATTGTGGACATCACTCCATTGACTATGGTAATGAGGTAATGAGATGTGTGCCAATATGATAATTTTAGGGTTTTGATTTCAATAAATCCTTACTGTTGCTTTTTGAAAGTGCTGAAATGGTCTGTGGCTGTGTATATGTGTGGATTTACGCATGCGTAAAATTGTTAATTTGTTCAATCTGTGCATGTGCGTACTAATCCTTTCTTTATTCTTACGAGTCAGTCGACTCAGGTGTGCCACCAACCTTTTCCTTTTCCAGTACTCTTACCACCGTAAATGTTTCCTACGTGCACTTATACATTTACGCTTGCCCTGTACTGTCTTTATCGCTAACGCGTGTGCTGTCTCACTTGTACATCATTGATCAGCTGATACCAGTTCTTCTGATATCTCCTCCTTTTCCCGTACTTGCATTAAATTGTTAATATATAAATACAGAATGTGTTTGACCGTGCAGGAATATGGTCTGATCATACCACATCTCCTGGGGAGGGGAGGACGCAAAAGAGAGGATACAGACTGTAACATACCTGGCGGCGTACTTGCATAGTTCACCATCTCCCACTATGCAAGATCGCAAACTTAATCTTCAGTCCAGTCTGCCAGCCTAGCTTCTGTTCATGCTGTCTGCTTGTCCCTGTCCTAACTGCTTAGGGCGGCGGCCCGGTTACTTCCTGTTTTTTGTAGCTGCTGTGGGCACACCCCTAATGCGTCCTCAGCCTATTGCTGTCTGTCACTGGATATTTAAACCAGCTCCACTTTGAAGCTGGTGCCTGAGCAACTCTTACCCTCAGAGAACTCCTAGCCTCTGATGTGCCAGGTCCCGTTCTGTTTTTCCTGCCTGTCCGCCTTCCTGGAGGCTGTATTCCCAGGCCTGTCTAAACACGCTCCTAGCCTGTTCGTCCCGCCTTCTGGGGGCCGCATACCCAGACCTGTTATCTGTGTCTTCTAGCCTGTTTGTCTGCCATTCTGGGGGCCGCATACCCAGACTTGCTCCTGTATCTCGCTGCAGTGTCAGTTACTGTCTGAACACTCAGTTCCTGTCTGAACACTCTCCTAGCCTGTTTGTCTCTGTGTCCGTACCTTCCCTTTTCCTGCAGTCTCTGAACCTGCACCTAACTCCCACTCGATGTCTCTGTACTTCTGTTGTGAGTTTAGAGTCCACTCGCTACTTCATTGCAAGTACCTTGTGTGTATCTGGTTCTGCCTGTCCCTTCCTTTCTGTTCCATGTGAACAGAGCCCTGTCCTCTCTGCTCTGCCTTGCTCACCGCTCCGGCGGTTCCTGCCTGCTCTGCCTTGCTCACCGCTCCGGCGGTTCCTGCCTGCTCTGCCTTGCTCACCGCTCCGGCGGTTCCTGCCTGCTCTGCCTTGCTCACCACTCCGGCGGTTCCTCTCTGCTCTGCTTTGCTCACCGCTCCGGCGGTCCCTCTCTGCTCTGCCTTATTCACCGCTCCGGCGGTTCCTCTCTGCTCCGCTTTGCTCACCACTCCGGCAGTTACTCTCTGCTCTGCCTTGCTCACCGCTCCGGCGGTCCCTCTCTGCTCTGCCTTGCTCACTGCTCCGGTGGTCCCTCTCTGCTCTGCCTTGCTCACCGCTCCGGCGGTTCCTCTCTGCTCTGCCTTGCTCACCGCTCCGGCTGTTCCTCTCTGCTCTGCCTTGCTCACCGCTCCGGTTGTTCCTCTCTGCTCTGCCTTGCTCACCGCTCCGGCGGTTTCGCCCTGCTCTGCTTGCCCACCGCTCCAGCGGTTCCTCTCTGCTCTGTTTGTCTACCGCATCTGTGGTTCTGTTCCTGAGTCTCAGTCTGTACTGGACCCTATCCAGTCTGCACGCCAGCCGTGCTTGTCAGTACCCCCCTGTCTGCATGCCAGCCGTGCTTGACAGTACCTCCCCGTCTGTATGCCAGCCGTGCCTACCTATACCCACCAGTCAGTGTGCCAGCCTAACCTGCCTGTTCCTGTATTCCCCGGTGTGGGTCAACAGCCGTGTCCGGGGTCTGACCTGGACTAGCACCTGGTCCCTCTGCTCGGTTCCTCCCTGGTGCATGGCGTCGTTAGCCGTCATGCGACCTTGGTCGGATCGGGTGGATACTTAGTTACGCCCCTCCAGGCACTCTCTGGTTCATGGCACAGTGGAATCACTAAATCACGCACATACCAGTCAGTCCGGGCGTGTGCATAACACAGACAGGATAGCTGCTGCTTTCTGTGAGGTAAAACAAGTTTTTAAATAGGCAGCGAAATGTTTTACCTCACAGAAGACTGCAGCAGTGATCTCCTGCTGTAATGTCTGCATACTCTTTTGCCCCCCTTCCACCTCCTGCACAGAACCTGTGGTATGATCACACCATGTTCCTGTACGGTCAGACACGGCCATTACACAGTACACAGCAGGGGCACATTTATAAGATTATCTCAGCACAGGTAAAAGAAAAGTTTTGTAACACATCCAATTGTGGAACTTAATACTATTACAAGATCTATTGATTAAAATGTACTTTGTTTGTGTGAAAACCCCTTTAAGACTGGAATTCATGAATTATGACCCATATATGTATATTTTCTGTCTGTCATTAATGTGAGAGAGTCTATATTTTCTAACATTTGAAAGGACTATTTATATAAGCTCCAACGCATATTTTTTGTTCACATATAGTACAAAGTCTTAGGTGCCAGTCCCAAAGCTGTCATTACTACTTTACTGCAAGTATTCAGTTATGTTAACACAGTAAGTACAGCTTTTTTTTATTGTTTTTCAACAACATTTTTAGTTTCCTGTCATATGTACGTGTATTGAACTCCATGTATAAAATTTACAGATTGAATTAGGGTGCTCAAAAAAGTTTAGAGTCTCTTTGTTGCCTGTCTTAGACTTCTGTACATTCCCACGATGAGCTTTTGGTGAGTTTCTGATGTTGCATATTTTCTGCACCATTCCTGCACCTATTAAGTAAATTACATTGCTTGGGTTTTTATTGTGTTTTTGAGTGCTTTTTTTACATGGGTTTTTATTGCGTTTTTTTGTTTCTTTTTGGTGTGTCTTGTTTTAAATAAAGCTGCTTTTATTTTGATACTTCCTGATATTTGGCTTTGACAAAACTTTATTGATACAGTCATGTGGGAGTGACATGAATGTGGAAATGCACTAAAAATTCATATGAGCTTTTTTACTTGAGGATTTTCTGCATGTAATGCAAGTCTATGGGAAAAATCTGCACATAAAACTCAGCGTACCCGCAAGAGAAATTGACATAGTGGGGATTTGAAACACGCACCGCAGGTCAGTTTATACTTGCTAAAAAAGAAGCACGGAGGGCAGGAGATTTCTATATATCCCATCCACTTTGTTAGAACTGTAAGACGCAGCAACGAAAATACGCAGCGTTAAAAAGTCACCAACAACCTCATTGTGGGCACACAGCCTATCCATAGTATGGGTGATAACTTGCTGACTGCTTGTGCTCCCACTGCTGAGACCCCCACTGATCAAGATCTCTGAATGGAGCAGCAGTCAAACATGGAAGGATATATGCGAGCCCAGCTCTTGTTATGTCCAGCAGTTCTATAGACATTGGCCCCGATTCATCAAGACCGGCGTTTTTCACGCCGAGCTTGATGTTGGGTGGTGGGGTGCTGCAGTCAGATGCTCCTGATTCATTCAGAGTTGCACACCTCTTAATGAATCCGCAGCGTCCAAAAAGTGGCATGCGTCTCCATGTGCACAACGTCATAAATCTTATTCCATTTGGAGACTGGAGTAAGATCTCTGGCGTAGCAAATACTGACGCGTGTCGTGAATTTAATGACCTTGTAGTTGCCACGCCCCTGTCTTGCCACAGCTTCACCTACTTTGTCGGAGCTGGGCGAAAATGGTATGAGAATACTAAGTCACGTAATTTTTGTGAAGTCTCAATGTGCACCAAATCTTTGCGACTTTTCAAAGCCTTTTACTCCAGTATTTGATAAATCAGGCCCAATATATGGAGCAGAGGTGGGCATGCTCGATCGACATTTAATTCAGACAGGGCACTGCAAAGCCCTGCTCTCACGATTGATGGGAGTCTCTGCCTTAAAGGGAATCTGTCACCAGGTTTTTGCTACCCCATGTGAGAGCATCATGATGTAGGGGCAGAGACCCTGATTCCAGCCATGTTTACTCTGATAATCTCTTGCTAGTAAAACAGTGATTTTATAATGAGGCGATTAGTAAACCTGCTGCCATGTAGTCCTCCATATTCATAAGCTCTTTATAACCCTGCCCCCACCACTGATTGGAATCTTTCTACACTTGCAGCCATGGCCGAAAGAGTTGGCACCCTTGAAATTGTTCCAGAAAATGAAGTATTTTTCCCAGAAAAGTATTGCAATTGCATATGTTTTGTTATATACATGTTTATTTCCTTTGTATGTATTAGAACAACACAAAAAAAACTGAAAAAAAAGGCAAATTGGACATAAATCACACAAACCTCCAAAAATGGGCTGGACAAAATTGTTGGCACCCTCAACTTAATATTTGGTTGCACACCCTTTGGAATAAATAACTGAAATCAATCGCTTCCTATAATCAAGCTTTGTATACCTCTCAACTGGAATTTTGGACCGCTCTTGTGACAGACCAGGTCTCTCATATTTGAAGGGCACCTTCTCCCAACAGCAATTTTAAGATCTCTCCACAGGTGTTCAATGGGATTTAGTTCTGGACTCATTGCTGCCACTTCAGAACTCTCCAGCGCTTTGTTTCCATCCATTTCTGTGCGTTTCTTGAAGTATGTTTGATGTCATTGTCCTGCTGGAAGACCCATGACCTAGGACGCAAACCCAGCTTACTGACACTGGGCACTACATAGCGACCCAAAATCCATTGGTAATCTTCAGATTTCATGATGCCTTGAACACAGTCAAGGCTCCCAGTGCCAGAGGCAGCAAAGCAACCCCAAAACATCGGTGACCCTCCACCACATTTGACTGTAGGTATTGTGTTCTTTTCTTTGTAGGCCTCATTCAGTTTTTGTTATACAGTATAATGATGCTCTTTACCAAAAAGCTCTATCTTGGCCTCATCGGACGCTTTCCCAGAAGGAGTTTGGCTTACTCATGTACATTTTGGCAAACTGCAGTCTAGCTTTTTTATGTCTCTGTGTCAGCAGTGGGGTCCTCCTGGGTCTCCTGCCGCAGCATTTCATCTCATTCAAATGTCGACGGATAGTTCGTGCTGACACTGATGCCTGAGCCTACAGGACAGCTTGAATTTCTTTAGAACTTGATAGGGGCTGCTTATCCATCATCCGAACTATCCTGCGTTGCAACCTTTCATCAATTTTTCTCTGCCATCCATATCCAGGGAGATTAGCGATAGTGCCATGGGTTGTAAACTTCTTGATTATGTTGCGCACCATGAACAAAGGAACATCAAGATCTCTGGAGATGGACATGTAATCTTGAGATTGTTGATATTGTTGAACAGTTTTTTGTTAAGTCCCCAGACACACAGTGCAAAGATTGATTCAACTTCTCCCTTTTTTATCTGGTTTGAAGTGTGATTTTCATATTGCCCACACCTGTTACTTTCCACATGTGAGTTTGAACGAGCACCACATGCTTGAGACAAAGTTGTTTACCCACAATTTTGGAAAGGTGCCAATAATTTTGTCTGGCCCATTTTTGGGGGTTTTGAGTGAAATTATGTCCAATTTGCCTTTTTTTCCTCATTTTTTTTTGTGTGCTGTTACAATACATACAAAGGAAATAAACATGTATAACAAAACCTGTGTAATTTAAATAATTTTCTGGCAGAAATACTTCAAGGGTTCCAACACTTTCGACCATCACTGTATTCAGTGTACACAGAAAGCTGCCAATCAGAGGAATCTTGAATAACATCTTACTGCTCTTTCACAGAAGTTTGTTCCACTTAAAATGGAGATATATCTATCTACCGTCAATCTTTGGACAGAGTCAAATCTATGTGTCATAGCAGATATTGTAAGTGACACACTAGAAAACTTCATTGATTGGCTCTCGGGATTACCCTCTGACAAGAGAAACTTCAATATTGCTTTATTAATAATGTAAGTATTAATTTCCAGTTCATCTCTTCTTAAAGGGACTCTTTCACGATGGTCTGAGTAGTAGGTGCTAAAACTTTTCTTCTTTCTGTTTATTAGTGAAGGACAAGATTCTGAAATTGGGAAAACTTATTACGGACAGATGTGCTCCAACAACAATGGGGCAGTAGTTACGGTACGAGAAATTTCTAAATGAGCATATAATTCTACATAAAAGGTTACCATAGACATTGTCCAAAAATAGCGCATAATTCCAAGTATTCACATTGTTAGGAGTATTTATTATGTGATGATGAATATGATTGCTGATTATGATAATGACAATTGTGATTAAAATGATCATCACCGTTATTAATATCATTGGTATTGTTAGCCGCAGGTGACATGATTATTATGATTACATTTATGAAAGTTCAGGAAATCATAATATGCTGTACACAGATAAAGAAATGTTGAACCACTTTGTAGAACAATCACCACATGTATCAGGGTCTGGATTTTCTCAACAGAAAGCAAAATAAGGAATACATCTCCAGCTTTGAAATTTCATGGTAATGATTTGTGATGAACCATGGTGTGGGGCACTTAAAGCGAACCTGTTGCAGGATTTTGCTAAGTAAACTACAGGCATTTTCATGTTGGGGCTGCTGCACTGATTAATATGATACCCGAGGTGAAGAAATCCGTCTTGCGGTTCTTGTGTAATCATTGTTTGTAGTTTTGAGTTAATGATATGCTCGTGCTGCGGGGCAGGACTGTAGGCAGGGTCTTTCCTTGGTGCTGTGGGCCAGATCAGCAAGAAAAGACCTACCCACAGGCCACCTCTATCTATCTTTCTGTCTTGCTGTCTGTATGATGAGGAACATACTTGTGCTTCGGGTCGGGCCTGTGGACAGATCTTTTCTTGCTGATCTGGGCTAAAGCACCAGGATAAGACCCTGCCTACAGTCCCGCCCCGGAGCACAGGCATATCATTAACTCAAAACTGCAAATACTGATTACAAAAGAAGCACAAGACGGATTTCTTCACCTTAGGTATCATATTAATCAGTGCAGCAGCCCCAACATGACAATGCCTGTAGTTTACTTAGCAAAATCCTGCTGACAGATTCACTTTAAGAAGATAGAATGGGAAAAATGAATAAGGTTCCTTTTTAAACCTTTCTTTAGAGCTCAAATGTTTAGAGATGAGTGAATCACTTTAAGGCAAATTGAATTCACCTCAAATTTCACCAAAAAACTTGAACATGCCAGTATCCAAATTTTTATGTAATTTTGCACAATTCAGCCTCCATTTTGCAGAATTCAAAAAGGTCCAGAAATATTTGAAAGGAGTTTTAAGAATTTAATATTATCCAATCATCGTCTGTTTTCTTTGATCTGGTGAATGGTGCAGTCTTCATTGGGCCATCTTTGATGTCTTCTGGCACCCGGCATATTTGTCGTCTCCATGATGTGCATCACAAATCATCATAGCATTGCAGCCAAGTCATCATTTGAGACGATGAAGATGCCAGGCACCGTAAAACCTTGGAAATGGGCCAATGAACACCTCACCGGTGACTGCACAGAAGAAGATGACAGGATAGAGTGGCGCTGCGTGGCAAGACAGGTGGAGGCCGGCTAAGTATACTTTTTTACATTTGTATTACATGTTTATTATGCTCTGGGATCATGAAAGACTTTAGAGCAAAATAATGTCCATTCAATTCGTAGTGAAGAAATTTGATGCAAATCTACTTTCCATGACAAATTCGAGGGAACTGCCAAAATTAAATGTTGTCAGGGTCACTCATCACTGCTGATAACCAATAATTTAGGCACAAACAATATAGTATAAGCTGGTCACCAGGGATACCAACACCCAACAACACCAGGGACACCAACAGCCAACAACGCCAACTCTAGGGACACCAACACCCAACAACGCCAACACCAGGGACACCAACACCCAGCAATGCCTATACCAGGGGCACCAAAACCAGGGACACCAACAGCCAACAATTCCAACACCAGGGGCACCAACACCCAACAACACCAACACCAGGGATACCAACACCCAACAACGTCAACACCATAAGCACCAACACTCAACAACACCAAAACCAGGGACACTAACACCCAACAACACCATCACCAGGGACAGCAACAGCCAACGCCAACACCAGGGGCACCAATACACAACAACACCAACATCAGGGGCACCAACATCCAACACCAACAACACTAGGGACAACAACAGCCAACAACACCAACACCAGGAGCACCAACACCCAACAACACCAACATCAGGGACACCAACACCCAACACCAGGGACACTAACACCCAACAACACCATCACCAGAGACACCAACAGCCAACAACACCAAAACCAGAGACACCAGCACCCAACAACGCCGACACCAGGGGCACCAACACCCAACAACACCAACACCAGGGGCACCAACATGTGAAATGTTTTACCTATGAATGTACTAGGTGAAAACATACTGGTGCCCAGTTGGTTTTGACAAAAAAAGTATAAGGCTCCAGGAATAATGGTATAATGTTAATTGCAAAAGAGCATTACTAAATATTTCACTTTTTTTTAACTATGTAGTTTCCAGCAGGATTGTCCTTGGTGACATTCTCCTCTCGTATTTCTCATATCTTGGGACACAATTTTGGGATGCTGCATCATGACTCCACAGAATGTACCTGTCCAGCTTCCCCCTGTATCATGGATGTCAACATGATGTAAAGTCTGTTTTTTATTAGTGATTATATACATCGTGTTGTAGAATGGGATTCACGCAAACTGCATTTGCTTGAATAATTGTAAATCCGTTTGTGCAAAAATGAAAACTAGACGTGGACATTTATTTCACTTTATTGGCGGTGCTGATTAACCCTATATAGTTATGTACTAATGTGCTGATGTGCCCATAGAGTATGTTTAGCAAAATAATGTTGTAATGGTATCCTAGGACAGTGTAATGTAGACATGTATATGCATATAACTGTCTACACATTAGGTAATTTTCCTGCTGAACACAATGTGAATTTAATGTATATGTATGCAATAGTCAAAAGTAACTTACCACATCAAAGAATGGAAATTTCGGGGGTGAATCAGGCACAGTAGATGTTCTCCTGTCATCCTCAACAGGAGCCAACTGTTACATACAGTCAAGATGGCCGCTATTTGCAATCCTGGCCATTTAATGACCTAGTTCCCACAGTTTATAGTGATTGCACCATCCAAGGAGTTTAACAGAGGGCGATCACTCCCTTTATCTTTCCATCCCCCATCTCCCACAATCTATATAATCAATAGCAGAATTGCTGTTTTTATTTAATCCACCTCATAAAACTTGAATAAAAAGAGATAAAAAATCATATGTGCCCCACCATGGTAGTAATATAAAGTGCATCTTATCCCATGAAAACCAGCCCTCATATAGCTCTGTAAACATAACATTTAGAGGGGTTTTCGAGCTCTATATATGGCATTATACATTTTAGATTGCGAAAGCCTGACAGTGTCATGATTCCCCTCCGTTGCCAGCTCAAGCAGTTGTTTTTCTAAACTCTCATGTGCAATTTCCATAATGGCCGACTAGCATCACATCCCCATCTCAATAGAACATTGAGTGAAGCAGGAAAAGCTGCTATTCTGCATGTGATTTCTAGTATACAAATCACTTATGAGAGGACACGTGACGACCACTTGAACTGGCAGCAGAGGGGAATCCTGACAGTATGCATAATGCACACCTGCAATGGGACTAAAAAGCAACACTGTCACACAAGCTCCATCAGCCCACATACAATACGACCCCTTCTCTTCTCCACCACATGGTGGGGTAATAGCCTACAGGTAAGAACGTTCATTGAACTAAGAGTGAAGGAAAAATATACATCTTTATTAAGTATATAAAGAACAATTAAAAAGTGATCAACCAGCAAATGCTACCACAAACATATACAGCAAGTGGTCAAAAAGAGGAAATATATTAATCATGCATATATAGTCAATAGAGTATGCCATTCTCTCCCAAGCTTATAGGTGGTGACATCGTGACAGCAAAAATAATAAAACATAACAAAAAAGATATAAATTTGGTATTACCATAATCTCATGGTATGAAGATACACATTATATGTGCAGCATGGTTATTACTGTAAATTTTTCAAAGGGTTCTCTCATCTTCTTTCTTCAGGAGTGCGCTGCTCCTCTGCTTTCCAGTTTTCTGCTTGCCAGGCAGTGGAGCGCTCCTGAAGATTGTCAGCTAGGACCAGAAACATGGTTATTCCACTAGCCCAAGCTGTGCAGTCTCCAATGCTGCAAGCAGAGGCAGCTTTTCCTCTGCAGCATCAGAGGAGTACAGGGGGTCTAAAGCTGGCTGGATCCAGCAATTCAGCAAGCTTCAGTGCAGCGCTTGCAGGTTCTGAATCAAAGATCTTGCATGTGCATGCTCCTTGCCTAGGAAACCCACCGCTGCTGATAGACTCCAGTGGTGTTTAGTAATCTAGGCAATAAACACTAAATTATACAATAAATCAGTTCTTCAGACTGGAGAGAATTTTTAATAAGAGGCAAATTTCAAAGTTGCTTATCTTTACAAGCATTTAGCAATTTTACCTAGAAAGAGTTAATAAAAGGTAATTAGTAAATGTAATGTACCCATGTACCCCAAGATGGGGCCTTTGAAATATACAACCTGTCCTGCAAAAAAACAAGTCCTCATATGGTTACACTAACGAAAAAAATAAAATGGTACTGGTTCTTGGAATGTGATAAATTAAAAAAAGCTACAACCAAAATGCCCCAAGTAGGGCAGTCCTGAAGGGGTTTATCTTGCTGTGATGTTTGCATTGTACTGTAGTGAAACTACTTCTATCTTGCTCATAAACTCTTCCCATCTAGTGAAGGTTAAAGCCCACCATGCACATTAAAAAGCTGTTGGCCAAACAGCTATATCATACACAGGAGTGCTTGGCTCAGCTGAGTGCTCCTGCGTTCTCTTTGAGAGAGTCTCGTCAAGATTCCTCTGGCGGCAGCTTATCTCCTGGTGAACTAAAGGAACGTCCGTTGGAGAATCCTTCTGTCCCCAGACATGATCTGTCAGAAGAGGTGTTAAAGGTCCCCATATGCATTAGGCTACCAACCGATCCTGCTGATATCGGCGGGTTGAGACAGCTTAAGTCTGAGTTTTGGGGCCTTAGCGATGAATTCACATGTAGCAGATTTGTTGCAGAAATTTCTGAATCTCTCCTATCGATCTTAACAGCTGTACTGAATAATGTTTATTGTAGAGACCCATCTGAATGAGGTCCCCTTGTCATGGCAAATGGGCTCACAAATGTTATGTTATGTGCATTACGGCTTGTTTAGATGAGCATGTTATACGGATGTGTGCTGTCGGAGTGAAAATTGGACAGTATTCTGACTCCATAACTAGACTGCGAGTGTAGGGCGCTCTTAAGACACCTTTTCTTGGCTGTCTCTGTGTACCAGTACTTACACGAAGAAATATCATCAGTTAGCTTGACTCGACTGCAGAGGCACCTATAAAGATTCCAGAAGAAGGTTTATTTTTAAGCTGAATTCTTGTAGTTATACACAATTACAGTAGGTAAAAAAAGACTATTCTGAACAAGAGCTGCAAGACATGAGCTTCTTAAGATGACTGACATACTGAGAATGAGGAAGAAGAAGGGAGGGGTTACTGACATCAGAGCTCGGGAGGCAGACAGCGAAAGAGGAGTGAGGACAAACCTATTGCATAGCAATACAACAGCAACAATACCACTCAATACCGTATAATTCCCAAGTCGTGGGACATGACAGCACACTGACCAATGTACCTCAATAGGGTTGTTCAGATAACATTTTTTCACACATACCAGGTGTCTGTGTGAAAAACATTGCAGCATGCAGCACTATTCTCTTCTGAGTCTTGGATGAGATTTGCCCATTCAGGTCTAAGGGTTCATAAAAAAATCAGATCCTGTGTAGCATCCAATTTTTACAGATACATTGCCATTATTAACCTAAGAAACTGTATTTAATCAAGTACATTTTAAACTGTTGATATATAAAATTGGATGTCCCATGGATTTAAACAATTGACACATGGGCAATATGGATGAAAATGATCCAATTTTCCTGGATGAAACTCGGATGAGTTTTCATACACTCATCTGACTCCTACCTTAAGGGTTTCTCCCAGGTCTTAAATGGCCTTAAAGTGATTTTCCAGGTCTCAGAAGGCCTTATATATCAGAACGAGATCGCAACGCAGTGCACAGACTGGCAGGTGGCTCCCTGACACCAGTGTGACAGCTGCATGCACTTCTATGCAGCTGTCACACTTGGGTTGGGAGAACCGCTGGCCAGTCCATGCACTTCACTGCAATCCATCTCCGATTTATACGACCATCTGACTGACCTAAAGTATAGACATCAATAATAAGTAAGGGGCCATCTCCCAGTCCCCCCAATGATCAGCTGATTAAAGAGGCTGTAGCGCACCAAAAGTAGCACAGATTTATACATTGTGACTTGACCATGAGCAAGTCTCTCCGATTGACTTACCACCTTGCAAACCCCTTTAAGAACTCATGTTTATAGTATAGACAATATGGGAGTTGTACAAAATAAGATTCATATGTCCATATAAGCCTCCCGCAGAGTCAGTAGCTTCCCCGGTGTGTCACTTACATGTTTCTCTCATGTCCAGGATGGCCGCTAATTCAAAGAGCTTCAGCAGCTGTAGCAAAGAAGAATTCCAGTATTTTATCATGAAGACTGGAGCTCCGTGCCTCTTGACTCATCCTAACATGAAGCCTTTGGGGAATCCTGCTTTGTGTGGAAATAAAGTATTGGATGAGTGGGAGGCATGTGACTGTGGAACAGAAGAGGTCAGTAATCAGATCAATGGATAGGAAAACCCATAATACGTACCATCTGTACAGATCAGAAGTGCCAGTGACTTGAGGTCACTCGGTTGTGCCCCAGGTGATGGCATCATAGATAGTGACATAGAACCTGATTATAGCGGGGGGCCATCTACAATTAATATGCCGTAGAACAGTGCGAGCCAAGTGTTGTGTGAGTCCAAAATCCTCGTATTCATGAGTGGAGGAATACGGATGCGTAATACTGCATATTTTTATTACTAAAGAGGGAAAAGGGGGTTGGTTTGAATTTTTAGCTTTTTTGTGTGTCATTTTATACTTTTAAAAACTTTTTTTGAAACTTTTTTACTTCTAATATATAGAACAAGCATATATTCGCTTGTTCTATATACTGTAGTATTGCAGTATATAAGTAAAATCATGGCCTTCTTTGAAGCCCAGCCCTGCGGACCTTCAATAGGCCATAAGCTGCCCTAGCAATCCATGGACACAATCGCCTGAAACAGCGCATCAGTGATTGCTAGCAGCATGAAATGGGTTATAAGTAGAGATGAGCGCAAAGTTCAGGGTCCGTATTGGACACCTACTGTTTGGTGCTGAACTCCGATCACGGACTTCTCCTGGAAGTCCATTTTACAGTTTGGGAGTTTGGAGAGGAGAGAAAGATTTTACAGCTCCAAAGTTCAGGTCTTCATTGAATTATATGGGTTTCGGGTTCAGGTTCGGGTCCAGTTCTGGGACCAGAGCCGAACTTTGGACTAAAGTTTGGTCGAACCCAAACTTCCACCGTCCACCCATCCATAGTTATAAGCAGCGATCGGAGCTTAGCTTTGATCGCTGCTATTACTGCCAGATACCGCCTGTATAACATAGGTGGCATCTGCCAGCTATGGTGTGGGCTCTGCTCCTGAACCCATTCTATACACTCACCTATGGCATAGGACCTATATGTACGTCACCCGTTGGGAAGGGGTTAATATATTCTTTTTTTCCTTAATGGCATAAAATTGTATCCAATGATGTCATGGCAAATTGTATAACTTAACACAATTCAAGAAAAGTTAAGGGTTGGACAGATCTGTATGAACTAAACCCCAGGATGATGTTTATGAGGCTGTCATATCAAGTGAAGAATCACTAATCATTAGGTGCTTTTCCATAGGAGTGTACAAGAGACCCCTGCTGTGACCATAAGACATGCACTCTGAAGCCAGGGGCCAAATGTGCCAGTGGAGCGTGCTGCTCCAAATGCGAGGTACAAGATACATGTTGTAAAATGTTATTTCTAACAATTATGTAATAGATTATTATTTGTCTCCCAGCATAAACATTACCAACATTTATAATTCTCTCTTTTATTTTGTGATATCTATATTACAACCTGCACTAAAGTTTCTTATCCATGACTGTCCGTGTTTACTCAGTTTCTTCCATATGGGACACTATGTAGAAATAAATCAGATGAATGTGATTTACATGAATATTGCTCTGGAAAAACGCCGGTCTGTCCAGAAGATGTCTTCCAGCAAAATGGCAATCCATGCAATGACGAAAAGAGCGTATGTTACTATGGGAAGTGTCAAAATGTCGATTTGCAGTGTGTGCAATTCTTTGGTCCAGGTATTTCATCGTCATTTATATTAGATTATATTAATTTATTTGTATCTGACAGTCGTGTGACCTGCTCTTGCACCTGTTCTATCAAGGTATGAATAGAAATCTTGATGCCAGGGCATATGTACGGTATATTGTTATATGTGTGTGCATATATATAAATATATGTACATATCAGAACTTTTCCACCTTTAATGTCACACATGGTCTATACAAATCCATTGAAAAACAAACTGAAATAAATTTTAGGGGGAAAATAAAAATAACAAAACTAAAATAATGTGGTTGCATAAGTGTGAACACCGTCTCACAGTGATTCTGATTAACTCCATATAAATTTTAGCCGTTCTAGGAGGATTTTCCTGAGATTTTCTTAGTTGCATTTTACAGCAAAGGCCATGGTCGGTAAACAGCTTACAACATAGCAAAGGGATTTCATTATAGAAAAAAATTCATTTATATAAATCAGATATTCTCTTGATATCATCTATAATATACTCGTCTGTTGAGGCTTACATCAATTTAAAGGGAATGTCCAGGCTTGGGGAAAAAAGTTTGCATCCCCCATATATATGACTGCAGAATGCTGAATCGTGACCTTGTGCAGTACGCAAGCTATCAAGATTCCTCAGTATTTGCTCTTTGGTAGTCATATGGCTGCATGTATGTGATTTACAAGAGAGGCCGTACTCAGCCACAGGCTTTAGAGGGAGGCCGGCATGACAGGGTTAATGCGGGATACAGGGGGAAGGGCTTGCTTAGGTAGGGGTGACTAGTGTTCGGGTAGGTGCTTATCTTCAATTTGATTGGTGTATATTGTAGGGGAGGGTATTTTGGGGGTAGGGGCATGTGTGGGGGAGGAGTGGGGTATATAGGGACAGCCATTTGGGATTTGGCAGCCATTTCAGTTTGCCATCATCCCTTAAGCAACATCTTGTTTATTATGGAAGCCATTGAAGGGATACTGCAGCAGCTGCGGGACACTGCTGGCCTGAACGGGGCAGATTGGCTGCAGGCTTCAGTTCAATGTCTGCTTGGGGGTACAGAAGCCGGTACCGCTACACCAGCTCCTGAGTCACGACGGCCGCAGAGGACTAGCCCTGAAGAAACCCCCAGGGTCCGGCGGCGTATCAGGAGCCCCTCTCGGGACCCTCCAGTCGGGAGTAGGGCTCGCACTGCCGCGGCCCGTACTTCCCGCTCTGGGAGGAATCCAGCGACATGCCGGGACCTGCGTCAGGAGGAGGAGTCGGCCTCCTCCTCTACAACACGAGGCGGCGAGTCATCAGGACCAGGTACGGCAGGCCACATGCAGCTGCGGGGACCTGCTCGGCGCAGCGCAGCAAGGACGACGCGAGGACGGGGGCCTAACCCGGGGGCCTCTCAGTGCGGGAGCGGTGACGATCGCTCCGCCCATCTTCCGGCAGACGAGGACGATTTAACAACGGGCGGTCAGGTTCCGGCCGACTCCGCCCACATTGTTAGCTCTGCCCACAATGCGACCGCAGCGGCCGTCAATCATAACGCTGCAGGCATGCAGCGGGCGGCTGGCTCTGTAGATGCGAGGTCAAGCAACAACAGTCACGCAGAGGTGACTCAAAGATACGGGCAGCACAGTGCTGGCCCAGCCCCCTTATCTGTTATGACAGCTGGTCACGGCTGTAGCCAGGCTGGCTGCAGCCATTGGTCGCCTTATGCAACGACAAATGTTGGATGAGGATCAGAGCTGGTAGCGGGACAGCAAGCCCTCAGGTCTCACTCCCACGCCACACCGGGGCCTACAAGGATCGGATGATGGATGTCGACTCCAAGATTCAGGATTAGCGGCTGCTGGGTTCACAGCACCTAGGCAGCCAGGTGAGTCGTCGCAAACTTTTCCTTTCAGGCTCCCGTTACCATCCTTAGCATTTAATAGTCAGGACGTCCCTGGGGGGGTTGGCGGGAGCATTAGTTTACTCATGCAGGGTTTAAGGGATTTAGCTGTTTTACTGGGGACGGGGACGAATGTGTCACAGGGCATAGTATCGCCTACTTCTGCATGGCTGGGTAATTTTCAGTCACCTCAGCTGGGACAGAGTGGGTTAGTTAGCTCCAACATGGAGCTTTTGAGGGGCTCCAATACAACGGGCGCAGGGGGAGCTAATCTGTCATCAGGCGAAGCTAGCACGGTCATTTCAGGACCTACACAAATTGGGGGAAGTGAGGGTGAAAAAGACAAAGATGATAATGTAAGATTAGATGATATGGCAAAAGGGGAAGTTTATGTTTGCTTTGAGGGGCCTCTGGGGGCTCATTTGAAGCCTGAGGTCAGGGAGAAGATATGGAAAGGGGAATATGTAGACATATTCTCTTTACTTCCATTGGAACGCTTCAATCTAGATAGGGCTTAAAAAGGATGATTCCAAGTAGGAGGATGAAGAAAAACGAAGGTACCGCCTGATACCGCGGACCTTTGCGAACTGGTTGCAGGCATTTGTGATATTAGCCAATGTGATAGGTGAGAAAGCTCCTGAAAATTGTTCGGGGCTTTTCTGTTACTTAGATGCAATCGGGGAAGCTTATAGGGTGTATGGGGGACAGGGCTGGTTACGCTATGACGAACAATTTCGTCTGAGGAAAGCGGTGCGTCCTAGTATCCGTTGGGACCATAAGGATATTGCCCTATGGCTGAAGGTAACAGCACCGAGCAGGAGTGGTCATACTACTCAGCCCTTTCTCGGGAGCGGCGGCGGTCTCGGTCAGTCGGGACACTCGTCAGCTGTTCAAAGAGGATTATGTTTCCTTTTCAATGAAGGATCCTACAAGTTCGGAAATAAGTGTAAATTTAAACACGACTGCTCCTCATGCGGTGGCAGCCATACCGCATCCAGATGTTTCAGAGGGGGTAAATTCAGAAGCAGTGAAGGCAATGAAAAAAGGGGTGATGCCGGTGCGTCTGGCAGAGATGCCGCTATTTCTAAGTAGATACCCAGACAGGGCAGTGGCCTCGCTATTAGAACAGGGTTTTGATGTTGGTTTTAGGATACCGTTCATTGATAGCATGAATCAATTTCATGCAAAAACTTTAAAATCCGCGTTACAGTTTCCGGAGGTGGTTGCGGACAAATTAGGAAAGGAAGTGTCTTTAGGGAGAATGGCTGGGCCTTTTGCCTACAAGCCCTTAAAAAACTTATGTGTGTCTCCATTAGCATTGTCCCAAAAAAGGAATTGGGTAAATATAGGCTAATTCATCATCTCTCCTTTCCAAAGGGCACGCCGGTGAATGATGGTATTGACCCTGATTTGTGTTCAGTGAGTTATACTTCCTTTGACATGGCAGTTGGTTGGTTTCGGTTTTTTGGAAAGGGGGCATTATTGGCAAAAACTGACATAGAGGCGGCTTTTAGGCTGTTACCAGTACACCCGGAGAGCATGCATTTATTGGGTTGCTATTGGAATGGTAGCTTTTTTGTAGCCCGGTGTCTCCCGATGGGCTGCTCGCTGTCCTGTGCGTACTTTGAAACATTCAGTACATACCTTGAATGGGTTGTTAAGGATGTTTCCGGTTTGAATTCTTGCATTCATTATCTGGATGATTTCCTATATGTGGGTCCTGCTAATTCTCCCGATTGTTCGGTGTTGTTGCACACTATGGAGAGTGTGGCTAAGAAGTTTGGAGTGCCGTTGGCTGTCGAGAAGACTGTAGGTCCGGTGACGTCTTTGAGTTTTCTCAGTATTTTAATCGACACAGTTAAAATGGAGTGTAGGCTTCCCGCTGAAAAGGTTGTTGATCTGTTGGAACTGGTATCCAGAGTTAAAAAACTGCATAAAATTACTTTGAGTGAATTACAGTCTCTTCTCGGAAAATTGAATTTCGCGTGTCGTATTATGCCAATGGGCAGGGCATTCTGTAGGCGTTTATCATTAGCAACGGCTGGAGCTAAATCACCTCATCACTTCATTAGGTTGCGCAAGGAGTTACAGGATGATTTGGGAATTTGGGCCCAATTTTTGGAGTCTTATAACGGCAAGTCGGTCTGGATTGCCCCAGTCGTGAATGCCAGTGAATTGGGATTGTGCATAGATGTGTCAAAGAAACAAGGTTTTGCTATCCTTTTTCGTGGTAGTTGGTTTGAGGAAAAATGGCCAGCGTCATGGCGTGATCGGAATTTGTTGGATAATCATACATTGATCAATCTTTTCCCCATGGTCTCTCTGGCGCTATGGGGTCAGTACTTTCAGAATAAAAAGATTTGTTTTTCTTGCAAGAACCAAGGGGTAGTGTTGGCTATTAATTCTCTGTCGGCTGCATCGCCACTGGTAGTAAAAGTGTTGCAATGGCTGGTGCTGATTAGCTTATCTTTGAACATGTGGATAGTGGCGGAGTTCAGGTTGGATCCTTTAATCTCAACCGTTAATGCTGTTTCTCATTCGCAGTGGGATCAGTTCCGGTTGCCGGCTCCTCAGGCATCGTCGACAGGTTTGGTATGCCCTCCAGAATTATGGAATCTTCCCTTCGAGCTGTAAAGAAATTGATTGGTCAATCATTATCTACAAGGACCTGGTCATCATATGAGGTTGCTTGGCAGCAGTGGGAGGAATGGAAAGCTATTATGCGATATCCTTTAGAGAGTGATAGCCTGTTATTGTTATTGGTTGGTCATTGCTGGGAGGAAGGTTGGTCGGTGCCAAAAATTAATAATTTTATGGCTGGCTTGGCTTTTGGTTTTAAAATAAGGGGTCTTCCGGACGTAACAAAAGCAACTTTGGTCCACCAGGCATTGAAAGGTTGGCGAGAAGGCTGGAAGCTGAGAGACTGCAGGCGGCCAATATCATATGGATTATTGTTAACACTGGGACAACTTCTTGGGTCAGTTTGTAAGTCTCCATGGGAAGTCAAACTATTTCGGCTAGCTTTTTCTTTGGCCTTTTTTGGGGCATTACGTTTAGGGGAGTTGGTTAGCCCATCAAGATTTGTCAGTGGGTGTCTTTTGAAGGATGACGTGGACTTATATTCGGATAGGGTAGAGGTTTTCATTCGTTTTTCAAAGACCGATCAATTCAGGAAAGGGTGTAAAGTGGTATTTTTTCGCAGTCGCTGGGTCTGACATGTGTCCTGTTCGTTGTTTGAGTGAATTTGGGCTAGTTGTAAGGGGGTTCAAATCACCATTATTGGTTCATGAGGACGGTTCCTTTTTGTCTCGCTTTCAGTTGATAGCCGTGCTGAAGAAGTGTCTGAAAGCTGGCGGCATTTCACCAAAAGATTTTAGCGGTCACTCTTTCAGGATTGGTGCAGCCACTGAGGCAGCCAGGAGGGGGTTGGGTGACGAGTTGGTTAAGAAAATTGGGCGTTGGTAATCCATACGGTTTAGGTCATACATACGCGCGGCTTGGGTATAATGAAGAGCATGTTTTAAGTTCTGGTT